>NC_090934.1:441745047-442056139 GCF_040938575.1 Ambystoma mexicanum
AAACAATCTGATGGGCTAATTGGGTGGGGAGGCAAAGTCAAGACCACCTCCTGGCACCTGGATCTGAGCTTACATGCTGCTAAGTGAACGGAATGTTCCATACATGGCACGAGCATGCCAACCAATTATAGATGGCCATATAACAAAGGGCCTTAAAGTTTGTGAGCCAATGATATACTGGGTACTTAATAGTGTTAAAGATGACATGTTTTAGAGGAAGGCATATGTTGTCCACCTGACAGTAGAAATCTAATCACAATCCCAGCCCGTATAGAAAGTATACTTATATATTCCTCTTGATCCTATCACAATCCCTCATAGGTTTTTCTCATTTGCCACGTAGTATGATGTTTTATGCATATAAACAGCGAATGTCCGTTGATGTCCGTTGTAACTGTTTTAGATAATTGTTAATAAAAAAAAACACCTTTGCCATCTTCCTGAGTTTGTTTGATTATTTGGTGTCAAAGTTATTCTGCATCCCAATGCATTGCATGCATGATACCTAAAGGGCCATATGCTCACGTGGTAGCAGAGGATGGTTGGAAAAGATCCAAACTTGTTTGGCTTCAGATTTTTGGACGATCAGGCATCCTCTGCCATTAGCCAGAACATCGCAGGGTTTCCTGTGGAGAGCGGCCGATAGAAATAAACTTGCAAGAAGAACCGAGAGGGTGGGCAGATCCCCCTTTGATGAAATCCCTTCTCGGTTTCCATGGGCGCTCTGCGGACGAAAGGCAAAGTGTTCAGATTGGAGGAGGAGTCGATACCGAAGGCCTCGAGTTGATTAATGAACGAATTGTAAGTAGACCAAGAGGAATGGCAAATTAAGGGGATGGGATTGTGATAATTGAGTAACAGGAAATATTGTGTGAAGAAAAGGTAGCGCCTAGAGTCCTGGCTCAAGGGAGTTTCAGAAGGAGATGTTTCAAATCCCAACGGGGGTAGAACAGAAACATATAACGCGTAAACAGGTTTGCGTAAGGTGGCGTCTCAAACCCTGTATGGAGTACAAAGTAAAGGCGAGAGAGAGAAAAAGGTGATTGTGGTGTTTTTTAATGTGTAATTGTCGACTAGTCTTTATGTTGTTTGTTGAGTACAAATATCGAAGAGCGATAGAAGTTGTGAATTAATTGAAAAAGATGAAGAGCAATAATGATTAAGTATAGCAAAGTGATTGGTACCAATCCAAAGGTAGAGATAGCTAATTAAGAAATTAAAGGCTTGAACAGCGACTGATGGTGCATGCTCATTTTGTTGTTTTAAAGGCATTGAAAAGTGATGATTTAAGCAAAGGTATAAAGGTTATTTCATAAGTCTGGTAAGTATTGACAGTCAGTTGAGGCTTGTCAATATAGGAGATACTCCTCTGATGCACTTATGTAAAAAGTTACCAAAACATATGCTGAAGCTCAAACAGTGTAGTGCGGAATGGGTGGAAGGCACGGCAGATAAAATGTTCATGATGTGGCCATAAGGGGGATTGTTGTCAAAAGTGGTATTGCAACACAAAATTACATAATTGCCCACTGCGTACACGGGGAAGAAATTAGGGAAAAGATGTGCAATTTTAGAGCTCTGGAAAATGTACCAGGAAGAAAGAGAAAACCCTACACCTGAGGAGTGGATGCTTAGTCTGCTTAAGGAGGAAGGTATTGAACCCTCAGCTCCCCTTACCTCACCCAAAGTAAAAGCTGCTAGTATGGAAGAAATAGGGTTATTTCCTTTAAAGAATTTGAAAGCGGTGACAGGGTATGTTAATCCAATATATGAACCCCCTGCTTATATTAGCAATGATAGTCCAGAGAAGAATAAGAACAAAGAAGAGATCTATAAGATCATAGAAGACAAAGAAGAAAGGAGTGAGTGGTTGAATCTGTCGACAAAGTAAGACGGGGAGATTAAGAGATGTAAAAGAGAGAAGGATAAAGCTGATGAGAGAGAATGAATGGATGGGAGGACAGATATTACTTAAAATGGATGGGAAAAGCATCGAGGAAGTTAGGCAAAGGGAAGCTAGGACAAACAAGAAAGAAAAGACAAAGAACTAGAGAAGAGATTGAAAGAAGACAAGCAGAAAAGGAAGAGCAGGGAGCGACAAGAACAGGTATACCAAGAGGAGCAAGAGAAAAAAGAAGAACAGGCAGAAGAACAAAGAAAGTTTGACAATAGACAGAGAGCGATAGAAGATAGGGATAGAAGAGAAAGGAAGAGAGAAGAGTAGGATGTACAAATACTAAGGGACAAAAGATTACAGAGACAAAGGGAAGAAGGAGTAAAGAGAGAAAAACAAAGCCAAGAGGAAAAAAGAATTAGAAGGGATGCGAGAAAGTGAAGAGAACTAGATGAAGAAATAGAATATAGAAAAGACAGCAGGGTCTTGATACCAGTCTCCTTCATAAGGAATCAGTAGGGCCAAGACCAGAAAGACAATGGGACAGAATAGAAGAGATTCCTCTGATGAAGGAAGCAATGCCAACTGCATCTAAAGTAGTATTAGAAGAAGAAAGCTTTGATGCAGTGAGCATCGAAGAAAAGATTGATAAGGCCTATCAAGAATTAAAGGAGGTTAGCAAGTACGGAATTCGAGGGAAGAGGGAACAATCCCTAGTATTTCAATCACAAAGTGAAGAAGAAATTCTGTTCAGTCATGGACGTAGAGCATTGTCACTAAGCAGACTGAACTGAGACAAAGATGAGGAAAATAATATTAACACTAGTTGGGGACAAGACATGTCAGATGAAAAAGAGAATACAGTTTTTGGGTAGAAGGGGGAGCGCGTGTGCCCCTGAAGTAAGCCTGCAAATGGACAAAGAAGTAAGATGGTCAGATTTGGGACAACCTAAGGATAGGACACCAGATCCCATAGCATGTCTCGGGAGGATAGCTCAGTGGCAATGTGCTTACCGTGGAAGCAACACGACACGGAGCACAATAGGTTCGATCCACGGGTCTGCGCTTAAAAACCTCTGGGTATTAGGCGCGTTGTAAATAACCTATCATATCAGAGCATTTCCAGAGCATACCCAAGGACGATCGTATAGTGAGAAAGGAGAACCGCTGCCAAATGTGAGCCGGTTAAGGTTGTTACCGATAAGGAGACAGACAGGGACGATCGTCCCTGCTAAGGATAGACTAATGGTGGAAGCCGAAACTGGGTTGGGGTTAGCATAGTTTCCCTTATTGGAAAAAGAGGGAGCAAGACCACAGTATATTACATGGCCGCAGGTGGACAAGGATCATTTAAGGTGTAAGCTCCTGAATTTCACTTCGGGCACTGGGAAATGGATACATTAATTCAAATAAATGAGATTAGGAAACACGCTGGTCATAGGGGACATAAAAGGTCGCCTGGCAGCCCTCCTTGGGGAAAGGGCTGATGACATATGAAGGAGAGCATGATCTTCAAGTGTGACAGCACAAAACACAGCATGATGGAGTGCTGTTTAATAATTGTAGAGCAGGCATGTGAAGGACTCTCAGGGTGCAGTACCCCGATACATCAGATATGGGTAAAATTATGACATGTAAGAAGAAGGTAGATGAAGACCCTATTGCTCACATTCAGGATATTCAGGAGAAATGGCAACTTGAAACTCGCAAGCTGTGGGAAAAGACAGTAGCATTATTTTACGACATTGTATGCCAGGGGTTGCCTGAGCCATTGCAGAGGCAGATGAAAAAACAAGTAGGGAGGGAAGCGAAACCATGGGCTGAGATACAGCTGATGATAGCACACCATTGTTGGTTACTACAAGAGGAAAATGGGAAGAAAGATGAGACTAGGAAAATCGACGAAGCCAAGTTAGTTCAGAAAAAAACTGTCTAAATTTACCATAGAAGGGGCCATATTTACAAGTGGAGAAGGATTGGGAATGTAGGAAGCAATGGGTGCATCACAGGTAAGTAAAAAGTGCCCAATGGATCAAGGTGGATATGGGTTTGTGCCATGAGGCAGACGTATGGGCAATAGATGAAGAGGAGGTGGGTTCCAAAATAATTAAGCTGAGTTTCAGAATACACAGAATGAGAATCAGAGTACCCAGGGAGGATATAACCAAGGGGGACTTGTCAGATGGGCACCACCGGTATGTTGGACTTGTGGGATGACATGACATACTGCATGCGTATGTGGAAGCCAAGGGAATGTACATAATGGCCCATTTTTAAGAGGGGGTCAGCTCATCCTATACCATATAGCACACAGACTAGAGAAGGTTTCACCCAAGATCTCACATTTTATCAGACACAAGTGCCGCAATTACAGCAGGTACAGTAACAAGAGTGATTGCAAATTAGTCCACCACAAGGGCAGTCACAACAAGCAGCCCCTATGCAGACACAGCAGTATGCAAAGACAGGACACATGGTGGCACCCAGAATAGGAGGTGTCACTGTGGTAGGAGGAAATCCTTTCACAGGGACAGGGATGACCCTGTACCCAAAATAGGACAGCTCACAGGGTGACTTGATGTGTTCAGTACTGTCTGTGACACAAGACTCCCAAGAGGCACAAAGGGTCGATGTGACAATAGGAGGCAAATTTTTTTCTTTTCTAGTAGACACTGGAGCTACCCGTTCATGTATACGAAAGCGAAAATATCCAGTGTCAGTAATTGCCATGAATGCTCAAGGGTTCTCTGGAGCTACGAGTCGAGTTCATTTTTACTAATGAATTACCAGTCTCCATAGGAGAGTATGACATGTCTGTTCCTTTGGTGTAGTCACGACAGACTCCGGTTAACATTTTGGGAAGAGATTTAATGACAAAACTTGACATAACAATTTCATTTACTGATCAAAGAATAGTGTGCTCCACTCCAGGAATACACTATTTAAATGTGGGTGAATGTATACTGGCATTCACAGGGCAAGTGGCTCTGTGAGGCGTTTAAGTAGATCCAGAGAGTTATCTGCATGGAGTGAGCATTCTATTGACATAGCTAACTGGCTTAGTGGGAAGAATTGTGAGGATACCTGATGAGTTTTTGTTTAGACCACAAATACCTATAGACGAAGAGAGGGGGACAGACTATCCCTATAGAATTAGAAGGAGCCATAGTACGAAGTGAAATGGCAATGCTTGAAGGAGTAGATGATGAGGGTAGACCATGAGGAACAGTAATAGCTCTCAAGGAAGGGTACAGATTGACTGACATAACTGATGATGACATGGTCAGGGAAGACCAAACAGACAATGAAGTGGTGTTCTTTATGAGCATCACATACAGGATAAGGATCGAAAAGAGAGAAACCCCCACAGCGAATGCCAATAATGTGGCAGCATCCAGCATTTTTTCAGGAAGATTTGGAGAAGGTGCCAAGTATCCTTTGGACCACAGGCCCTTATGACGTAGGATTATTAAATGGAAAAGGGGAAGTTAAAATAAAGCTTAAGCCAGGAGCAATTTTAACTCAATCAAAACAGTACCCCATGTCTCGAGAGGCTGATGAGGGTATATTTCAGACCATTTCAGTATTGATGAAACAAGGGATTCTGGTGCCATTGGAATCATTGTGTAATACTGCAGTGTATCCTATCAACAATCTAAAGGAGGGTCGTGGAGATTTATACAAGATATGAGACCGATTAACCAGATTGTAGATGCAGAGTTTCCTTTAGTTCCTAACCCGGCGACAATACTATGTAGTATACCAGTGGAAGCTTGATATTTCACGGTGATCGATTTGAAATATCTTTTTCTCGATCCCTTTGCACAAATATTCACAAGACTTGCCTTCATTTATGTTCCACCAAATTCCACTGAAAAATACTCTTTTGCCCCAGGGGTACCATGGGTCCCCATCAATATTTAATAGAGTCATACATATGGATTTAGGCAATATTGATCTTAAGAGTGCAGTGATACAATACGTTGATCACATTTTAATTTGTAGCACCAGGGACGATGAGTACAGACAAGATCCTTTTGCAAGCTTTAAAGAAAGCACAAGTGGATAAAGTAAAAATAGAATGGAATGAAGAAACGGAAGAAAGGTTTGAGGAGCTGAAAAAAGCAATTTGTATAGCCCCTGTTTTAGGAATTCCCAATTATGCCGAGGAATTTTATTTGTTTTCACACAGAAATGGGACAGTCATGACAGCAGTGATTGCACAGAGAACTACATTGGGGTATACACCTTTAGAATATCACAGTCAGATTTTAGACCCAGTTATGAGAGGACACTTTCCTTGCAAACCGGCATTAGCAGCTGCTGAATTCACGATAGAGAAGTCTAGAAGTATTGTTATGGACAGTTCTATGACTCTGTTCGTGGAGCATGCTGTGTTTGATATTTTAGGAAACTCATAGGCACACTGACATCCCACCCAAAGACCTTCAGTTTATGAGGTAATGATTTCTAATCCAACAATTAAGATTGTAAGATGTAAAATATTGAATCCTGCTACATTTATAGCTGAGCCAATAGAAGAAGGCAAGCATTTGCATGACTGTGCTAATTTTGTTGAATTTTATGATGATATACCTGGAGTGAAGGAGAATGCTTTGGCAGGGGAGATATTTTCTTTATCGATGGTTCTTCAAAAATGTATCAGACTAGTAGTGAAATGCATTCAGGCCCTGCGGTAGTGAGAAACAGATTAAATGAGGGGTTTGAAGTTGTAGCAAGTGCAAGGCTACGCCACACTTTTCAGCGCAAGCAGCAGAATTAGTAGCGCTTGTTGTCGCATTCGAGAAACACGAAGGGTAGGAAGTGATGGTGTACAGTGACACCACCTATGTGATGTCAACCGTACATGCAGGATTAGCATGTTGGAAAAGAAGGGGCAACCTCCGTGGGGACAGCACTCCTGTGCAGCACCCAATTTTATTGGACAGGCTTATTAAGGCATGTCAACTCCCATACTAAGCTAACAGATTTTATCTCTTGCGGGAATGAAGCCATAGACAAAGTAGCCAAAAGGTTTATATATTGCCCAGATATTTCAAATTTTGATACTGAGAGTATTAAAGAAAAAGTAGTTACAACCATGCTAATGCAAGAAGGATTTAATAATTTGTCAATGACCCAACTAATGGAGATTCAAGGGAGTGCACCACAAGAAGAGCAGGAATTTTGGAAACAAAGGGGGTGTTCCTTATCCCCCAAAGAAGCATTATGGTGACAAGACAGCACTGGAAAATCAGTGATGCCAGTAGCATTAACAAAGTATGCGATTGAACAGCTGCATTACCCCACACATGTAACTAGGGAGAGTATTGCTGCTACAATTGCGGAAGACTGGTTCATTCTGAATTTGTTGGAGAACGTTGCACTATTTATGGTGAACTGCACCATATGTCAAAAGTTTACTGCTGGGCATACACTGAGAACAATGGGCAATACCTAGACCAAATGGTCTGTTTCAGCATTTACATATCGACTATGTTGTTATACTGCAAGTATGTAATGGACATAGGTATCTATTAGTGGTAGTGTGTCCCTTCTCTAGGTGGATCAAGGCAGGTCTGTGTACGCACCCTGATGCCACTTGTGCAGCAAAGGTTTTAATGCACAAAGTGTTCCCGGGATGGTGTGTGTGTGTGAAGTGCTGAGATCTGACGATAGGCCACATTTTGTTAATGAGTTATTTGAACAAATATGGCTTCTATTGAATATAAAGCACACATGTTCTTCTGCTTATCAGCTGCATGGGAATGGGATATGTTAGATACTCAATGGCCTCCTTAAAGAAAGGATTGTTAAGATTCATTTGACTTTAAAGAAGAGATGGCTATATTGCCTTGCCCTAGATTTAAATGCCCTTCGGAATCAGCCAGGATCTGACCATCACCTCAACCCTCAAGAACTAGTGACAGGGTGTCAAATGAGATCGCCCGTTACACCTCCATCTAGGAGTAGAAGTGATACCCAGAGTGTAGCTAAAACTTTAGGTGATGAATTGCACAACTATTTGACATGTATGACCTCTAGCATCTCTCTCATTTCAGATCAAGTAAAGCACAAAGGGGGTTGGTCTCAGAATACAGACGAAGACAATTCAACAACCAACCCAAGTCAAGTACTATCCTCACTTAAGTTATATATTGGCGACCTAGTTCTCATTAAAAACCTTACTAGAAAGTAGCATGAGCTATGATTCAATGGTCCCTTTTGCGTTGATAAAATAACCCCTTCAGCTGTAAAGGTCCAAGGAAGACGAGCTTAGCTTCACCTGAGTGACCTAAAAGCCTATAAAGGTGAGAGTCGCCCTCCCATCGTTGCTGATCCAGAAGCAAGGCATGAAGAAGAATTTTGGCTTGTGCAAACTCAATCGATGACAAACAAGAAGGATGATAAAGCAACTACCAGTGGATGATAATGATGTATCTTGAAATGAAATTCAAAAGGATATTCCTTATAGATATTTTAGCAGGAGTGCAAAGACTTGCCGAGAATTTCAGGAATTTTCAAAAATGAACTTTTAGAAGCACATTGAAGCATCCACGTTATGCTTAAACATCAGTTGTTGATCGGAAATTGGAAATGAGATCAGTATCCAGATTCATTTTGTGGTGTATACCTGTTCTAAGCAGTTAAACATGTGGTACTTCCTGACAGTGATGTTCATCAACTTGTGCTTGCTGTCTTTGTGTTTATACTTCAAGCTTATCCTGCTCTTGTCAGAAGAGACATTGATATTCACACTTTTTTACATGATCCTAATGGCCCAGTGATAATAAGGCTTCTCATCGCAATAACTGAGCAGATTTTGCAGTTGTAAGTGTAAACAAATTTGACGATTGTATTAAAGATGAGAAATGTAGAAGCCGGCATGGTTCTAGAGAATGAACAAGTGCAACAAGTACCAGGATTGCACTAAAAATGGATGCCTATGTTTTTGTGCATAATATATGCCTGTACAATTACTCTCTTTGTCTTTCTGTTCCTCATTTTTCACAGTCTCTGTCATGTTAGTACTTCCAATGAGATAGAGGTTCCAAAGGTGTCCCTATAGCTCTTCCTACTTTGGGAACTTCCTTTGATATACTTCATGAATGGTACAACGATTCTAAAAGACAGAGGAGAGATGCAGAGGAAGATATGAAGGGATAAATACATAGCTAGATAATGCAGCACACTTGGGTAATAACGTGTGGTACAAGCACATGAGCGAAGTAGGGGAACGAACACCTAAGGAGAGTTGCTACGTGTGTACCCTCATCCCCGATGCCATGGATACAGTGCTAACTTTCATTTCCAGAGAAGTCCCCGAGCATGATGCCAGGTGCCTCATTCATCTTGCAGCATGTATGACCAGAGGACATTTCAGGGAAGTTGGGCCACTCTATGATGGAGAACAAAATGGTTGTTTCCATTCCAGGATAATTATATGAAGACTACACAGATGGAAAAGGAACCTGGATGGGAGAGCAAGATGCTGGTGTATCCTGCAGCAGGACAGGAAGAGGAAGTCATTGAAGACATGAAGAGAATGTATTGCCCTGATGTAACAGAAATAGCTGGTTCGCCTGGTTGTTGGGAACAAACTCAAGTCTTAAGTCTACGGACGAGTGAAGTCCAAGAAGGGTTGAGAAGGAGGACTGATGTCTTGTGCAGCTCATCTACCGAAGCCAGAATATGTACAAGAGGTGCAGAGAGTGAAACATTGATGTTTGAAGTCATGGTCTTAGCATGCCAAACTAATGACATGAATAGAAGATGAATCAGGTCCAATGATTGTGATCCCATTGATGAATGTGACATTGTGCTTCTGAAGAGAGGGAAAGAAACATGTGAAAGATAACAAAGGCTGCAAAACTACAGTTGACATTTCTAGGATGGGAGCAGGGACAGCTATTCCCATGGATTGGCATTGGGCTTGTGGGCCTAGGACCAACATAAAGCTGCCCAAGCATTGGGGAGGAACAGGCTGCTTGGTGCTCATCCATGTCCCAGCATTGCTGATTCCTCAGAGTGACCTGAACATTGGAGAATTACCAAAAGTAGATGCCCATTTGAGAAAAAGAAGATCACTTGAATTGCTCAATTGAACCAGAAGAGAGAATTACTTCCAAGCCAAGTCAATAAAAGCATATGATTCCATTCCTCATTTACACAGATTGTTCAGCAAGACTGCTTCAATATGTATGACTATATATGAGTATATTAATGCTTGGGATCCAGATGATGGCCAATACCAAGTGGTTGCAGATTACGAGATGGGAACTTATGCAGATTATCAACACCACCATAAAGGGATTCAATGCTATCAAGTAAGAGTTCAGGGCCATACGACTAATGACCAGGCAGAAGAGATATTCCCTTGATATGATCAAAGCGATGAAGGAGTTTGCACCATCATGTAGCACATTCAGACCTTCTCACGATGACGAGAATGAGAACTTGGCAGAGGCCATAACGTTGATAATGAATCTGCATATCAAGATGGATGATGAGAGAGAGGAAATTACGGATGACATTTGTTTTGCTTCCATATTCTCATGGATTCCGCAGTGGATGGCAAACATCTTCAAGATTCTTGGAGCAATATTGGTGATGGTGATGTATGGATTCAGTGTAATCAGGATAGTGATCGCCCAATGCAAGAAGACATGATCGATGTCCAATTTGGGTTTGGACCCAAGAAATTGACTGATGAAGATGTCAGAAAATACATAGAGGCCTGCATCGTAGTACCTGAAGGAATGCAATTCATGTATCCAAAGAATCATAAGTACGTGGGACGATGGGTCTATTGTAATCTGAATGGACAGAGCAACTACATGACCTGGAGTGTAGATGAGCATGTCAAATCATGTGGTACCTTGAGGGGGGGTGATGAAGATCTGGACTCCAAAGAAGCACTTTTTCAAGAGAAAATATCAAGATGTGGAGACAATTAAGGAAATGGTCGAAGACTCGACCAGAGGGGAGAATATAGAGGAGCAGCTGCATGCCCCTGAAGGAAATCCCGCCCCCTACCTCCTATACGTTGGAAGCCTGAGATTATGCCATGATTAACACCAGCAGTTGTGTCCATACCATGGCGAGTATTCTAAAGAAGGTACCCACTGAGAAAAGCCTTTCAAATGTAACCCAGAAGAGATGATAATCTGAGGGAGGGACTCCCTGAAGTAATATGAAAAGGAGCAAAAAGATGAGCTGGTGATGCCACAAAACATGAGCGTGACGCCCGGAGGATACTGGCTGAAGAGAATGCATGGATCTTACAGAAACTGATGACAAAGTTAAGAATTGAGTAAACTTTCATATGCAAAAAGAAGATTGCATGTGTGTGAAGCACTGCAGAAAAGGCAAGCTGTTCAATAACTGTACAGATGCTGTAACGCAAGTAGAATAAGTAATCTTAGAAGGTGGCTATATGTAGTGAATAGACTGCAGGGAAAGCCACCATTGTATATAAACTCGACATTGGTGTCGTGAATTCAGTAAGCCAGTGTTAGGGAAGATTTCTATTTCATGTGAAATTTTCTCTCCAGTTGTGTACCCCCCAATTTATTGCTGATGTTAAACACCATAGTCTGACTTTACCTAAGGTGCCCAGCCTTCTGCTGCACTCCTCTGGGCTTTTCACTCACTTGTTATGGGGAAACTGACATGGCCTTCAGACAGTCAGTACTGGCAGACTTTGTTTCCCTTAGTCCTTTCCAATGTTGCAACTTTTCTGCAACATGTAATAAGTGCACAATGTACCTTCCAGTACAGTGCACTTGGGTCTATTAGTCATTTCCAAAGGCCCTAGATACCCTCAAAGGTTGTTTTAGGAGATGTGCAGATATGCCTTGGACAGGGCGGGTGGCAGCTTATCCTTTTGCATATTTGTAACCCTGTCTTGCCAGGTAAACCGCGATTAACGCAGTTGGCACGGTTAGGTGGCCTGGCTACAAAATGGCCATGGCACGAGGTTCTTTGTCCTGTCCTTTGGCCATCCTGCCCCTTCACCTTCCCCAGGTCGAGTCATCAGTTCTTATTTGGACATGCATTTTCCCGCAAAGCGCGAAGCTTTGTGTGCCTCCAGGATGTGGGCTGGAATGTCTGGTTTCAATACACATCCTGAGTGCCAGAGAGTCTGGAATACTGTGAATGCCTTGGACCGACGTGGTCCGTGATTGGTCCACGTATGCTATGCCTGTATGTGAGCAGATCTCCCATTGGGTCCTTTTCATTTTGGCACAAAGGAGATTCTGGATAAGAGAATGCCCCAAACACCCATACCATGTCGATCTCTGGAGTTCTCACTGAACGAAGGATAGGATCCAAGTATCCTGAAACTAAAAAAACAAGTGGAGGAACCGCTGGAAGGTTTCGCAACCCTGAGCCCGCTGTCCTCCAGAAGGATGCCTCTGCATCTGGTCATTGTAGAAGGTCTACAAAGATGCTTGGACCCACTGGTATAGTTGGACCAACTATTCTCAACACCTTCATCAAACCTTGCAAGTAAGCTCTCTGAGAAGTGTCCTTGGGCCAACCAGTGGGCTGACCAGCTTACGCAGACTCTTTGCCCTGATACTGCCGCCATTTCGAGGAGGCCCTTGAAACTTGGTTCATAGCTAGCTCTTTGTTCACTGCACTCTTGCACTGAATTTCATACAATTGGCATTCTCAGGTCTGAAGTGAAGTGAGTGCACCAGAACCAGAGTATTTGTGGTTACCGTGTGACCCAGCCATGGTGACGAACTTGGCAGGTGTGCTGCATTTCAGCCCCTCTTGCCCCTGAAGCCTGCTGCAGTGAAACTGGCCTGATCCATCCACCAGGAGTGGAGAAATTGCCACTGTCCCGTTTGGGAATCATCACTGTATCTTCGTCGCTAAAAGCCGCAGAGCCGCCAAATTGCTCCACTTAAACCTGCAACCGAAGTGGACTTGACTGCCGAAGTTTGGTCTGGAGTGCACCGGGGGTAGGTGAGTAATCACAACCCTAACCGGTGGCCACTAGTGCCTCCATCCATTTTTATGCACGAGTGGCCCTTGGGGGCCTCTCTGCTTTCCACTGCTAGTGCGAACTAGTGAACTATTCCCAACTCTTGGAATCGACTCTGCCCTTAAGTGGCGGCCCTCCTCGAATAGTGGGAACATATTCTTCATCACCTCACCCACCTTCCTGAGCTGCTACGGACCCCTAAAGAGACCCCGATTTTCACATTTGAACGACCGCGTGCGCCAGCAGTGCTAGAACATTTGAGCAGTAGGCTCCACTCTTCTTAGGGATTGAGCTGCCTCTTAGTTAGGAGTGTGTTGGATGCAGACAGGACTAAAGACTATTTGCACTGCCTGTTTCCTTCCCTTTGTAGGTTGTAGACCATTTTGTGCATTAACCCTTTAGACCCCATTGATCTTGTATATATGTATTTAGATAGAATTGTATTGGCTTAATAGTATTACCGTGATTTGTGTGTTGAAACTCAAAGGCCTTGAAATAAATGTATTTGTATTTTTAATATATCTACACCTGACTGGGAGTGATTTGTAAGTGTCCTTTTCTCTGTATGCTCATTGAGGTCCTTCAGTCACCCTCACCCCTCCTGAGACTTAGTCTTGACTGCCACCAAGCTACCTTGATTGGTCTGGCCTGTCCAGAAGGTTACCCTGTTCCAAGAAACTAGGCTGGCCTTCTGAACCTCTGCCCACCAGGTCAGAGTTCAAAAATCCATTTTAACAAATTGGTGTAAAAGGGTGGGATAGGACTGAAGGTATCGAGCGTTGCATACTAGTGAAGGCATTTCAAGTTACTCCTACCCAGGACACATAGTGACGTTGTATTGATAACTGTAAACACCATAGACCTATCTATTATCATGGAAACAAGTACCCTTATAACCTTAAATGCTTCTAGATCAGAAACATTGAGAAAGATGTGTACTGAGAGGGGTTTAACTGCTCAAGGTACAAAATTGGAAATGATTCAGAGAATCAAGGAATGGCAACAGTCACAACTCAGTGCCATATCCTCAGATGAGATTGCAGAAGGAGGTAGGGCTGCTCCCACTAGCAGAACTGACAGTTCTTCTGCTGTCCTCATCCATGGTGGCCATGAGGATCTGGATGATGTAATGTCCAATGTTTCCTCTGCTAGTGCTGATGCTGAAGCCATGCTGCAATTCAGGAAGCAGGAGATTCTGGTTAGGCAGAAGGAGCTTTCCTTTCACATGGCTAAGCTGAAGATAGAGCAGGCAGAAAAACAGAAGGACAGGGATCACGAGTTGGGACTGGCCAAGCTTAAAGTTTCAAATGGATCAGAGGGATCTGGACATGGGTATGGATCCTCCTTTCATCCAAGATTTCCTAAAGATCTGCTCAGTGTGTATGATGAGAAGAATGACATTATGGACTGGTTGAATGTATTTGAGTATGCATGCGAAGGTCAAGAGGTTGTAAATGCTGGCAAGATTGCATGGTTGCTCTGCAGAGTACCCCATTCTGGCTGCAGTGATATTATGGAAATGTCAGAAGCTGAAAGAGTAGATTTTACAATGCTGAAGCAAACTCTCATCTTAAAATATGGAAAGGCTCCTGCCCAATACTTGAAGAGGTTTATAGAGTACAAAAAAGAAAGAATTAAGTACTTAGGTGTTCTATGTGACTGATTTTTAAAAAAAAAAACTTGACTGGCTGCGTTGAAGGATATAATGTCTCCACCTTTGAGGGTATGATATGTCTTGTCATGATTGAACATATGTTTGCATCTTGTTCCCCTGAGCCTACATTTGGCAGATTCAAAGGAGTTAGATCCTAAGAAGCTGGCCATTGCAGCAGATTTGTGGGTGTCACATAGAGTGTCCCATAAGGATAAGACTCATTCTGGTAAGCAGGAGGAGGGGGGGGGGGAGTTCAAAGATAAGGAGGGTGGGGTATCTGATAAAACTTCCTCCCAGAAGAACCATAAAAAAGAAAAAATAAGGGTAAGTCACAAGAGAACACACAGGGTAGTGTAGGCTATCCTCCAAAACAGAACTCTGGTTACAGTAAGCGTCCATATGTAAACAGACCCAGTGGATAATGTGTGGCTTGTGGAGCAAGTAACCATGTGAAGGGGGACCCCAGATGTAAGGTCAAAACATTGGGGGTCCACTTTGATAATCTGGCCTTCTCATCCTATGAGGATGAAGAGATTGCAGGGACATCCTTATCCTCAGATTCCTTCCCCAGTGAGATAGATTCTGGGGTAGTTTTAGTTTCCCTTGGTTCCACGGAGGCTAAAGTCTCAGAGGCTATTGCTAGGATTCCAGACAATACCAAGCACTACTTTAAGGACAGTGTGCTGATCAATGGAGTAGATACTCCTGTTCTTAGGGAGAGTGAGTGCAGCAGAATCTGTAGTGGATTCTATCTTTGTAGACCCAGAGGAAGGTGCCAGAGCTCCTCTGATGCCCACTAAGTTGGCTGATGGCCCCCCTCTCAAGTTCCCTATTATACCTGTAAATCTTACTATCAATGGTACAGTGGTCAGGATTCCAGTGAGCATTCAGAGAGATGTCCCAGGAAAGGTCTTGCTGGGACATTATCTCAGAGCTTTATTGCATGTGTGAGAGACAGCAGAAAGACCCTGTACAAGGTCACAAACCAGGGCAGCACTGGCCAAGACCACTGCCATGCCCAATCCAAAGGTGAAACCCAAGGCTAAAAGAGTCAAGAAAGACAAAAAGAGGGAAAGAAAACATTCCACCTAACTCACCTACCACTGTGGTAGAGGTAGTTGGTCAAACACCTGGCACTGATGAGGTAGAGGTGTTACCTGAAGTATTTGATCCAAATGACCATCCTGAACTAAAAGACTTGTTAGTAGAAGGTGGACCTGACAGGGATGAATTCAGTAAGGGCCAACTTGAGTGCACATATCTTGAAGGCCTAAGGAGACAGGCCTGCTCCCAGCTTGAGGGTGAACCTCCTGGGAAGAATAGGATTTATTGGGAAGGTGGGTTCCTCTACAGTAAGCCTAGAGAGTCTACAGAAGGAGACCATAGGAGATTGGTGGTTCCCTTTGCTGTAAGACCCTTCCTCCTGCAGATGGCGCATGAAGTGCCCCTTGCTGGTCACCTTGGTATCAAGAGAACCAAGCAAAAGTTATCCATGCATTTCTGCTAACCCAAAATGAGGGTTACAAGTAGAAAGTCACTGCAGGAGTTGTGCCACCAGCCAGTTATCTGGTAAGAGTGGCACAACAATCCAAGCTCCACTGGTACAACTCCCAGTTGTGGGGGTGACATTTGAGATGGTAGGGATCAACATCATTGGTTCCCTTGACCCACAAATATCCTCAGCCAACAGGTTTATCCTGGTAATGATAGGCCATGCTACCAGGTATCCTTAGGCCATCCCATTGAGTGACTGCCAAGTCAGTTGCAAAAGATTTACTTGGCATATTTACTAGGGTTGGCTTTCCTAAAGAAGTTGTGTCTGATAGGGCAGCAACTTTATGTCAAAGTACATGCAGGCCATGTGGAAAAAATGTGGTGTCACCTATAAGTTTTCATATGCATAACACCCACAAACCAATTGTCTTGTAAAAAGGTTTAACAGGACCTTAAAAATCATGTTTGGGGCTCTGGATGAACCCCAAAGAAGAAAATGGGATTTTCTGTTACCATGCATACTGTTTGCCTACAGAGAGGTACCACAGAAGGGTGTTGGCTTCAGCCCCTTCAAGCATATGTTTGGTCACCCTGTGAGGGGACCCTAAGCCATAGTCATGGAGGGATGGGAGATGCCCACTCCCCCATTACTACCAACTTAGTAGACTATGTGCTAGGGTTCAGTAAAAGGGTGCTACTCCTGATGGGTCTGGCTAGTGAGAAACTGAATGCAGGGCAAGCACTGGTGAAACATTGGTATGGCCAGAAGGCTTCCCTCATCAATTTCACACCTGGTCAGTAAATCCTGATCATGAATCCTATAAGGCCTAGAGCTTTGCAGGAAACATGGCCAGGCACTTACACAGTGATGGATTAACTGGGTAAGGTCAACTATTTAGTGGATCTTGAAAGGGCTGGTCAGGTTCCAAAATTGTTCCATGTAAATAGACTGAAGGCTTTCATCCCAAGAGTTGGAATTGCTGCCCTGCTGCTGGCTTCCGATGTTGAAGAGGAGTCATACCCTCTCCCTGACCTGTTCCAGAGCAGTCCTTCAGATAGCTACATTGAGAGTGTCCAAGTGGCTCCTCACCTGACTGCTGATCAACAAGCAGAGGTGAACAGTTTGCTGAGGCACTTTTCCCCCTTGTTCTCACAGTCTTCTGGTTTGACACCTTGGTGCAAACATGACATTGACACAGGATAAAGTGTACCTACCAAAAGTAGGGGACTAGGGGAGTAGGGTATTTTTATTTTTAATATATCTACACCTGACTGGGAGTGATTTGTAAGTGTCCTTTGCTTTGTGTGCTCATTGAGGTCTTTCAGTCACCCTCACCCCTCCTGACACCTAGTCTTGACCATCACCAAGCTACCTTGATTGGTCTGGCTTGTCCAAAAGGTTACCCTGTTCCAAGAAACTAGGCCGGCCTTCTGAACCTCAGGCCCACCAGGTCAGAGTTCAGAAATCCATTTTAACAGCCAGGACCCATGGAGAGAAAAGTCGAGAACTGTGCTGCAGCAAGAATAAGCTGAGATTGTGGAAACAAATGGTGAGGCTGTCTGGCCTGGTATCAAAGTTGAAGCAACCAAGGTCTGTTATCTATTCTTGAAAGCATTGAATGTGGGAAGCTGAATCATCACTTGTTAAGGTGCAAAGAAAGAACAGCACACATGCCAAGTTTTATTCATTTAAGACATACAAATGCTGCAAAATGCACCAAATCGTTGTCTCCTGTCAAGTGACCAAAGGATGCAAATAGAAGGGAGCGTGGAGTGAAAGCCGGTGGTCCCATATATTCCCAAAGACAAAGCCAAGTTCAAAGACAATCTGCATGGCAGAAGGCATGGGTGATGAGAGATGATGGACTAATTGGGTGGGTAAATAATGTCAAGTCCACCTCCTGGTACCTGGGTCTGAGATTACGTGCTGCTAAATGAACCAAATGTTCCAGATATGGCACTAGCATGCAACCAATTAGAGAGGGCTATATATAACGAAGGGCCTTATAGTTGGTGAGCCAATGATATATTGTGTACTTAATAGTTTTAAAGATGACATGTTGTAGAGTTAGGCATAAGTTGTTCACCTGACAGTAGACATCCAATCACAATACCAACCCATATAGAAAGTATACTTAGATGTTCCGATTGAACCTATCACAATCCCTCATAGGTGTTTCTCATTTACCAAGTAGTATGAGGTCATGTCTGACGTCTTTTCACAATAAAAGGATGTTTACATGAGAATTGCATTGAGAGCTCAAACGAACGTCTGTTGATGTCTGTTGTAACTTCCTGTTTTAGATATTATTAACAAAACAGGACCTTTGTCATCTTCCTGAGTTGGTTAGATTTGTTGTTGTCAGAGTTATTCTGGATCCCCATCCATTGCATGCACCATACCCAAAGGGCCATATGCTCATTAGCTTCGACATAGTGCATATTTGATTTACTACTCAATTTGTCTATTTACTTACTATTAAAATAACGGTTTACTTCACCACCAGAACTCCAATACATGTATTGCTATTACCACTATGTGCTAGTAGCCTTATAGAACTCTGTAGAGGTTATTAACATTTGAAATAACGACCCTTCCCAAACTAATGGCCTTCAGCTAGCACATCCCTACCACCATGGACTACCACCAACACACTGTCAGTAGTGTACAGCACCTTGAATCATAATGTCCTCATTGAATTACTTCTCCAGACTATATGCACTGAAGGTGCACCTGTCACATAGGTCGGATCATTCCCCTGAGAGCCCATTATCCAGGGAGCCAAGTAAACATGGGTGTATTACTGACTCAGGGATCACCACTAAACTGTGCTGTACCCTAATGTGCAGCCCTATCTCATTGTCTTTTTAATTTGTAAAAGTGTACACGATCCAGTATTAGTGAAAAAGACCGAAATGTGTTCAAAATCAACACCTACGACACACATGATATTCCAACTACCACTGGAACACATCAATGAAAATGTCTTGGATAGCTCCAAACTCGACATCCAAGCTTTCATGTCAAATAATCAGATATGCTTAACCAGCAACTAAGCAGACATTTTAATTTTTAACACTGTACCCCCTCGTGACACTACCAGTCACATGGCCCACCAGACTAGGAACACCTCCCAGCACAATGCCAGCTGTAAACAAAACGAGTAACACCTTAACTCATGATACACTCATACATCTCCATCAAATAAAATAATGATCCTATCCCTGCAATATAGGAAATGCAGCATTGGATGGATTCAAGTGCTCAGCCTTTCAAACATCAACTTCTGCAGTGGGCTCAAGTTTGGTTTACCAGAGAAACCTTTCAGACAACTCCAAGTGGACCAAAACAAAGCTGGTCGACTTATCCTTTGAATTACACCACAAAGCCATGTTACACCAGCAATGGATTCCCTGAACTTCCTCGCTATTAAAAACAGAGCCAACCAGAAGGAGCTTTGTCTAAAGCACAGCGAAAAGTGCAACCACTAGACACGTGAAAGACACTGAAACTGGTGTTTCTTCAAGACTCCAGCGCCTAAGCTATTCAATGACTTTACCAGTCAAAGATGTCTACCTCCAGAACTTTGGAGTTCTGGGAATGTCAACTTTTGTTCACCAGGAGAATGCTCCTTCCATCCTCACTCTTCCTTAACTCCCTCTATTAACATCTATCTCCTACCCCTACGACTCCTCATTGATCTTCTCTGTCTGCTGAAGGGATTTGCATGTGAGTGTTTGGCGAGGTACAACGCACCAATGAAATACAAAACATTAAAAATAAAATCAATGTACACAGAATAAAGAGAATAATCACATCTGAGGCAAAGTACATGCAACAAGAACATGTCCAAGACAAGTTTGTGCCAAGTGGGTATTAAAGTTGCTGCTTGTAACAGGCATTTAACTTTAGAGTGGGAAAAGGGAATCAAAGAGTCAAACATTATTATGACATTCAGCGCTAACTACTCCAATCAAAGTTGCAGGATTACAACGATAATTCAACACAATTAGAAACTGTGAATATGGAAATGAAATGGAGCTCTCTATTTCCAACATGTCCCGTGATTGCTTCCTGGAGGAGTAGCAACAGATGTGACGCACTGATTTAGGCAGAACGAAATGCAACGAGAAACCTAGCAACATCTTCAATCCTCAACATCAGTACTTGTACCTTCTTTGATCTGCTGGGTTTGTTCTTTCATTGAAGGCGTTACAATTTGACACCCCGAAGCAAGTAAAACATGTTCCTGCAGACGCTCCTTCTCTAATACGTCCTTATGGTTTATATGGTGTGCGTAAGAGCAATGGGAATATTAAGCAGGGCCTTGATGAGCATTCGCCAAAAACATGAAGCAAGGAATCAAGGTTATTGCTTAAACTAGGACACCTGTTCACACAAAACAAACGATTTGTTATTGCGGTAGTGAGACTCCATTATCAAGAAAACAACACAGACAATTGAATTGAATTGTTATTTTATTTATATCCCGCTCATACACAAGTATTTCAGAGCGCGACAAGGCAAGGGAGGGGAACAAGGGAGAACAAAACAAAAATCTTACTAGGCCCAGTGACATTGAGAACGCGCAAGTGCAAGGGAGGGGGGAGGGGAAAAGAGCAAGGATGGGGGAGAGCTGGAAAGTGCAGAGGAAAAGAGCAAAGGGAGAACCGAATAAACAATAATAGATACATAAATAAATAATAAACCCAACAAAAGTGGTAGTCCAGCCAGCAAGTGGCAAGTGCTGAGTTTAAGGCAAGAGACTACTACAAGAACAAATCCACTGAAAAGAAACGATTGACGTGCCCCACCCACGTTAATGAAAACATATTTGCACTTGCTTTGCTTCATAGACAGTTTTGCTACATAATTCGGCTGTCTCAGTAGATTCACAAGTCTTAAACATTGAACAATATGTGCTAGATACATATGTAACTTTTATTGTTGGCGCTTATTAATCCCAGGCCTCTGCATTTGGAAATTGTGTGCCCATCAGAGTCATAAATATTGCATTTAGAAATGTATTGATTGTTATAAATATGATATTATGCTTCCTTGTGTGACTACTCACGATAAGGAACTGTTTTGTCGTAATGAATGCAAAGCTTTTTTTATTTTAATGAAATTGGGTTATTTTAGTGAGCAATTCATTGTATAACCCATGTTTCATACCCAGTCAAAATGTGCAATATCTACCAATTAAAGTATATAGGAATACATTAACTTTGTATACATAGACTCTGCCCACTATTGAACAGTAAAAAGGAGTGTGCATCCGGTGATGGTGTGACAAAACACACCACGACTTGTTGGCCTAAACTGTCACTCATTTAGACTTGTATCCATTGGTTGCAGTTGTGGCCTTTTGTTGTGACCCTGTCAACCTCAACACTAATGTTATTGTGTTTGGCAGCCATGTTGATATGAACCAGGCTCAGTACAGTGCACTTAGTGACATCTTTTCCTAGTGATAGCAAGGAGCATCTAACTCTAACTTCACACTTCTGGACCTGAGTTTAAACCTTCAGCGTCCTCACGCATGGTATGAAGAGAGACTTGCTTATGTGCTCCCAGAAGGCATTGACTGATTGGACACCCCACCTTGGTTGCAGCCTGGCAACCCTGCTCACAGCCAGACATGGAGAAATGAGGTGAATGGTCGTCATTGTCATTGCCCATCGCTCACTGTCCTCTAGACTTGACCCCAGAGACACGGAACCATGTGTTGTACAAGAGTTAAGGTGCTTCTAGTATGCCATGTAACCAACCAGCTGATTAAGCGCAACCTCCATGTCAATTATCTAGACTTGTCTGACATTTTGTTTTTAAAAAAAGGAATGGAATCTGCACAGATGGCAGAGGAAACAGAACAGGAGTAAAATGAGTGACTTCTTTTTCTCAACTTAATCATTGTGTCCTTTCTTTTTGGGGCATTGTGGAGCACTCCGTCCTCCCAGGAGAATGCCCTTGATCACAGGCTGTATTTATAGGCACCGACACCACCCCTCCTCCTGCTCACACATTTAGGAGTAATAGAGCAAAATAGCACCATAAGGTGATGCTGTGAAATCTCGGACATCTCACATCCTCCTCCCTGGTGCTCTCATTATAAGTGGAGCTGTGCCCGACACGTCAATGGATTCAGAGCTCAAATCGTTATTCTGCAGGAAAAAAAATACAAACATTTCCATTCATCCATCGCCTTAGCAAAAAGGAAAGGTAGCAAACACGTTAATAAAATGCATTGCGTGGTTGGCGCTACACGACTTGAGGCATGATGGTGGGGTGGGGGATGCACATTCCTGCAGATGAGTCCCAAGTGTCCATTGCGGCTAAGTTGGTGACACAAAGGTTCATCAACCCACTCGCTTGTGAATCCCAGTGGTGCAGATATTCTCACGTCTCGCATGGTGAAAACTCATTTGTTCTCCTCGCGGGGTCCCTGCGGCCTGGCTGCCACATGCAGCCATCTATGTTAAGTTCCTCGTTTATTTTTACTGCCATTCTTTCCCGATCTTTCTGCAAAGGAGAGCAAATTATAAATCATACAAATGGAGGGACTGCCCCATTGTATTGATTCATCGTTTGCGACGCCAGCAATCCCGCAGCCCTTCATCGGTATCCCATTGAGTATAGAGGAGAAGCAAAACACACGGGTCATGATTTTAGGCTGACATCAATGGTGAGGCTTCCGGCTTTACAACATTTTGCCCTATGACCCAGAACCTAGCGACAACTGCAGAGCAAGGAGATATAGAGAGCTATCAAAAATAACCATAATATGCTTTCTTATAGTTGTAATTTGACAAAGCACAAAACCTAAGCTTGGTAGCCTCACACACATTGCCTCTAGACTGGACCTTTATGAGATGAATATTGATGAATTAGTCCATGTTATACAACTGCTGGAACAATGCTGTCGGTGCATCAGTTAGAGGTCCATGTTTTCTTGCAAGTCGAACACTGGGTCAATGTGAATATAATGCAACTATTCAGAAATATATGGGGCACTCATAATTTAGGCAACTGTACAGAGAGCTGTAGACAAGGAGTTAATTACCCCCACCTCAACCACATCGTCCATATTGCCTTTATGTCAGGTACCAGAGTGTGAAACTCGAGCAGTACCAGAGAATGTGCCCATTGCCAAGAGAATCCTGGAGGCAAGGTTCCCGTTGAGAAAACCATACCTGCCTCTAAGACGATATGATGGCTATTTGAATGAAAACGCAGAACGAAAAGGAAGAATGCACGAGAGAGCAGATTGGTGAGAGTCGAGCTGACGCACCTAGAAGAGATGCAGAGATGAGAGAATGTGAATATTCTATAAGGCATCGGGAATGTATTAAAGATAAGCAATATCTTGGGCTCAAGATAAAGAGGCTTATGCTAAAGGAACAATGACATTATTAAAGTCAATTCACATGTGTACAGATGCAAAGTAGCACAAGCAGACAAAGCTTTCATGAGGCTAGCTTTATAGTAAAATAGATTGCCGCAAGCCCCAATATATATACAAGTACATGAAGTATGAGTAAGGAATGGAGTCTTCCACCATGCATTATAGCAAAGCCGGACCAAAAGAAGGAAAAAATGTATTGTCCAAATATGTTGCAGTAAGAAAATAAGTGAATTACAGGAGGATTTCAGAAAAGCGAGGTTGAATGAGCCAAGAAGTCAAGGTAATTTTTCTGCTGGAAGGAACAGGAATTAGTTGCAATCTGTGAAGGAATGAACCGCCTGTTCTAAAGGCATGGATAAGAACAAAGAAGGCCTCAGAGGCTCATTGGAAAATAGTCTTTTTAATATGCCTTAGCTCGATTTTGTGGTCTTCAGTCACGTGGAGGGAGGAAGTTGGATTAGCATAATGGTCACACCTATGCACAAGAAATGAGTGTATCTCTACTCCCCTGTATTCTGCAGGAACAGAGAACATTTTCAAGGACAAGTTCCAAAGGCCTAATTGACAGCAGACCACTGAGGTGATGATAGATGATGTTCTAAATGGTGAGAGGCTATGGTCATAACCAGCTCGCCAGCACCTGGCAGTCTGGCCTGCGTGATGCTAGCTTGGGTGGAAGAGGGCTGATGGAGATTAGAAATCAGCCAAAGATCGAGGGCCACATGATTAGGAGCCCTATGGTTAAGTAACCAATGGGACGTTGTGTATTTAGTGACGTTCGTAGTGACCTGTTTTAAGGGCAGGGGTTAGTTGCCCCACCTGATGTTAAGAAACCTATCACCTCTTTCAAGCCATTAGACCCAATCACACTTTCTAGTAGGTTTTGTAGTTTGCAACATAGGATGATGTTAGTAATACGCAGTTTGTACGTCACCTATGACACAAGATTTTAGTATAAAAGAATGTTTTTTTGTGAAGTTCATTGAGATCTTGCTATGATCCATCAGATGACATTTGTTTTACTTCCTGTTTTAGATAATTGTTATTAAAACAGTTATCTTTTTGCCTACTTTCTGAGTCATTTTATGTTTTCAGTATTCTATGCATCCCCATTCATCTCAAAGTATTGCTACCTCATCTTAAAGGGCTGGAAGTTCTCCAGTTCAGAGACAATGTCATTGGCCCAGGATAGCACCATTTTTTCAAATGAGGAAACAGAGATTAGAATCCACATTTTAGGTTTTCCTAGACAACTAGTAAGGCACTGGATTAAGGCACTTGAGGCATCTCCTGTCAGCCGAGGTGTGCATGAATCAAATCTTCAGTTCGATGATGCCTGTTTATCTGGAATTGCTCATAGGTGTAACTTGTATGCGAAGGCCCCACCCAGCACTTGCCATACTTTCTGTTGCACAAGATACTGAGGAAACAAAGTAAACTAAAGTTGTGCTATATATTTCTGCGTCTAAAATAACGTGTTGGTAGTGGCCTGCCAGGTATGCTTAGGCAGGGCTGAGTGAAGCAAGGGCCACGATGAGGGATCAGAGATGTTAATGGCGGGTATGACCGCAGCAAGGGAGTAATAGTCATTGGCAAATGGGGTGTCTGTCCGGAGTGCACATAGTTTTATTTACTCTTTCTTTCAAGGGAGATGTGATCCGTGAGTATTGCACAAGCCCGATCTCCCATGAAATAAAATGCTGCCATAGAAATATAAAAGGTACCAAGTCCCTTTTCTGTTTCTAGGGCAGTGAGTTAAGACAGAAAGGAGCATCATTGTTGTTAGAAGGGAGCCCGAGCAAGTAAGTTGGATGAGCGTGGTTGGGACATGACGTATGGCCCATGGGGCCTGGGAGGGGGCATGCAAGGGTACTGGTGAGGGGCCATGGGGTAAGGTGTCGAGGTACGAGGTACCTAAAATAAAAATGTCAGCTCTTGGGTATGGGCCTCGACTGGCTGGTAAAACACGGATGGGTCACTGGCAGTTCTCGTTCGAGTTTCAATTACTGAGCACCATTCTCCAGGTGCAAATCTGATGATCATATGATAAGGTTTTCTTATAATTTGCGATTTAATAAGCAATAAATTAGGCCAAGCAGAAGCTGTGAGGGGAATACACCACGTTCTTTCTGTTATATGGTCAATCAAACAAAGGTCAGGGGGCAAGCATTAACATAGAAAAGTTGAGAGGTTGTGAACAGTAGATGGGATTAAAATGGAAAGGGGCTCACACTCATGCATCTGTTGAAGAGAGTGGAAATTGGAACAATGAGTACAAGATATGAAAACACAAATCTGCCAGAACATTGACCGTATGCCTCTAGGGAGTTATGGTAAATGCCCAGAAAGTAGTAGCATGTGTGCAGATATTAATATGGGCCTAAACAGTGATGGTATGTCCACAACAAAGAAAGTGACGCCCACAGTGGAACAATATGTGCTCTGTCTGTGAATCTATAACACCACAATTGAATTACCTGTATCTATAGTGTGATTGTATGTACCTAGAGAATATCTTCCAAGAGAGTGATGATATATGCTAAGATAGTGACAAACTGTGCACAGAGATAGATGGCGGATGACCAGAGATAAGTGGAATTATGGCACTTGCTCAGAAGCATATGGTATGTGTATATAGTGTGATAGTAGTTACTCGTATTGTAAACACATGGCCCATCAGAATGGTGGCATATATTCATTGAGTGATAGCCATCCAGAGCATGTTTGTATATCCTAGAGATTGAAATATGCCCTGAGATGTATGGTCTGTGCCTAGAGAGCGGTGTTGGGCGCAAAGAGAACATATGGTACATTTACAAAATGGTGCCAGTGACCAGAAAATAATTGTATGTGCCACTGGAGAGCGGTGTTCAGCCCGTATAGAAATGCCATGTATCTGGATACTGCTGTTGTATACAAAGAAAGACATATGTTCAAGAGCTGTCTGGTATGTTCCAAGAAATTGAAACATGTGCCAAGAGAGTGCATATATTTGCTAAGCGTGCATACAGCATCATGATATATCCCATTGCGTGTGATATGTGCCAAGAGTATGAATTCCTGACACAGTTTTGATATTTGCCACAGGTGCCACAGGGTGCAGACTTTTTGATGCGTGTCATGAGCATACTAGCATGTGTCCTAAGAGTGATGGTAAATGCTAATAGTGTGATTTATTTCTGCATGCTGACATGTTCCTGTGCTTTCATGTTGTACGTCTTCAGCAAGAGATCATGATTGTCCAGCAAGTGATGGTGTTTGAGCAGAGAATTACTGGACAAACTCAGAGAATTATGAGATATGCCCCTAGAGTGAAGCTATGTTCAGAGATAAATATGCACTATCTAGAAAGAGAAGAAGTGTGCAAAGAGAATAGTGAGAAAGGCTTGGAGAATTATTGTTAATGACAAGGGAAGGATAATATGTCTTTAGATTGAGGATGTAAGCCAAGGGAGTGATGTGATTGTGTTATCTTCTGCACAGGAGTCCATGCGTGAGTCCTGCCATTGCAGCTCTTCCTCTTTTTGGTCTTGGTAAACAGACCCTTGGAATACCCTTATGGCACCCATGGGTCGGGGTACAACCCTGTACCCCTAGTGTATGTTTTTGGGTACCTGTGGGTGGTCCGCAGAGCAGTGTATGGGCTGGTGGAAGCTCCATGATGAATTTGACAGGTGCTCTGAGCCCAGCTGGAAGAAGAAGGCTTTGCTGCTGCTTTCCTTCAATGCAATCCGAAAGCTGTAGTGTCTCCAAAAATGGATCCAAGAGAGGACCTGGCTATGAGACCTCTTCCCGAGCTACAAGGGAACACCGTGCACCAGCTAACCTGCACCAAAGCTCCCTGGAAATCAGTCATCGAAAGGCTGCCGACCGGAGATGGGTACCGCTGATGAATCTGAATCGAAGCACTCAGACATTAAAGTCCATCGCTGTTGATGACCATCATCGCCGCCCGGAGCCGCAACGCTCCATTGCCTAAGAACACTTTGAATCAAGGAACCCCTTGCTCATCACCGTCAACCGCTTTGTCCCACTGGAGAAAGTCAAGGTCCCCAAAAAAACGAGGAGAAGGCGCTGGTGGGTTGCCCTTCTCCCGAAGTCCTCAAAGATGCCGTCGAAGATCCGAAAGTCAGTGGTGGTCTAGTCCTGATCGCTGACGCCAAACAACAACGACCTGACCGGCTTGCTGGGCCTGTGATCTTCATTGACTGTTTGGGGCAACTAACTTTTGTCATCGAGGTGCACCACATGCCTCATCTTCACAGAACGTCCACAGACGATGGCATGAGTAAAGGCAAAAGATGAACTGAGATAGAAATAAATGTGATGCATTTGCAATTGTCAACTTAGAGACCACATGAATCGAACCATAGCACAGCATTTGTATTATGGAGAATGGAGACAGTGCTCACATGTTCAGCAACATGGTAACATTTAACCGTATGAATATTCTGATTTGAATATTCTGATTTCAAATGTAAATACATATGAATATTACATCATATAGCAAAATACATTTGGTGCCATAAACAATTGCTTGGGTTACTGATGCACACTAACCTGCACAATGTTTGGGGAAGGTAAACATTGCTTAACAATGTGTTTTCCTAAATTAATTTTTGCAAATGGCAGAGCCTTATATTGCAAAAGAGACACAGTGGGCTGCTTGCTTATGGAAAATCATTTAAGGATTACGTTCATAAATAAAGAAATTAGCTGAAATTCTGTGATGGGTTTTCAAATTTGCTACAGAGAAGGCATCGTTACATACAGTTTAAGGTATAGGGAAGGAAAGACAGATACAATCCGGCATGTTTTACTTGGGAAAACATCACAGTTAACAATGTAGATTGTTCTGGGATGTGTGCAAAAAGGACTGAGTTGTCCTTCTAAATGTTTGGACTTAGTAGAACACTTCTGCAGGACATGTACCAGAAGTCAAGCGCTCTCACCCGAATGAGGGTCAAAATCTGAGATTGTATTAATTAACCTATCAAATGCTGAGGCCAGAGTGGAGTCGTGGAGGGCAGAGTCCATAGTATCCTAGTATCTTAAATCACCCGTGTCACTTGACCCTATAAATGTACCATCCTCTCCTGACCTTTCACTTTTCTTTGAAGGCCTAACTTGGGTAGGTACTAACATCAACTGAAGAAGGGGCCTCCACCCCCTTGGTAGCCACCATGGTTATATATATGGACAAATGTGGGGACAATGCAAAAAAAGAACAAGAACTGCCCACAGTTTTCTGAGAAAGGCAACAAAGAAAGTGCTTCAAAAGCAAATGTCTCTTAATTACAGCGTAACCGCTGTGAAACAGTGAGGCACTGCAAAGCTGTTTTTAGTATATGTACGCTTAGCAGGCGTTTCCAGGGCAGTCTTTCTTGCTGAGCTGAGCGGGCTAATTACTGCAGTGTATGAGGGAAACACCTCGCTTTACTATTACTCTCCAGGCAAAGCCTGGAAGCCGAGCAGGCCACACAGCAGGCGCTGAACCACACGTGCGGTGACCGAAGGCCGGTCCACTGTGTGAGCGCGTCCTCTGCAAGGTGAATAATTAATGCAGCGGTCTCCTATGCACAATGCATACATCAAACTCACTGACAGGATTGAGGGAAGCGAGGCAGCGCTTTGGCTGGCTGCTGACACACACATTCTCTGGAAAACAAACTAGCATGTAACTAAGGGAAACAGGCCTAGCAAACAATGGGAAAAAATACTTTGTATCAATTCAAAAAGAACGTTAGCAATGTAATGGCTGGAGACACTGACTAGCAACAAAGTACACAGATGAAGGGAGTGACTTAACTTGTGGCGTCAGCAGCAAAGAAAAAATATTTATTGTTGAAGGAAAGGACTTCTATGGGGGAGGGTCTCTGTCCATTGGTTGGTGGCAGGGCATGATCTATCCTCCATCTTGGCTTGGGATCTTTCCCTGTAATGTTGGTTTTGTGTAAACGTCTTTTCTCTTTGCTGCTGTGGTGTCAAGAAGAAAGATTGGTTTGCATAATACTTGTCTCCTTGTCTTTAATAGAATCTGAAACCTCCTCTCATAATGGAGAGGGGGATTAACCATTCTGCGGTCGCTACTGGACATGCTATCTAGCTCCCTATTCATTTTGCACTGTTGCCGAGATTGGCATCCGGCTTGTCATTTTTGATTTTTCTTGTTTTGCCACACATGGAGACAAGGCAGTGTCAAAAGTTTGGATGTCTTTTACAGCTTTTAATATTTTGAGGGCGCTATTGAAATCACAGCTGTTCGGTTGTTTCATTAGATTCCCAGCAGAACGTTAACTAGGTCGGCTGCAAAGACACATCACTTCTTAAAACGAAAGAGGAAAACAGAAGTCCTTTTGCACTGCTTGTGTGAAGTGATTCAACTCCCATGAAGGAAAGTTTAGAAAAGCAAGTTAACTGAGGACGGCTGTCGTGATCGACATCTTCAGTGGCCACCCTAAAGCATTATCTGGTAGTGTGACCTTGTCAAGGAAGAGAAGCATTCATATGAATTTGTAAGTATCCTTAGATGTGAGTTCACATGATGTTCACATTGAGAAAAGGAATTGCCTTTCAGTGAAAGTTGAAAAGAAGCATGGCTGTCCCTTTAATTGAGGGGATAGTTACTAGCTGCAACATATTGAAATGAATGCCCTCAAAGACTGGAAGTACTTGATATTCATTCATTTATAAAATAAAAAAAACTTCTTTAGCAGTGGGAGTGATATCAAAGCTGAGGGGTGAAATCAGTTTTAAAACAAAGTGTTACGCTTTTTCATGCAGATACGTAACACTAAGCAGGTGAAAGCTTATCTTTTTTACCCATGGTCCTCTTCCTGCTCCCACTAGTGAGGCTAAGAACCTTGGGGTCATCTTCGACTCCACACTCTCCTTTTCTCCTCACATCTCTGATGTCTCTAAGAAGTCAAACTACCAACTGCACCTCCTCAGAAGTATTCTTCCTTTCCTCTCCTCAGCCAAGACGCTCACTGTCTCTGGAGCTCTGGTTCTCTCTAGGTTAGACTACTGCAACAGCCTCTTTATAAATCTGCCTGTTTCTACTCTCTGCCCTCCGCAACTCATCCAGAACAGGACTGCAAGACTTGTAGTTGGCTTCAAGCCCTGGTATCGTATTTCTCCAGCCCTGAAATCTCTTCATTGGCTCCCAGTGGCTGCAAGGGATACATTCAAGACCCTCTGCATTGCCCACGAGGCTTTCTGGGGCCTGTGCCCAGAATACCTTCAACTCTCCCTCTGTAAATACATTCCCACTCAAGCTCTTTGCTCCTCCACATCCAACTCACTCAAGATCAGTCGCTTCTCCAAGCAACAAGTTGGGGTAGATCTCTTTCCCAGGCTGGAGCTTCCCTCTGGAACAGTCTCCCTGCCACTCTTAAACTTGAGGAGAACCATCTCCGGTTCCAGAAGCACCTCAAGGCCTTCCTTTTTGCTTCTGCTTTCACTCTTCATCTCTCCTGCTGATCTGTCTGCTTCAGGTCCGTGCGCCTGGCTGCTCTCATTTCGGGCCCAGGACCATGTCCACTTAGCCACACACCCGCACTGCCTCCTGCAACCCTTGCACTTGTGTCTGTATCTGTAACTGTACAGTCCCCTTACCTGAATTTATCAGACACACCTTGAATGCATTGTAAACCTCACTATTGCCACCTTGCTGGCTACACTATCAGTTGTTGTTGTGGTTATCCCTTGTTCAGCACTTTACACCTTCCCTCTCCCCTGCACTTGCACGTTCTCAATGTGACTGTTGCTAGTAAGAGTGTTGTTTTGTCCTTCCTTGTTTCCCTTCCTTGCCTCATCGCGCTCTGAAACACGTGTGTATGAGCGCGATGATACAAGTCGGTGACACAATATCATATCATATCACCGACTTATGAAGTAAGAAATGCCTGCAGTGATAGAACTTTATTGGAAGAACAAAGGAATACCAGTTATGCTTGTTTTCAATGCGTTCTGCATCATTTGATTATGTTCTTTGCATGGTGCCATTTTAATATGCAGAGTGTTTGTTTGTATGGATACATGTGCTTTCTTTCAGTATTTTAATGCAAGAGCATTTAGGATGCAAAATAACATAGGTATTAGAGTAATACAAAATAGTGTATTTTGACAACCATCATTGGCCTGCACTTTGATTTTTTTTTTCACATGGTGATTAAATATATGGAATCACTCGTTATAGAAGACCTCTCCTTACGGTTGTTGGTGAATTTGTTTAAAATTAATAAAATGAATAAGGAAAACAATGCAACAGGGAGTGAATTGAATAAATAATTAGAAATAAAACAATTACATCGATTACATATCAACAACATACCAACAACCTTTGCATTAATCAATGCCTCTTTTAGTCAGTAAGTATTTCCTGAGTCACTAAACATCAGTCAGGTACTCCCATTAATAAAATAATAAATGACCTTGATCTCCTTGACAATGTCAATTACTGTCCCAAAACGTCTACAAAATGGTGAGGTAATGTTTCAACCAAATGTGCAGCAGTTCCGATGTCCTGTCAATTGTTCCCCCATCCCATTTTGTGTGACTATCAATCTGGCTTAAGTCCCTGCTGACATGGTGACTTTTATGGGATGGATAATGCCATGCACATGCTGCGTTCCAGTGGGGTCAGTCTAATTGTTTACCTTGTTCTCACAGCAGTGATGAATGTGATCAATCATACGTTCTTGATAAATAGGTCAGGTTGGGGGGCTTTTATCGGGGCTGGTTCTACACTCTTTGAAAAGCATTGCCAATTTGTTCAGGTAAGTCTGGCCAGATCTAACATGTTACTCATGCTATGTGGACTCCCCCAGGGTTTGATAATATCACCAATGTTGTTTGTAACCTACATGGATACTGCAGGAGATCTTACATCTGGGAATGGCCTTGCAATGTAGCAGTACACGAACAACTTCCAAATCTATCTCAGAGTGGCATCCTTAGCGGATATCCTCCACATCTGAGACTATCTTGGTGCCTTCGAGGACTTGATGATCTTTCTGAAACATAATCCTACTAAAATTGAATTTCTTCTGGTATATTTCCCTCCTACTCTACAAAACTGTTTCTAGAGTGGCTTGTGCCATGCTCTTTAATCGGTGTCAATCTTATCTTGACGACCTCTATAAAATCTCTTGGCTTTACTCCTAAATCCACCTTGAACTTTTAGTTACATATTTCTCATATGTCACAATCTTTTTTTTCACACGTATCGCTAATACAATCTTTATTCCTCCTTCTCACTTTTGTACTATCATTCTGCTTTCGTTTTTTCTCATCTGTACTCCAGGAATTCTATCTTCATGGGCCTCCCTTTTTCCATCTTGGCTCCATCTACCTCCTACTCTAATAGTTTCAGAAGTACTTTAAAACTAATTTGTTTAAAATGGACCATCCAGAACCTGTATCTTACTTGTTCCTAATTGCATTCATGTTGGATTTTTTTAACGTGTTGTGTTTTACCATTGTTTTAATTGTGAACATGTTCTTACTTTTTAAATTGAATTATTCTTTGTATGGTGCCCCCACAGTGTTCTGGATAGGCCTGCAATATAAAATATGTACAAATAAAAAAGTCACATTTAACAAAGGTGCAGTCCTTCGTCAAACAACCCTGCCAGCTTTGACGGCAAACAGAGAGGAAAATAATGAGCCTAAATGCATGATATTCATCCTCTGGAGGGGGGAGATAATTATTTCTGCAGGGGGGAGATCTTTATCCTCCCCAGGTGCTTCCCTCTGGAACAGCCTCCCTGCTTCTCTCTGTCTTAAACCAAATCACCGGAAGTTCTGGAAACTCCTCAAGGGTTTCCTTTTCACCTCCTCCTTCTCTCTGTCTCTCCCAAGCTAACCACCTCCCCCTGCTTTCTTTCCCTCTAGCTGCTACTCTCTTCTCAGTTTGCCGACTGGCCGCTTGGTGCACCTTCAGAGCCTCACAGGTCCCAAGCTTCCTCGCCATTCTTCTGCACTTGCCTCCGGGCCCTGCTCTGCCACAGCACTGCTGCACTCTTGGTTACGACCCATGAGAATGGTACCTCTTAGCACTTAACCCATGTTCTGGTCTGGGTGGACTTGATCCCCATTACCCCCCCTTGCACTTTCTGTCTATGGACTACATCCTGAACGTAACATGCCTAGTAAGCATGTTTGTCTTGTTCTCTCTTATGTCTCCCCTCCCATGCATGGCTGTGCTTTGAAATACTTGCTGTATAAGGACATAATAAAATATTTTTAAAAAACAATCAATTCAATACAAAAACCAAAAAAAACAGAGATTTTTGGGGCACATCCAAGATAAGAGACAATAGGATTAGGAACCCTCTGTCAATGGAACTGACATTCACATAATTGAGTAAACGAGGCCCCGATCCACCAATATACACAATGCTGGCCAATTACAGGAAAAGGGAATGCACAGCCACACAGCCTTGATAGATCAGGAAGACACCAACAAGATACATTATTTCATCCATCAAGGAAAGAATAGTCAAATCTTGTACTCCAAAATCGTCATATCCTTTTCTAGTTTCTACAAACAACCTGTATATTACAGGCTCAAACTTATGTGATGTCAAAAATGCCATTCACACCTACTCCTGCCAATGCTAACATGCATTTTGCTGAATCGAGCATACCCTCTGTACCCAAGATCCACACTGATCTCAACATCCCTGAGCACCAAGTTGAGCAAAATGCCCCAAAGTACCATGTGGGTCCCACAGACCCTAAATGCCCCACAGATCCTGATGCACTGAACACCCTGCTTTTCTCAGTGCCCCAAAATTCCTTGCTCACCTCAATGCCCACTCATGATATTTATATTTACGTGAACATCTGTTGACAGAATGAAGCCTAGGAGGCACTAATGAAGTGTAGGGTTCCAATTTTGTTGATCTGTGTTAACAACATTCGGTTCCCCGGTAACATGAATCAAACAAGTGGTTTCATATTGTGCTCTACAAATCTCAAATCTGGTGTTAATCCAATTTTAAGATTGCCCTGATGTCTCAGCTCGTTTTTGTATCCTTCTCTCGTTCTCTCGACCTATATAGACATCTATCTTTCGTGACCCTTTGTGTAGCTCTCCAATGGTACAAACACTGTGAATGATCAAACTAAAGTATATTCAAATGATTATTTTTTTTTGCATTTTATATAATCTGAAAGAAAAAAACGAATCTCTAAATGTGAACATTCTGTGGTTCCATGTTTCATATACTTTTGAAGAAAAACAGTATTTGGTGACATTTTCAATGTATTTTTTTAACTTGGCGCACAGAGAAAAATAGGGGTTATCTCACATTGCCCGATTTTCTGCACTGGGAGTAGACACATTTGTTCTCCTCTAGTTTGTACTTAAACCAAACAAGTAGACAATACTAAATTGATTAATGTATTTTGTATATTTGAAAGTGTATTATTAATATATTAATATATAGTTTAACCTATATACATATTGGAATTAGTGCCAAACTATATACTAATACACTCGCCAATTACGCAGACTGCTTCATAGATAGTGTACAGAAGGGATCCCCCCTGGTACAATGCACCCAGAAAGTCAAACTCTTAAATACTGTGGTGTGATTATACTCGTGGTAGTATACAATCATGAAAATACTGAAATGTCAAATAATGTATACATGTAATATACGTGAAAAACAATAGAGCCAACAATTACCAGTTGGCGCACAAGCATATTGTTTAGCCAATAACAGTTTCCGCTAGGCTCAATACTTAACATAAACTAACAAAAATCTCTAACTTGTAGACAAACAACTGCGTTACAAATCCACTTTATGTGGACCTCTGTGAGAAACACAAAAGGGGGTGGGAAAAGAGAGAAAGGAGAAAATGGAAGGCACAACTTAGTAAATTGCTCTTTTAAGGTTCATCATATAGTTTTGAAAAACATACATTTTGAAATGTATTATCTTCTTGTTATAGAAGACACCTATTTGCAAAAGTAACGCGATTTAATAATGGTGTGGAGGTTCAAAGCATCACTTTTCTCATTGCTTAACAAGTAATGAGACCATTGATGCTTTGAACCTCAACTCCATTCTTGGACTGTGGGTGTTTCAGTCCCCCTCCCAAGACCTGCTTACGGTTGGCTTTTGTGAACCATTCAACAAACTGTGTTTGAAACACTAGTGTGCATAGAACGTTCTTGGTTTTGCACAGAGGCTCAACACACACCCCTTGACAATTGCCTCATCGACAGGGTTGCTTAGCTTCCAACACTTCCAGAACTCCCAAGGTTTTCATTCTTTAAACCACTGCATTAATGTCACTTCAACTAAAGTTTTGTACTGAATTTCAAAGATTCAGTAAACTGTGTTTCACACAACCTGTAGTACAAAACCTCAGACACCTCAGCCAGACTGCTGTGAAACACGTGACATCTGTCAATCAATCAACACCACTGGACGTGTGTCTCAAACTAACAACTAGTGCAAAAGACCAGTAGATTGTGTCCTACCTAATGTCGGAATCACACCGCCGTAGCTAGCAGGTCAACCCTCAGCTGACAGTACAACAAGATATGCAAGCAACATTGGTCTTCCCTACATGGGCACATGTGACCCTGTACAACAGTGAGGCACATGACCCTACTGTCTATGCAAGGCACACTCTCCAGACTGACCATATGCACATGCAACCATCAAGGCAGTAAACCACCATACTGTCCAACACATGAAGTATGCCCCAATGGGGAACCATCACCCTGTGACACCATAGTACATAGAAAACTACATGACAGCACACCCTTCTAAAGTCCATCAAGGTATTGATGCACACTTTCATAACTCCTAACAGACACACAAGACACACAGGACCCCATGGAAGGGGCCAGTACCCCTTGAACACCTGGCCCAGAAAGTGGGAAAATGACCACAGGACATGCCGCATCCAGGAAGGGGACTGTCTGCAAGGCACCAAAACACCCCTGTGCTAAAAAACTGCTTCTGCCACCTCTGGGGATACTGGCACACTGGCCACAATCATGCCACCAACTCTGTCCTGTCAGAGCTTGCTGGACCTCCCAAAACGGAGCCACCTCCCACCACTTCTGGGGAGTCAGAGGACCAAGCCACCCACCCAAGTGCTGACACAACACACAGGCATAGGACCAGGCCACTGCACCCACTGACACTGGGATAAAGGGAGTCTTCCATCACTGCCTCAATTTCTGCACCTTCCATTTTGGGGCAGACATCCCCTGATTCCTCCGTCCTGCCCATAAAATCACCCATGCACCCCCCACTTGTCATCTCACTGAACCCTCCATTATGACTATCCTGAGGACACTGATTCCAAAGGACGTAATGACAGGGAGCAAGCAGGCCGGGCATCCAGCATTGAGGTCAGGTGCCCCCATCATTCTCTCAGTCAATTGTAGGATCACACAGTGAATGCCATCTGGGAGTGGCTCAAAAGAAATTTGGGGCAAAAAATAAAATATATTTTTCTGTTTCTATGCCCTTTTCTTCAAAATTTGACTGTTGCTCCTCCGGTAATCCATTGGTGACTCCTATTGCGGTGTGGAGCTGTGTGCACATTGGTATAGAGCCTACTCAGCATTTACCCCAATAAAATTTAAATGGCAGAAAACCCGACCTTTAGCTACTCAATTGAGCAAACATCAGAGGTCATTAGAGGCCCTTTGATCTTTGACCCTATGGGCTGAAACCATAATATAGCTCAATCTACTTGTTGTGATGGCTTATTAAAACTCAAAAAGAAAACATTTAGAACCAAATTACACAGGAATTTTCTTCATGAATATTTGAAGGCCAAGGACTCATATTTCGAAACAAACCATGGGCCTCCTTACAAGTGAGGCGGAACGGGTTAACGGGACCCGCTAAAGTAGGCAGACCCGTTAAACCCATTCGCCTCATTACAAGCTCCCCTCGCGGGACCCGGTAAGTAACACCTGGTCAAACCAGGCGTGCTTACTGGGTCCCACGAGGGGAAGAGGGAGCAAACAATGGGCTGCTCGTAATCGGCCCATTGTTTGCTCCCTCCCCCATTCCCATTCAGCCCTATGGGGGCTGAAATGGGAATGGGGAAGGTCCGGGCCCCCGTTCCTGGAGGGAGGAATTAGCTGGCCCTCCGGGGCCCTCCGAACTCGGATGGCCAGGTAATTCCCCATTCTGCCAAAATCGTAATGAGGCCCCATGTCTGTTTTTGACAGACAAGGACTGCACAACGACATTTAGCGTCATAGCCATTAAATGTAGCCAAGACCTAATGCTCTTAACCATCACAACGGCTCAAAGAATTAGTGCCGATATCCAAAAGTAACTCGATTTGAAAGAAGAAAAATTCCCAGCTAATACTACAATCACCAATTCTAACTATCAACTTAAGGAAACTAAAAAACTCTTTGATGATTTCAAAATGACAACTATTGTAAAAAAGACAAAACAACTGGCTAAAGATATTCATGAATTTAAATTAGAAAAGCTTTTTCCCTACACAACTGATCAATAAATAGAAGCAGCCAAGAAACAAATGACATCACAACAACGCGGCTAAAGCAAACGACGATGGGTGTCATTCTCAAATTCGAGTAGTAGTGACTCAGATGACCAAACCAGAAATAACCACTCACAAGGATTTGGGAATTTCCAACCACTGTCCCTTTTTTAGGCAGAGGAGGACTAGGAGGACAACAATGGGGTCAAACCTGGTTCCAACCAGATGCTCCAATGAGACGAACGTGGGACAGGAGACGACAGAACCAATAACTAATATAGAACCTAATATACCCCTTTTCAATTTGGCCAATTTTGTAAAGGCCGTAATCCCAGATCTCGGTGCTATCCAAAGGGTTATCGTTTGTTCCAACAACACAGATGGACTGGTTCACCACAGAAATTGAACTTTTCAGATTTTTGAGGGCTTTTAGACTTAAAACATTATTTTTGAACTCCCCAAGTAGAGCAGCAGATTAAGACTCTGGGCTACGTGTCCCATCTACTATTTCACCACAAGACAATCAGATCCCAAAAGACATTTTGACTTTCAAAGAATTCATTCTTAAAGACCTACATAATCTGAAAGGACAGAGAGAATCTTCCAAACCGAATCTCTCTAGCTCTCTAAAAATGAGCATAAAGCCCTAAATGACCTATCACGAAACATGGCTATAGTTATAAAACCTGCTGATAAAAGTGGGGGGATAGTAGTGATGACCAATGTCCAATATCTAGAGATGGTAAATGCACTATTAGAGAATGAGGAAAGTTACAAAAAACTGATAAAAAACCCAGCAAAGGAAATTAAAACAGAGATCGAACAGACTGTAAGATATGGCTATGATCGCAATTGGATCTCAAGCAATGAAATTGAATTCCTTACAACGGGTCAGAGATGGACCCTGACCATATATGCAGTACCTAGGTTCCATAAGGATACCGTGAACCCCCCATGGAGGCCTATTGTATCTGGATGTGGCTCTATACTCGAGCCATTATGCAAACTCAGCGACACTTTCCTGAAACCTACGTGTACGCACTGACACCTATTTGAGAGATAACACTGACACTTTTCAGATCTTTGAGAATCACCCCTTTGACAAAACCAAGCAGAGACTAGTTACAATGGACATCAAGTCATTGTATATTATTATTCCGCAAGACCAGGAAACTGAGTGCATGCAAGATTACCTTACTCAATTTAACTTGCAAGACCGTGTCTCACATAATTACATTATTGAATTATTGAGCTTGGGATTAAATAAGAACTACTTTGAATTTAATGGCGACTTCTATGTACAAACCAAGGATACCGCGATGGGGACAGCTTTCGTGCCCAGTTTAGCGATACTGTTTATGTTTAACTTTAAAACAACGGACATCTTGTCCAATAGGAATACATACATAAAAAAACATTTTGAATTGGAAACACTTCATTGACATCATTATTTTCATCTGGGATGGAACAGAGTCAGAGATTCAGCTGTTTCTAACATGGATCAATCAAGTTGATAACAACATCAAATTTACAATGGAGTTTAGTAGTGAAGAAATGTGCTTTTTGGACTTAAAAATAAAATATGATTAAAGAAAATTAAAATGCTGCCTATATATAAAAGCAAGTGCAAGAAATACAGTACTACACTTTTCATGTGATCATCTGCGTCACCTACAGGTAAATTTACCATACGGACAGTACCTCCATGTACGGAGAAACTGCACGGATCTAGCTGATTTTTATGAACAGGCAGATGACTTGGATTCCAGGCTTCAAGCAAGAGGATATCAGAAAAAACGAATCAGAAGATCAAGGAAACAGGCACGTTTTACTGATCGAGATTCCTTATTGACATCTAGCAGGAATAAAGAACCAGAAAATGCCTGAATGACCTGTGTTATGTGTTATGGGTCTCATACCTTTCAAGTTAAAAAAACTGATCTCCAAGTACTGGCTAATTGCCAAATTAAGCTTGCATGAGAAACCATTGCCAAGATTTACATTTAAAAGAGCGTAAAATGTACGGGACAAACTGGTACATTCAACCTTTCAGAAACCACCCCCTAAAACTGGTTTATTGGATTTGCAGACCACAGCAAGGACTACCCCTGCGGCACACGTACTGTATGCAAGTTTACCCAAAAAAATGAAGGAGTTCAAAATTGGAGACTTTACATGGACCCTTCCCACTTTAACAAATTACAAAACTAAACAAGTTGTATATTGCATAGAAAGCCCTTGTGGGCTGCGGTATGTTGGTCAAACCAGCCGCCAAGTCCCTGTTAGAATGTTGGAACATCGTTCCTGAATCAGGTGCAAAACTACAACTGCCCCTCTGGTCAATCATTACATTGAGTTACACCATTCTGCAAATGATATTCTGTGGTGGGTCCTTGTTTTTGTGAAAAGTTCAATGAACATATCTAGATGCCTACTACAGAAAGAGGCACAATGGATCTACAGAATGGAAACTCATACAAAAGGACTTTAAGGAGTAAGGAGAAATTACTGGATTCATCAAAAATTAAACAACACCAACTTTCTTGATTGTGGCTCTAGACTGTGCATGTTATAGATGCACTCATGCTTACTGGAGCACCTAGTGCTTTGGAAGAATGAACTGCTGTTGTGTGTGTTAAAATCAGCTTACTAGTAATGCGATACACATTTTTTCGCAACACACATTTTTTCGCAACTGACCCTTTTCACATTTGAAAGGTCTGGAAGAATGTGCTGTTGATTTCTAAATCATTTTACCAGAGCAGCAACATTTCTCGCAACCCAGAGTCCGTTCTTACAGTTGTTCCTGAGTAAGGAACAATTGTATCTCTCACCAGCCCAACCAATGCAGCAGTATTTTTCCGCATTTGACCATTTTTAGGTTTAGCTAAAGATTAAGCAAACATGTGGTATTGTGCTTCCGGATCGCAGGTGCACAAATCAGTTCACTCAAACAAAAGAAAACTCGCTTCATTTTGTGGACGTGCAAATGTATTGCCATGACGGCCGCCAGAAATTAGGATGTGACAGTTTTCTTGCAGTTTTGCAACTTACTAAACTTTCGGTGCGGATGAAACAACAAGCAATATGTAGAGATATCGCGAGAGCCGCGAGCTCTCGTGAGATCTCGTCCGTGGGCGGAAGCCCCGCCCCCCGGCTCCGGCGCGACACACGGAGCGAGGAGGGGACGTGAGGAGATGCGTCCTAAGCGCGCCTCACAGATTATTAGGCCCCAGAGCCTAATCAAGGACAGAACTTCGTGGCACAGCCAGCCACATGTTAAAGGGCCTGTTGTCCACCCATTATTCTTTATGTGTGCAGTTACATACCCTGAAGATGTCTGCTGTTGAATAAAGAGACATCAAAGAGTCAACACGCTTCCTGTCATTTGTCAAGGATATTATACAACATAATTGGCGACGAGGATTACCGCTGTAACCTGCGTGGAACCATGCAAGGAGCGACACCACCACCGCCCTTCCTGCAAACTCCAGGTAGACCCGCCATTCCGTGGCCGCAATGGCAACCCTTGTTCACGACGTATGTAGAGGCCTTGGGCGGTGCAGGCTACTCAGCGGCACGACGCAGGGCGATGTTACTTAATGCCCTAGGGGTGGAAGGACAGAGGGTGTTCGAAAGTCTCACCCCGGAGCCGGTGGCTGGTGACAACGACGACGTTTTCAAGGAGGCCGTAAGAAGGATTGTGAAAAGGTTCGCCAGCAAAGAGAATACCATCCTACACAGAATCCAGTTTTATAGCCGCAAGCAGGAAGCCTCAGAACCCGTAGACGACTATATTACTAAGCTGCGTGAACTGGCGGCACTGTGCAACTTCGGTAACAATGCAGAGAGCCTCATCTGCGACATGCTGGTGGTTCACACCAACAGCAGGAAAGTACAAGACAAGTTCATTTTGGAGAAGGAACTGGTGCTGGATAAAGCGATTGAAATTGCAAGAGCGGTCGAGGAAACGGCCGGGAGAAGGAAAGAACTCGCCGGAGGCCACAGTTCCGCTGAAATACAAGCAGTGGCGTTCCGCCCGAAGAAAGAGAGACAGGTATCCGACTTGAAAGAAGGGAAATGGGGAAAGAAAGAACCACTGAAATGCCACAGGTGCACAAGCACGAAACACCTAGCGTTCGACAGAGAGTGCCCAGCCAGAGACAAAGAGTGCTCGGTATGCAAAAGAATTGGTCATTTCTCGATTGTGTGTCGGTGGCGCAACAAGAAAATCACGAGCGTAAACACTGATCACAACACGGAAAGGGATTCGTCCTCCGAAGATGAAGGAAGACCTACAGTCATCATGGTGAACAGTCCACAGGCCAGAAGAGAAAAACCCCATTGTACCATCAAGATTAATGGGCTGGAAACAAGAGTTATGGCAGATTCAGGTTCCGATCTCACCATAATACCCCTGCGCACGTACAAAGAGATGATGGGGACAGAAAAATTCAGAGTGCTCACTACACGGCACAAACCTACGGTTTTTGGCGGGCGTCAGTAGACCTATTGGGCTACATCAAAGGGAAAGTGGAGTTCAAAGGTAGAGAAATCATCACCAAAGTCTACTTCAGTCAAGAAGGCCCGGCGGTTTTAGGGTGGGACGACCAGGATAAGCTGAAAATCAGACTGGATCCCAGCACGGAAGATCAGGTACTGTCAGTCTGCGGGAGGAGTGGACCAGTAGAGAAAAGTGATTATCCAAACGTATTTTCGGAGGAGCGGGGACATAGCAAGGGCTTTGTCTATAAAATATTGCTCAAAACCAACACTGTCCCAGTTAAACATAGAGTAAGGCCGGTACCAACAACGGCGAGAGACACACTCAGAAGTCAACTGGACAAAATGAAGATGGATGGTGTCATCGAAGAAATTGAAGCTTCAGAGTGGCTGAGCCCAGTTGTACTTATAAAGAAACCAAACTCACAAGAGCTAAGGGTTTGCATCGACCTTCGCAGCCTAAACCTGGAAGTTATCACAGTTAGCTACCCACTGCCGAGCATCAATGAACTCATCCTCATGATGAAGGAAGCCAAAATATTCTCTAAACTGGACATGAGGAATGCGTACCACCAAATACAATTGCACAAAGAGTCCAAACCCCTCACCGCCTTCATCACCCCGTTTGGAACCTACCAGTTCACCAAGATGTCATTCGGCTTATCGTCAGCGGCTTCAGCATTTCAACGCATGATGGATGCCCTACTACGGAACGTCAGAAACGTGGCCTATTTTCAGGGTGACATCCTCGTCTATGCGGGGGATGAACAGACACACGATGCCACATTGAGAACAGTCCTCACCAAACTGCAGGATGTGGGAGTGAGATTAAGGCATGAAAAATGCGTATTCAAGGCGAAAGAAGTTGAGTATTTGGGGTGCAGGATATCCGAGCAAGGGATAAGTCCCAAACAAAATGTAATGCAGGCCATAATTAAAGCACCGGAACCCACCAGCAAAGATGAAGTGAGGTCATTACTTGGGTTGGCGGAGTACTATGCCAAATTCATCCCCAAATTCTCAGAAACCTCAGCCCCGCTCCGCGAACTCCTCAAAAAAGGATCTGAGTACACGTGGCAAGAACCCCAAAGGAAAGCGGTGGAGAGCATAAAACGGCATATAGTAGAAGCACCGTGTTTGCAACCGTTCAACCCCGAGTGGAGTACAGTCATCACTACGGACGCCAGTGCATATGGACTAGGAGCTGTTTTAACTCAAAACAAAGGTGACACGGAACAGGTGGTAGCTTTTGCTTCGAAGGCCTTATCATCAGCCGAACAAAACTACTCCACCATAGAGAAGGAGATGCTAGCGTGTGCATGGGCCGTAGAACATTTCAGAACATGTGTGGGGCACAAAATTTAAGTTAGTGACGGACCATAAACCCCTTATCCACATGCCCAGCCCAGGAGGCACGAAGGTATCAACGCCCAGATTAGCACGCATAGCAGCCAAACTGCAGGAGTACACTTTTGAGGTGCAACACATCTCAGGATGGAAGAATTTGCAGGCGGACTGCATGTTAAGATTACCAGAGGGCAAGGACAATGCCACCACCTTCCTGCAAGAAGAATGCATTGTAGCATCCATCACAGATCTCAAAGCGCCAGACTACCTAGAACTCAGTGAGAGACACTGGATGGAAGAAGATGGAAAGGATCCGACCATGGCGAGGATCAGAGAGTGGATCAGAAACGGGTGGCCTAATGAGAAAGCAATGCCAGAGGGTATGAGACCTTATTGGAAAGTGGCAGATGAGATCTCAGAGACCGACAGAATAATAATGAAGTCGGACCAGATAATCCCGCCCATGAGTATGAGAAAGACCATTCTCTGCCGAGCCCATGCGGGCCACCTGGGAAACACCATGACACGTCGAAGAGTGAGAGAAGCCTACTGGTGGCCGTCCATGGATCAAGAGATCCGCACCATGATCGAGAGATGCAATGAGTGTCTAAACAGTGACAAGCGTCTAAAGATCAGACAGGCGCCCCTGATCCCCACTGAGGTCCCAGAAGTGGTGTGGTCAAAAGTAGGTCTAGATTTTATAGGACCATTGGAGGCGATGGCGCCCGAACATCGGTATGGCATAGTGCTAGTGGACTACTTATCAAAATGGGTCGAGGCCGAGTTTGTTCCCAACATTACCACCGCGACAGTAATAGAGGTCCTCACCGCCATCTTTCAGAGGGAAGGACTCCCCAATGAGTTGGTGACGGACAACGGGGTACAACTGATTTCCAGGGACATGGAACTATTCCTGAAGAAACACCACATACACCAGAAGAAAGCAGCACTATATCATCCCCAAGCCAATGGGCTTGTCGAGAGAGCCAACAGGTTCATCAAGGGAGCCATCCAATTAGCAACAGCCTCAGGGATGGACCCGCTCAAAACAACAAAGGAGGCCATAGCGGCTCACAGGCTGACTCCCAACGGGATCACTCAAATATCCCCGTTTCGCATGTTGAGAGGGAGGAGAGCAGCCTCCACGCTAGTGCCACCATGGTTGGCCAAAGTAAGAGAAGATGAAGAAGTGGACATGTCGGAAGTGGTATGGAGAATAGAAAACAGCAAGGCACAAATGAAAATATGGAGTGACAAAAGGAGAAGGACCACACAAGGGTCAGATGTCAAAGAGGGAGACTGGATCAAAATACGACTACCGATCAAGGATCAAATCACAGGCTCACGGTTCAGCAAACCCGTAAAGGTGATTCACCGAGGAACCAACCATGTCCGCACCGAAGATGGACGCACATGGAACATGGAAAGAGTAGCCTTGTTTGGGAAGAGGCAAGAGAGAGAGAAGACCCTGGAAAGATCTGAAGCCGAAGGAGAAATGGACTATGAGAGAGGGGAAGAACATGAGCCGGTGACCGAGGGTAGAGAAGGGGAAGAAACTGAGCTGGAAGCGGATGCACCCACGGTAGAGCGAGAAGATGAACAGCATGATGTGCACAGCGAGAAAGGCGATCGGCCAAGAAGGGAGCACAGAAGACCGGTGAGATACAATGACTATGTATTGCAATGAACTGCCTTTGCATTATCAGGGGGAGGTGTGTAGAGATATCGCGAGAGCCGCGAGCTCTCGCGAGATCTCGTCCGTGGGCGGAAGCCCCGCCCCCCGGGTCCGGCGTGACACACGGAGCGAGGAGGGGACGTGAGGAGACACGTCCTAAGCGCGCCTCACAGATTATTAGGCCCCAGAGCCTAATCAAGGACAGAACTTCGTGGCACAGCCAGCCACATGTTAAAGGGCCTGTTGTCCACCCATTATTCTTTATGTGTGCAGTTACATACCCTGAAGATGTCTGCTGTTGAATAAACAGACATCAAAGAGTCAACACGCTTCCTGTCATTTGTCAAGGATATTATACAACACAATAGACGTCGCTGTGCTATGCATTTGCACTTCATGTCAGAATTATTGAGGAACTTTGAAAGTAGTTTTATAAAAAAAATACTTTTCTCTGCATGGACGCAGCAACACGTTGTCATGGCCACCAGGGTCGGACTGGGACAAGAAATAGGCCCGGACAACAAAAAAAAAGTGGCCCACCCCTCGCCTCAAAAAAGTGGCCCACCCCTCGCCTCAAAAAAAGTGGCCCCTTTCGGGATACCAATGCCCCTATGCCCTCGACAAAGACACTGTGGGGTGCTTCCGAACTGCACACAGTCAGCAACAAAGGCTAGCTATCATCCGGGGTCAGACTGGGCCATGCAATTATCTCAGGCACCAAAGATAAAGTGGCCCGCAGTTGCAAATGGCTTTTCATTCCTTTTGTGATACTGTTTGAATAGTACCCAGGCGGAGCTTTTTGATAAAGTGACATGCAAATTGTATATTTTAAAGAATATTTATTCAGCAAGCAACACTGGTCAAAACTACTAGTCGCAGTGTGAATTAACTCATCAAACTGGCCCACATGGGCCAACAAGGGTCCCACTTTGGCCAATAAAACGGTCCCACACCAGCATTTTGTGTTTTGGTTGGCCCTGGGCCTACAGTCCTACAGGCCAGTCCGAGGCTGCTCCCAGCTCAACTGACTTTTCAGTACTGACACTGTTTCCCTCATCTTTTCCCCCAGTTGCAGCCCCTACCCACAGAAAAAAAAGTCATGTTTTACCATGGGCAGGGCCACAATCCATCTCTATCAAGGAAGCCTAAATGCTTTGAGAGCAATGTAGCAGCATGCAATACTCTTTACCTAACTATTCATGCCAATGAACAGGTACAGCCAGCTTCCAAAACGGATACGGTTACATTTCGCTCATGCCCACATTGCCCAACAAATACAACCAGCTCTGATGCCCAAGGAGCCGTACAGCATAACTGGTACAGCCTGCTCTAGCTATGGTAAAGCTAGTTCAAACACAATCGGCTCCTGATCATTCTCTGTGAACGTTGCTGCACCCATTTAGTAACAGGTAGAGGAGCAAATTCCCACATATGTCAGGCAATAGATAGCGCAAGGTAACACCATTTCCATTAACAGGGACAGCGAGCTACTGCTCACGTCCAGTAGCTTTTACAACCCAAACTCCTCGCACTCATCACCGGAACTGGTACAGCTATAGCCTTCAACATGCCCAGCCCCACCCCACCCCCCTTAGCTCACAATGTCCAGACTATAGGCTCCGTTTCGAAAGGCATGTAACACTGGAAACTGATGCGGAAAGGTAGGGAGACTAAGCATGAAAGCATGGCAGTAGGGCAATACATTGGCCCATGGCTGTGCCACCTAATTCTGACTGCTGCCCTCACCAAGAACAGCTGAGCTCAGTCTTGCAATAGACCAGTGAAAAAATTATGACATACTTGTCGGATGGTGGAAAAATAAAGCTTGTAACTGGATCAGCCCCAGACAGGTCCCCAGAGGCATAGGCCCCTCTGGAGTGTTCCCAAGTTACTTATGGGCCAGTCTGCCACTGTCGGCCTCACTATAAGTATGGTGGTAACAGGTGGCATTCCAGAGTAGCGCCTATCTTGCCGAAACACACAATAATGGCCTTTGCAGCCCATGCATATGCTGCCTGCTTGTTGCCTCATCTTCAATGGAGGTCTTGCCCCATGCAGTATTACCACATGTCCCCAATGCAGTTCAATTGGCCTCAAAAGCGGGCAATAACTTGTACTGCACCAACCCTAAATCAGTTGTAGTATTATCGTAGCTGCACGCAGTAAGAGGAATTCAGTTGAGCGGTATTACCATAGTTGATACCGCCAAACTTACAATGTGGCGCAGAATTACAGAAACAGCTTGTCACATGATGGAAACAGAGTGTAAACATAGCAGAGTCCATGCTGGACACACACAAACATACACAACATTTGAGGTGCACAGAGATAGAGCCTGCCCTGGGGCACGGGAGAGACCAACAAGGGCAGGAGGAGAGATGGAGCCTGGGGAGTTGGGCTGGGGCAAGGCAGGCCAATAAGGGCAGAACCTGAGATGCAGCCTAGGGAGGAGGGTAAGTTCTAGATGGGAAAACAAGTGCAAAAAGAGCGATTGATGGGCCCTGGTGGGGGCTGGGGAAGAACACAGGTATGCTTTTGGTACTCAGGCAGGAGGCAAAAAGAGAGTGGGTGTATGCAGGCAGAGGAAGTGTACAGTAAGGGTGGGGTCTAAAGAAAAATAAGTTTGGACTATGGAGTAGGGATATACACAATGAAAGGAAAATGAAATCATAAACAAACACTTGGTGACTTAGCAGGGTAGGAAAATAGTTTGAAATTGATAAATATTAACACAAAAGAGAAGGTAAAATTCGAAAAATAAACTGAAACAGAAGTTTGCAAGATAGCTTAAGGACAAAAAAAGTGAGTCTGAAGAGAGAGAAATTAAAAGACGATGGAAACTATAAAAGGCAGGTGTGCAGAGGAAACTGAGTAACATTTGATGAGAGAAAAGGAAGAATATTGAACATTTTAAAACAAATGGACAGAAAGCCTTTGGTCAAAGAAGAAGGAAAGATGGAAAGACTTGAGCTGGAATTGGGACCAGGACTGGGGAATTACCAGACTCGGGAAGATTCGACTCGTTTGTTCGATGAGAGGGTAATAGAGAGAGAGGGGGAAGGGAACAAGGAGGAAAGGGGGGCTCCGGTGTCGGGGAGAGCCCCTGGGGCAGAGGTACCACCCCGTGTCAGGCTGCAGGGGTCTACTGTCTCCAGAAGGTATACACGCGTGAACCGAGGGAAGGAAAGGGTTTGAGAAAGGGGGCTCAGAGTATGGGGCGAGCCCAAGGGTCTGGGGGAGCCCCATCCGGCACTTCAGGTAACGTCATGCACCATTGAAAGGAATGCGCTGCTTACGCCTACACATATAATGGAATGGTGACTAAAGAAAGGTTTGCGAATCCCAGGCTAAATATTAAGCTATAGATCTGGGCGTTATGCGTTGCAATGTGTTTGAAAAACAAGTTGCTTGGAGCTGGCACCCAGCAAGCAGATGCAGCCGCACGACCACACCACACTGGGGCAGTACGAGCTGCTCAAGCGGGGGTGCATCACATCATTCCTGCATTTGGGATTCATAAGCCAATCAGAAACCTGTGTTATGTCTTGTTCTACTGAGTTAATGGGATCCATGTGATCGCATGATAACGTTTGCCTTTGGTGCCACAGAGAGGTTAGTTGCCTTTCTGCAGAGGGCTTCACTGTCTGTCATAATGCACATCAGTATCTAATAATTATTAAACAGCGTAGATGCACATATTTTAGGGAGTGCTAGTCGCCTACTAGAGTGCCATTTTGCCAGGGATTGGCATCTGACCATTGACCAACATGTTGGAAGTCATGAATTGGTTCTCCAATTGCTTTGATTCTCTGTGTCCAAACCGGAGGCCGCTATTATGCATTAATCTCCGTGGCACGAGGGTAATGAAGAGAGATGGGTCTGCAGGATGTGCGAGTGCCGAGTGTGTGTGCGCATCACTGGCACAGCAGACCTGCACGGTAAACCCAGGATCAGAGGATCAGAGGCAGCAAGTGGGCAGCAGCAGTGCCTCTCACCTTAGCAGGGAGGTGTCCGGCATTAAGTGCTATGTAATAATACACATCATTGCCCTGGTCAACGGCACAACCGAACTCTATTTGTATTATGGAGGACACTGGAATTAAACATTGTGCAAAATAAAATAAAATATAGCTAAACCGAACGTGAGGCGTCAGCCGACACAATTATGTATCTCACTGCACATATGGTGACCATTGCATACACATTTTATGAAACGGGTATTTGTACATCAAACCACATCTGGCAGGGATGTCAACTCATGTAGGGGTTGCCAGGGGTCTGCCTGGTGACCCCTGAAGCCTCCCTTGCTACCCCTGTGGTCTCCCTTGCTACCCCTAATTTAAGATTGGGGCTCCTGGGCTGTGGTCAGCAGCATGTGGCTCTGTGTTTCTTAAGTGGCTAGTTTTCTGATAGCTATAGCCGGTAAGATAGCTCAGTGGGTTCAGCGCTCACTGCTGCAATGTGCGTGCGCTCTGCAGGTTGCAGGTTCAGCTCCCAGAGAGAGAGGTCAGGTCAACTCAGCCTTTTATCCTCCTGAGGTTGATAAGTGAGTACCAACACAGGTTGGGTGACTTTGTAGGTATATTTGGTCTATATGAAGCTCTTACAAGTAAGTGCTATATAATAACACAACATTATCATTTGGCCTTGGACATCTGCTTGCATTCACAGTAATTTGGTAAATTGGCCCATATGCGCTGATATTAATGATACATATGGTGATCCATTCTTGTATGAAATGGATATCACTTCACAGCAGACCTGCATGCACCCCCCACCCCCACCCCAGGCACACTCACATGGCATGGCATGGCAGGGAAAGCCCCTGAAAAGGGACGGTGTGGCTGAGACACACAGGCACTTGTTAGACTCTGCCCTAATGTTTACGTTGCTCAATGCTCACAGTAGTCCCACTCCAGTCCAGTCCTTACCTCAGTTGGCTGGCTGTTGGCTGGGCTGCTGCCTGCTGTCTGTGTGGCCGGCACTGGCACTGGGCACTCCACTGTCTGTCTGCTGGCCGGCCGCCTCAGTGCTGCTGTGGTCCTCCTGTCCTGTGTGGGCTGTGGCTGTGGGCACTGGCACTGTCGGTCTCGAGGTCCACTGCAGACGGTGTGTGCTTGTGGGGCACTGGGGCTCATATAGCAGCAGCCCAGCCAGTAGCATAATGTATGCATTGGCGATTTCGCCGATTTGGCGGCAAATTGGGTGGGCAGGCACTGCCTGCCCAGCCGAATTTTCATTGGGTCAATGGGTCCGATCCGTCCACGGCGCCGGCGGCCGGGGGGGCCCAGGCCAGCCAGCCCCCAGGCGCACAATTTGAAGACAGTTGCTTTCAACTTTGCAAAGAAGTGTTACTTACTTCCTGCAGCAAAGTTGAAAGCAAGTGTGAAATGTGTCACTGGGCCTCATTACGACCCTGGCGGAAATCGTGGTGCAAAATGCACCATGGAGCACGGCGGAAAGCTGCCGATAGCGCCATGGGGGTTGGCGGATTTTCCGCCCCATTCCGACCTTGGCGGGGCGGTAAATCCCCATCCCCCATTTTACCCTTCCCCATTCCCATTTTTGCCCCATAGGGTATAATGGGAGTGGGGAAGGCGTTAATTACGCCACCGTACAATACGGTGGCGTAATTAACAACAAGGTCCCGTAGCGCCATGGATTTCTCCGCCCGGAAAAACCAGGCGGAAAACGCTCCATGGCGCTACGGGAACTCGTAGTAGGGCGGACGGGTCCGCCGCGAATACCGCTGGCGTAAACCCACTCCGCCAGGGTCGTAATGAGGCCCACTGTGTTTTACAGTGCCAGGCTCGGCCCCAGCTCAGCGGAGCCCTCAGTCAGCCTGCAGGCAGGCTGCACCCCCCAGGGTCAGGAGGACTCGGAGGGGAGGAGGGAGGCAGGTGTTACAATTGCTTTGTGTTTGCAATTGCTTCAGCCTGCCTCCCTCCGGCTCCCGAGTCCCACCACAGATTAAACAACTAAACAAGTTGTTCTCTCTGTGGCCGCGCCCGCCGCAGCCGCAGGCCAGAGGCTCGTGAGCTGACGGCAGGCGCTCCGGCCCCCTGCAGTGGCACTGGGCGGGCGGCGGCATGCCGCCGGCCTGGCCAGGCCCCAGGCCCACCGGCCTGTGAATTATGCACATGCATCTGCATCTGCATGCATCATAAATTATGATGCATGCATGATGCAGATGCACTCATCAAAGCAAGGTAACTGACTAGTGTTACCTTGCTATGATGATTGTGCAGAGCAGAGCAGACTCTCACTCCCCCTCCTGGCTCCCGCCTCCCGCCCTCCACTGACTGGCTGGCTCGCCCAGCCCAGGGCAGGCGAGGCGAGGCGACTCACTCCTCCAGCCCAGGCCCCCCCCATCCGGCCATCCCCTGATTTGGCCGCAGGCCGCGAATACTCGCGATGCCGCGGCTCGGCACACTGCAGCGCACACACACACACACTAGGCCGGGCCCGGGGGGCCGCTGGCCCGGCCTGCCAATAAAAAAAAAAGAATTTTTTAAAAAAAAAAAAAACGGCCCAGAGGTGGCTTCCGGAAAACCGGCCCCAGGGGACCCCAAAGTCATTCGGCCACGGGCCGAAAGACCGAAAGGGCCAGTCCGACCCTGATGGCCACTGCCACAAAGCACGCATGCGCTTGGCCTCCCAGGACCAATGAGAGTGTCTCACATATGTAGGAACAGGGGCACACGCTTACCACCCAATGAGAGGGAGGTTTGGTTTGTAAAAACTGCCATCAAATCCGAGCCCGATATCTCTGTCTCAACAGCTGCTGACACGAATGCCAGCTCGATATTGACGGAGGGGAGAGATGCTCAGTGGCCCCGTGAATACGTTTTTCCAAGGTAAATAAGAACAAAACATTATTTTCTTGGCATTGTGGTCACGGGGGCATCACAAACCTTAGAATTTGTTACATGTACTTGTCCTCCCATTAGGAAACCTTTTAAGGAACCTTTTATTGCACTCAAGAGCATTGGATAATGTAGAAGAATCGTTTTTCACCTCCTCCACCCTTGAACAGAACAGAAAATAAAGACGGGGATACACTTTTTCACTCCCGTTGAATATGTATGTCCCAGCGTTTTGAAAAAATAACCAATGCCTAATAAAGCAAGTAATTAGAATCAATATGAGCTTGCTAAGCAAATGTTAGATTTTGTAATATATTGGCTGTTTAACAATAACATGACTCTGGCTGAACTATTGAATAACAACCTCGTGATGCACATGGACCTGATCTGAAGATCTTTAATCAAGATCTTTAATCAAGATTACAGCTATCAGGTATGACCAAATTCTGATTAGCTTGAAGAACACACAGGACCTAATCCAACCCATAAGTATGATGATAAAAATATCTGCCTCAAAGAAATTAATATGGCTGCAAATTAGCCAAAGAAATGTAATGTTCCAATGATAAGCCAAACTCCTGCCAAACCCCTTTTCCAAATTAAAAAAATAATAATATCACAGTCAAGATTCAACTTAACTAATGTGTTCTTACTTATCCACAGACCAACAAACCTGTGAATGGTTCTTTTCACCTGTGCGCTGCATGCTTCGCACCCACAGGGTTACGATCGGCAGTTCCACTCTCTATTACCCACCATGTCAATGGGTAAATTCTTTTTTTGGACCTTAAATCAATGACAGTCCATTTTAAGGCTTAAGTATGAGCTATTCAAAAAGCATTCTTAAATCTGAATGCAACCAATACTATTTTCTTGTCTGCCTTCCCTTAGGTCTTTTTGTTATATGCCCTGAGGAACGCTGTTGATGTTTTGCCCAGCAGGTGGCTTGTTTTGCTGAAAAGTGTTTGGGTGCTCATAAAAACTGATTAGTTCACCCCGACAGAAAATGACTATGATGTGTTCATACACGTAGCCAGACCTGCAAGATAAAGAAGAAAAAAAGAAAAAAAGAAATGACAATTGTTAAAAGAACATTGAGCACATTTTTAGGTGCCCTGTATTGTAATCTGTTTGAGATTGAGTTTGTATGTTTTTTGTATATTAACTTTCATCAAGTTTTTGTTTCTCCTTTTTCAAATACATTATTTTTTTACCTATGCTTCTTGATTCAAATACAAATTCTAAAATAAAATTCCAAACATTCTTGTGAAAAAAAAATGTTCTTCATGCTTGCATTCAGATTTCTAGAGGGACAACTTTGAGGTGATATCTGTTGTTTGGATACACGCAAAAGATAAAGGATGATTTAAATAAAATATTTTCCAATAAATCTTTTTAGCAGCATGGACACTATTTGTATTATACTCACACAGATAGAGAAGTGGCAGGGGGCAATGCATCAGATCACCCAGGAACAACTGGAACACTCCCAGAGGATGCATAATGCAGTGCTGGGTCCCTCCAGGTAGGTGGCCATGTCCCTAGACTATCTGTGCCTGCATGCTGTGGAATCCAGTGCCAGTACCACCCTAGTGAGACAGCAAGTGAGGGAGCTGGCTGAGCAAATCTCTGCATTACATAACAAAATTGCCAGTGGAATCAACATGATCATGCAGAACATCTAGGGGAGTGAACCTGCAAGCTCCATGTCAGCCAACCCTACTGAGGGATCAGTGGCAACCATGCCAACAAGGCGCTACCAGTAGCACGCAAATCATGCACCCACACCCACACATAAAGGGGACAAGATGAGGAAGTAGAGGACAACTCCATGGGACAGACTGGGGGCTACAGGTTGTGGGGAGAAGGACAGTGTTGGGACGAAAGTGTGGGGAGGGTGATGGTGTTGGGGATGAGGGTGTGCGGAGGGGGATGGTGTTAGTGATGAGGGTGTGGGGAGGGGACGGTGTTGGGGATGAGGGTGCGGGGTGGTGATGTGGATGTGTACATATAGAATAAACCATTGTTGAGTACAGTTAATGGATCCAGTGTTCATTCGATTGATCCAAATGGTCACAGAACTGTGCGAGGTGCATATGTGTGGAATCAAAAATAGTTGTCATTTAGGTCCTGGCTGACTATGCATCGTTCTTTTCTTTGTTTTCTTTTTTTACTGCATTGGGTATTCATAATGCGGCTATACAGCAAGTGGTGTTTCAAGGCACATGTATTTATTTCTTTATTTATTTTATTTGCATTTGAGGCGCTGTTATAGAAAGCTCACTTGACGTAGGTACAATATGTGGACACAGTAGAAGATTGGTTACAGACATTGCTCGTGTTCCAGGTTACATGGGAACAGTGACATAAGTACATTATGAGCAAACAGTAAAATATTGGTTATAGTCCTTACTCATGTTCCAGGTATCTGGTAGCAGTGTGGCAGGTATATGTCTACTTAAATAAGGTGGTTTCCAGTGCCTTTCTGAAGGCCATGAGTTATGTTTCCGATCTCAGTTTAGGTGGCAGTGAGTTCCAGGATTTTGGTGCTAGAACTTCAAAGCTGGACCCGCCGGCTTTGGTTCTGTTGAATGTGGGAATTGAGAGTTGGTGTGTGTACATGTCCTGTTTAGGTCTAAGTGACTACACTTGTTGTATTCGCTCAGTTAGATAGCTGGGAGCAGATTGGGAAAGGCATCTGTGGGTGATAGCGAGAGTCTTGAACAGGATGCACTCTCTAACTTGGAGCCAATGCACTTTTTGTCCTGCTTGGGAGATGTGCTTCCTCTTGGGGATACTGAGGGTTGCTCTTAGTGCGTTGTTCTGAGTAATTTGTAATTTGTAAATGTTTTTGCAGATGTGCCCAGTAGGAGGACGTTGCAGTAGTCCAGTTTTGCACCTATAGTGGCCCTGGCAATGTTGAGGCAGTTTTCAGTGCATAAGTGGGGATTGACAGAATTGATTATTTTAGTTGTGAGTGCTGCTGCTGATGAGATATAACTTACATGTCTATCTATGGACAGGGTGGAGTCTAGGTACACTCCTAGAGTTTTTAAAGAAGAGGAGACAGTAATTACAGTGTTCTCAATTTTGAAAATGCAGTATTTGCTGTCAAGTTTTCTGAGGATTTCCTTGGGGCCAACCAATAGGATCTCCGTCTTGTCCCCATTGAGACAAAGGCCGTTTGCTGCCATCCAGGCCTGGATAATAGCATATGTGTCTTGTAAAGTTTTTAGGTCTTGCTAGTCACCAGATAATGGGAGAAGAATGTGTATATCATCAGCATAATTGGTGAAGGTTATGCCGAATTAGTCTAGCTCGTTAAAGAGTGGTAGAGTGAATAGATTGTAGAGAGTAGGGGAGTTGCAGGACCCTTGTTGTACGCCACAACTAATAGGGAAGGGAGTGGCTGCTGTTTGGCCGAGAAGATTCTCATAGCTCTGCCCTCCAGGAAGGATGTTATCCAGGTAGTGGCCTCAGTGGAGAAGTGAGCCATGTCTGTGAGGTGTGTCTTTAGGACTTTGTGGTCCACTAAGTCGAACGCAGCAGACAGGTCGAGAAGTAAGAGGATTTCACATTTACCCTTGTCCATATTTCTTAGGAGTTGTTTTTTTAAGTCAAGCAAGGCTGATTCGGTGCCATGCCGCGGACGAAAACCAGATTGTCTCTTTCCTAGTATGTTGTGTAGTTCTAGGTAGGCTTGTATCTGTAGATATGCAGCCTTGTCCAGAATTTCCAGCAAGAATCGCACAGTTGTAATTGGCCTGTAGTTGTTTGGAGAGTCTGGATCTAGGGTGGGCTTTTTTTAGTAATGGCCGGACCCATGCTTCCTTAAGAGAAGAGGTTACTGAACCAGAGGCAAATGAAGCATTAATAAAGGTTGTCAAGAAGGGTGCTAGTGATTCAGAGCACTCTTTGATTATGTTAGCTGGACAGATGCCCCCTTTGCATAGTGAGGGTTTTATTTGCTTCATGGTGAGTAGGACTTCAGGAATAGTTACATTTCTAAATATAAATGGCGGTGGCGATTTGCTGTCAGGAGGGATATGGGGCTTAGAGTTAGTTGCAGTCATTGTTGTGCGGGTGGTCTTAGGTAGGTTGTCAAAGATGGCTGTGATTTTTTTGTTTTTTTTGGAGTAGGTTGATTTTGTCCAGCAAAGCCTTCTGGATGTCATTACACCATTTCTCGTCCTTAACAGTTTGATGTTTGGACTTGGGAAGTACGACCAACTCATTGAAGATGGCGAACAGTTCTTTCGAGTGGGATTTAGCATTGTCAATTCTGGTGTTGTAAGCTGTGGCTTTAGCTATGGCTATGACATTTCTATATTGCTTAGTGATAGATAGGTAGGAGTCACGAGTGGACGCTGAGGGGCAGGATTGCCATTTGTTAAGGGTGTGTCTTTTGAGTACTTTTAGGTCTAGTAGCTCTTGGTTATACCATGAGTTAGCATGGAAGAGTCTTTTTGCTTTTTTTTCTCTAGTGGGGTGATTGTGTTGATCACCTATTTAATAGTGGCATTGTAAAGATCGACAAATTCAGTAGGGTTGTTCGAGAGTGGTGATGCAAGTGCTGAGATTTCTAGGTGAGGGAGGATCCTTTCTTTTGTGAGCAGTATTTTTTGATCTAGCTAAGGCAGCTGGCTTGGGAATGATTTGTAAGGAAGCTGCACTTGTCGGGATGTAGAAGTGAATGAGATGGTGGTCTGTCCATGGTTGTGGGTGTTAGAGCTAATGTCTACACTGCATTTGTGGTTGACTAACCAATCTAGTATGCATTCTTAGGTGTGAGTGGCAGAGTTGACTTTCTGGATGAATTGTAGGTCTAGGAGAACTTTAGCGAAGGCTTTACTGTGTTTGTCTTTAATATCCTTGAAGCCAAGATTGTAATCTCCTAGGAGTATGTCTCTAGTGTTAGGTTTAAGGTCATTACATATAAGGTGTAGAAGGTTGGCTTGGAAGTCCAGGAGGGGGCCTGGAGGACAGTAGATGAGATGCATTGTCATAGTGTCATTAGGCGAGGAGGAGACCTTTACAGATAAGGTGTCAAAGTTTTCTGATGTGGCAGATTTAATTTGTCTAGCCTTGAGTGTTTCTTTCACTATAAGGGCAACCCCTCCACCTTTATGTGTGGGTCTATCCTGGCGCAGGATGATGTATCTGGGGGGTAGGGACTGGCATATGGCTGATCCGGAAGCTTCATGTAACCATGTTTCTATGTTTGCTAGTGCGTCTAACTCCAAATCAGAGACTAAGGGGGAAATTCATAGAATGTGGCGCACACAGCTGGCGCACAGAGTGCGCGTGTGGCAGTCTGCGCCAGCCGCGTGCACCAAAACCCATTTTAGCGCACAGCGTATTCTTGGATACTTACATCCATAACCAGCCGTGGTGCAGAGTGGCGCACGACCCTGCAGCAGCGCCAGTTGCGCCCCCAACCCGCACCGTGCACCAAAAATATTGCACAAAACCCCTACATGGCGCAGAGGCCAGTGGACCAGCATACAGCCCCCCAACCATGAATACGCGTGTAAAACTCCCTGCGCACCCTTTGGAATACGCGTACCCCGCTCGTGCCAGCAAAAATGCATGAAAACTCCCCCTGCACCCCTCGGAATACGCGTACCCCACTTGCGCTAGCGAAAATGCATGTAAAACTCCCTGTGCACCCCTTGGAATACACGTACCTCGCTCGCACTCGCGAAATCGCATGTGAAACTCCACACGCACCACCGGAATACACGTACTCCGCTCGCGGCTGCGAAAACGCATGTGAAAGTCTACGCACACCCCCGGAATACATGCACCCCGCTTGTGCCAGCAAAATCGTGTGTGAAAGTCCACGCGCACCCCCGGAATACAGGTACCCTGCCTGCACCAGTGAAATCGCGTGTGAAAGTCCACGTGCACCCCCGGAATACATGTACCACGCTCGTGCCAGCGAAATCGCATGTGAAAGTCTACGCGCACCCCCGGAATACCCGCACCCCGCTCGCGCCAGCAAAATCACGTGTGAAAGTCCACACGCACCCCCGGAATACAGGTACCCTGCCTGCACCAGCGAAATTGCTTGTAAAACTCCCTGCGCACCCCCCGGAACACACGTACCACGCTGCGTCAGGAAAATGTGTGCAAAAATTGCACTCTGTGATGTGGCATGCCTGAGGGCCATGGACTGGGGTGATGGGCTGCCTGCGGGCCATGGACTGGGGTGATGTGCTGCCTGTGGGCCATGGACTGGGGTGATGGGCTGCCTGTGGGGCATGCCCAGAGGTGATGGGCTGCCTGTGGGCCATTGTATGGGGTGATGGGCTGCCTGCGAGCCATGGACTGGGGTAATGGGCTGCCTGCAGGGCATGCCCAGGGGTGATGGGCTGCCTGTGGGCCATGGGCTGGTGTGATGGGTTGCCTGCGGGCCATGGACTGGGGTGATGGGCTGCCTGTGGGGCCTGCCCTGGGGTGATGGGCTGCCTGCGGGCCATGGACTGGGCTGGTGGGCTGCCTGCAGGCCATGGGGAGGGTGGATGGGCTGCCTGCAAGTATTCCGGGGGTACACGTGGACTTTCACATGCGATTATGCTGGCACAAGCAGGGTACGTGTATTCCAGGGGTGTGTGTGGACTTTCGCATGCGATTTCACTTGCGTACGTGTATTCCGGGGGTGCGCGTCGACTTTCACATGCGTTTTCGCTAGCGCGAGCAGGTTACGTGTATTCCGAGGGGTGCGCAGAGAGTTTTACATGCATTTTCACTAGTGCAAGTGGGGTACGCATATTCCGAGGGGTGCGTAGGGAGTGTTACATGCGTTTTCACTAGCGCAAGTGTGGTACGTGTATTCCGGGGGTGCGCGTTGACTTAACTATTTCACTGGCCATGTGTGCCCTCCTGTGTGCCCCCCACCCCATGCCCCGCAGGCAGCCCATCACCCCAGAACATGGCCTGCATGCAGCCCATCACCCCAGTCTATGGCCCGCTGGCAGCCCATCACCCCTGGGCATACCCCACAGGCAGCCCATCACCCCAGTCCATGGCCCGCAGGCAGCCCATCACCCCAGACCATGCCCCACAGGCAGGCCACATGGCACCATGTACTCGGGAGCACTGACACATGTGTTCTGCCTGCATGCGGGTACTCCGCGTAGGCATGCTCCCTTGCCCCTCCACCCATCGAACCCCAATTTCACCATGGCCCTGGTGGGTATCATGTAAGCGACTGCAATGGCCTGTTCAATGCTCCTGTGTACATGCTCACTTCCCCCTGCCAACCTGCCAGACACATACAGTGGAGTACATCCTTTGTCCTTGATGCAGGGTGTCTCACTCGGACTGTGCAGATCGCAGATGCTACGCAGGGACATGAGTGCCCATTCATTCTCCATGTGCATTCCATGCATGCCCCTATGTGTCCTTGCAGGATGAACATTGTAGTACGTGTCCAGGATGACATACATTTAATGACATTTGATCATCTATTCTATGCCCACTCTGGCTCAGTCCTGCATTACGCACATGTTTAGGGTGTCATAGTCTGTGTGGGGCACAGGCCTCCGCCAGTTTCTGGCCCCCTGACTCTGTTCAACTGGTGTAGTGCCTTTTGCACAAATGGGTGTACTACTGAGGGTTCATCATGTGTACTGCTTACTGTCCCATTCTCATCTGCTGTGTTGTCAGTTGACTTAGATGATGCATTTGATGCTAGTCAACACTGTCTGCCAATACACAGTTCTCTGGTCAACCTTTTGCTGCCATGCAATGCCTCCCTGCATTTTCACTAAGGGGGCTGGGGGTTGCCTGTAGCCATGAAACCCATTGCATGCACATTGCATGTGATGCCTGAACTTGCCCTTACACTGCCTTCATGTTTATTGATTGACATCATAATGTACTTGTTCATGTAGATAGTCGGTAACGTACACATGTTCTGCACTGTACCAACCCACTTCTGAGCCGTGTTACACCGTTCTACATGCCTACTCACTGCTGTAATGTCAAAGTGACCTGGCATGTATGGTCAGATTGTCATGCCTTCACTGTCATGAAAGCCACGGGCACAGGTGCATCCTGTGACCTATGTACTCAGTATTGGAACACCCTAGTGGGTGTTTAGCAAAGTTGATTGTTCAATTTGCGGCCTATAACAGCTGGTATAGGCCGCTGATTGATTGTAGCCTGCCAATTGGGTTGTAATGACTGTGGAGCTGCCTTCACGTGTGTATGTGTACACTTTCACATACATCGAAGCAAGCAGCTTTGTAGCTGCTTGCTTTGCTGTATAGGTTGCTGTTCATAATCACCATACGGGTGTATATGGACACGGGTGTTCTTGAACACTTTCACAAGTACATATGCAAGCAGCTTCAATGTTGTGTAGTGCAACATTGCAGCTACTCACTCATGTGTGTGTGAAGGTGTTCATTTACACATGTGTTCTCTGCCTGTGACATGTCTTTTCTGCCTGTGACATGTGCCTGACAGAGGTTGTGTGTGATGGAGGTGATATACTGCATTCTGTACATGTGTAGGCTTTGCTATTTAGATACATCCATCTCTGCTTTTGGGATGTGTTTGCATATCAATGCCACTGGATGCATGGTGGATTTTCATTTGTGTGTGACATGTCTGCTTCATGTGTTGGCTGTTGATGTGATGTCTATGTGTTTGTGGGTTATGTGCTTCTGACATGTGTACTCATGTTTATTTTTTCCACATTGCAGATGATGACGCAATGGAGCCAGAGGATGATGATATTGTTCCAGACACAGTGTTGCTATCACATCAGCAACCCAGCACAAGTGGGGGTAGTGGGGTGGTTGGCCACGAGAACCCACTTGTACTCCAGACCATCGTGTCTACGGCTGGCAATGAGTCTAGCCCGGATGATCACTCTGACGACAATGTTGAGTTGGATGCGCGTCATGTCCATTCTTCGATGGTGAGTGATTCTGATGCGGACGATCTTCTGTCTGTGCTACGTGCACTGCGGGTCCAGACGGTGTTGGAACCTCCGCCTGTGGTGGATCGGGACACACGGTCACACTCCACACAAGTTTATGATGTGCCTGGGGCATCACGTCAATGGAGGGATGTAGTCCTGCAGCCGCGGGCGGTGCCAACCCAGCGAGGACCACAGCTCCTTCGGCCTCACAGGTGTCAAGCCCAGCAACGTGGTGAACGTGTGCCACTGGGATATACTGAGTGGGAGTGATCCATGTGTGCCAATTCAGAACAACATGGGGCAGCAATTGATAAGATCGCTCAGAGCATGGAATGTGTGGCCCAATCTGTGCTCCCCCCTGAAAGGCAAGTGGAGCTCCAGCAGCAGGCAGCACAGTCCATGGCCCGCTCACTCAGGCTGGGCATGGTGGCCTCAGACAGGGCACGCCAGGCTGAAATGGTGTCTCTGCGTCAAGCACTTGCTGCTCATGCAGAGGCACACATGGAGGCCCTGAGGGATGACCATCAATCCCTCAGATATACTCTGGGTGTGCTCTGTATGTCCCAGAGGCAGCAGACAGAGGAGAGGTTGGAGCAGCTTGAGAATACCAACTCAGCTGAGCTATGTGCATGCTGGGAGGTGCTCCAGATGTCATGTCAGGCCATGAAGGAAGAACTCTGTGTTACACGTGCTACCTTGCAAGAGGAAGCACGCGTATCACGTGAGGTTCTGCATGCTGACCTAGGTGTCATCGCCGCACAGAACCAGGCTCACCAGTCCTGCAGACTTGCTGCCAACGAGGGGCAAGATGCACATAGGCATGGTCAGGGTACTGCGCCACGTCCACCTTTTGTCTCAGAGGCTGAGGAGGATGACAACTTATCTCCCACACAGGTCGGGCCGTCCAGACGTTGAGCCCATGGAGGTTTTTTTTTTTATCTAGACATCATTGCATGTGGGTGTTGAGGTGCACCCTGTACCTCCCCACTCCTGGGTGCCTCCACCCGTGTCATATGTGGTCATTTTTTATTTTCATATTTAGTTTAATTAGTTAATATAGTTTAAAATTGTTTGTCTATTGTGCATTTATGCAACGATGTGGTGCTCTGTGGCTTTTGAAATCATCCACTGTCTGTTACAGCTGGGCCCTTCAAGGTTGTCTCATGTATGTGTTTGCGGCTTGTGGTCCTGACTCACATATGCCACTCCTGCTTCCCCTATCCATGGGCTCGCAAGGATGGTTCAGTGTTACAACCATTTACACAAGGGCATTGGACTTTCGTCAGATCTGTGGCCTGTCCTCTGCTGTACTACTTGTGTTAACACCCCTAGTGGGGATTATGGAAGTTTTCTCCACGGCATGTCTGCTATCAATTTTGGTGAGTCCATTATTGAAATGTCCATTTATTGATGTTGATTGTGAAGTATGTTCTTTTCTTGCCTGTATATGTGCTTGATGCACTTCATGCTGTAGACAATAGCCTGCACCCTTTGGCTGTCAAAGTCACTGATGGTGGGAGGGGGCCGGATGTTGACAATGTCAAGTTGGTACATGTTGAGTTCAGCCGCTGGGTATTGTGGCAAAGGAGGATGCATTAGGAATGTGACCAAAGAGGCACAAGTCATGGTCCAGTCCTCACCTGAGATGTCCGCCTATACTACTACTACGCTCCATTCCGTTTGGACGGCACGTTGTGTCTGTCTTCCCTCTTGGACTTTGATGCTGCCTGAGGGTGTAGTCCTCCTACTGGACTACTGCTCTTTTACTTGTTTTTCACACTCTGGTGCCTTTAGTGTCTGTTCTTCTTCCTGCTACTGTGCTTGTTGCAGATCTGTCTGCCTGTCTCTCGGGCTGTCATTTCCACATACTCTTACACTGCCTCGGTTTGCCTCTGTGCAATTCTGTTCAACAGCATCTTTCTGTCGGTCCTCCTGTCTTTCATCTATTACATCCATGCCTTTATGTTGGCTGTTGGCTTTTGCCAATGCTATTCAACTGTTGTGGCTCTTAACTTGCTGTCAGCTGTTTCCGACTAGCTTGCATTCTCTGTGCCTTTCAAGACTTCTGTTGTCTCTGCCTTTCTTTGTTCACGCTATCAGCTGAACCATCCTGTTGTGCCAGCCTCCTTGGTTATTTTCAACTCAAGTTCCAGCTCTACCTGTCAGGGTACAGAACCTGGGGTTGTGTGGATGGAGGTCGGATGTAGGTCTCAGACATGGCCCAGTGACAACCAGCACAAAGACACACGCACAGGAAACTTTCCAGCCTTATTAAAAGCTTTTATGCCCTTTCTGTAGGAAAATAAGCCTCCAGATTACCTTTCCCAGCAGACACCGGGCCAAGAACTACAAAAACCTGGCCACGTTGGGTGGTGCACACGTGTGCATGCGTGTGCAAACAGAAGCACTGGGCTTGTGCTCAGACATCTGACAGAAGCAGACGCGTTTCCAGAAGCTCCAAGCAAGGTGAGCAGCACAAGGGGCCACACCCCAGCCGACCTTCCTCCAGGCCCCTCGCACATGCAAGCTGAGTTGCGCCAGTGCTGGTGAAGTTATCCAGGCATTGGGGGAGATGCGCACAGTACAGCTAAGCCGCGCTGAAGAGCAAATGCCAGGAATCTTTCACTGTTGTCAGGGGCACGCGCAGGGGGTGTCAGCCATATACGCGTGTCCCCCCTGATCCATAGAAGCTAAGTTATTAGAGCAGTAGCGTTCCTAGCCACAAACTAATACAGCACAAGGGGGGCACCCAGCGACACACAAACTCTCGAGTGCAGTGCATATCATTAGCATACGCAATTAGCCACGTGTGCTGCCTATAGAAAGCTGCGGGTGGCAGACTGCTACTTGTACTGAAGTTGCACCTCACCATTTGTGTCCAGCACATCCAAGGCACATTCTATCATGTGTGATTCTTAACACATGGTCTTCCGTTTAACGCAGGGCCACGTGCAGCTATCTTACCGCATTAACAGTGTATTAACCTTCACGGGGGCCAGCAAAACTATATGGACAAAGCAGCAGACAAGAGTGCTTGTTTGGGGAGGGTCACTATGTTCGAGACATGAATGGTGTTATGTGTGGGAAAAACACACACAGAATAGTAACTAACACTCTCTTTGCAGCATTGAACTGCTCCTATTACCGGACCTGAGAGTGCGCAGGCAGGAGGCCAACACTCACCCCAGAGATAAGTCTCTCTTTTGCTTGCCTTTGAGCCATATTGTACAATGTGCATGAAGTACATGGTTTCCCTTATTGAGTATGTGTAATTGTCAATAGTTGTATTTTGTATTTTCACTACTTTCCCTTGCCCATCCTCCTCCCGTCTCCTGAGCCTCTTTCCAGTTATTCTAAATAACGTTGACTATCCGACCAACGGATCCCTAACCCTCTTTCCCTGCCGGGGTCTTGGAGGCCAGTGTAAGTTTTACCTTGCAGGTGGCCAGACCGCAGAGGGGGTGGTTGGTTCGTGCCACTCCTGCGCCTGGAGACTGGAGCTGTGACAATACCCATCAGTTGTTGCATCCTCATTGATTATTGTGTACTGAAATTGCTACCCATCCTGTTGAAGCATTGTTCAGCTGTGCTACCTTCGTAGTTATTCTCTCATTCTGCTTGGACATGAGGTTGGCCATATTCAGCGACTTCAAGTCATCGACTGGAGACTCTTCCAGGGTTTTTTGGTGCCTACAGGCTTTTTCCCTGGTTTGGGGGTTTGGCTCCTTGGAGTTCGCTGCAATTTGGTATTTTAACCAGTCAAGGTGGCCTCTGAGGGGGTTGGACCCTATTTACACGAAAGGTAGAACAAGGAAACCAAGGGGTAGGGGTATTGTGAAGCCAGGTAGACTAGAAGGAAGAAGCCAACAGACCCCAGACACAGTTCTTCTGAAGGTCATGGTGATGAGTAATTGAGGCAGGGCCTTTTGTTGTCGGACAGTATGCTTGGGCTACAGTGTTTGGGCACTCTCTGACATTGTCATTGTGGGGTATTATGTACATGATGTGTTCTGCTGGCCAATGGCTGTTCCTGTGTTGTGTTTACTTTTCAGGTGTCAAGGGATTGTTGCGGTTTGACATACTGGGGTGTACACATGGCCAATGTTCACATGTGATGTGTACAGGACACTGAGAGTCACTTGATTTCACATGCATGTATTGAGTGCATGTCCCTACTTACACGCACACTTACACAATGCTCCACCACACATTCAACCACCCTTCCATGCCCACATGTGCACACAGATTGCCTTCTCTGGCATGCTGTGTCCCTGCAGCGCATGATTACTTACCATTTGGGGATCGTGTACATGCATCAGTGGGTTATTTTTGTTGCTTGTCCTTTTTATATGATGATCAAGGTGTATCCCCAATACAATGGCTGCTCACTGTGGTGTGTGCTGAGCGGTGTGCTGCAGGAGACACACACAGCACACGGGTTAGCGATTTGTGGATTTGGATTGGCCAGTGTGAATGCCAACAGGCATTCTGTCTTTTGTTGATGGTACCGCTGGTGGCATGCATTTGTGTCTGACTTTGTATGTGTGGGAGGTTGTTGGTCAGTGATTTCATCTGATTCCATGTCAGGTGTGATTGTCTCAGGCCTATTTCCATTTATCACGTGTCACTTCGTATGTAATTGGTCATGTGTTGTGCTTTTGGTTTCCTCTTTTGCTGTTGCATGCCATGTCATGGTGTGGCCAACAAGGGTGATGTGGGCTTGGAGGGTTTGGGTGACATACCACTGATTGTCATGGCCTGTTTTGCAAGAGGGTGGTGCGATTTACAGCTTTCATATGTTCCTTTTGGTCACACAGGATTGGTTATGTTTAAGTAGCTAGGGATGCACACAATGTGGCACTTCCGTGGCAACATTCTCAGGGTGGTAAGGTTGTGACAGTTGACTGTCTCTTTGTCATCATCGATTGTCACGTGGTATGTGTCAGGCCTGTGTGCACTCCGCAAGGGTGGGAGTTTAGGTTAAAAATGTGGCCACAAGCTGAGTCCAGGCTGCCTTGCCACGTGCCCTTTCCCCTCCCATGAGCAGTGCCTGTGCCTGTGGTTTTGGATGTGGGGGCACCACCATGTCCACCGGTATGCCCCGCCGTGTTGCAACATTGTGCAGGACACATGCTGCCACAATGATCCTGCACACTACTGGGGGTGCTTATAGTAGCTAGCTGCCAGAGCGGTCAAGGCAGCAAAAGCGTGACTTCAGCAATCCGAATGTGCGCTCCACTGTGCCCCTGGTTGCAATATGGGCAGCATTGTATCTTACCAGTGGTGGTGTGGTGGGCTTCCGTATTGGCGTCATCATGTAGTTACTCAGAGGGTAGGCACTGTCACCTGGGGAGGTCATAATGGTTGTGATTATTTGAGTTTGTGTATTTGTCTGTGTGTGACATTCATTCATGTGCACAGACATTTGTACTCATCAATGAGCCATGTGTCGCCATGCTTCCCAGCTTCCAGGTCCCGGCTCAGGGCGGACATTCTATATATGAAACTGTCATGGGTAGACCCAGGTTGGCCCTTGAGGGTATCAGGTGCCTATGTGTCACAAATGGGCAAGAATGGGTAGGGAAATGAGGTGCAAGTGAGTCTCTTACTTTGATAAAATGGAAATCAGATACCTGCAGTACAGGGCTCTATTTGACCCACACAGGCACATTCATGCTGGCAGCCTTGCCTGGCGGCCTTCCCCAACGTAATGAGCCTGGCAGTGGCGAGGCCTGGGAAAGCAAAATCTTGCCCAATCAGAGCACAAGGTTGGAGGTACTCCTCCCAGAAAACACCCAGTACTGGATGTTGAATGATGGCAGTAGCCCTCTTAAAAAGGCATCAGGCTTCGGTCATCTGGAGCTGGATGCTGGTGCCACAGAGTGCAGCCCCCTGACTCCTAGATGCAATGGATGAGGGAGGCAGCTACAGGCACAGCCAGGCTAGCACCTTCTTTCACCTCCCCACGTGTATCCTGAGGTGCTTGGATGTCACCTGCTACTTCTTCGTCATCAGAGCAAGGGGGGGGGACAATAGTCCTCATCTGGATGCTGAAGAAAGTTCTTTCATATGTGCATGTTGTGCAACATTGAGCATATCAGGATGATTCACCCAACATTTAACAGGGATGCACATGAGTGCACCACCTGTACGAAGAAGGCACCTGTACCATGCCTTTAGCAGTCCAAGTGTGCACTCAATGCATGTCCTGGTCCTCCTGTATGATCCATTGTATGTTATCTGTTGCTGTGATCAAGGTTCCTCACAGGTGTCATCAATCAGGGTAAATGAGGATAGCTTGAGTCACGTACGTACAGTGTTGGACATGACAGTTTGCTCAAATTCATTCTCAAATGAGGTCTCCATTCATGCCTCTGTGCCATTTCATTGTCAGATTGACTGCTTACCCACAGGCCGGCTATGATGTCCTCTGTGTGTTCATGCAAGCTTGTAGGGTGCTGCTCTTCAGTATCATGGTGTCATGGGTGGCACCTGTGAATCGGGCACAGCCGTGGCTGATGATAAGATCTGCATCGCATATCATCTGAATGTTCATGGAATTATATTGTTTCTGGTTCTGATATTCCTGCTCCACTGCCTGGGGGAGGGGGAATGGGAGGGTGACACCAATGCCACATGTGTGCAATCCATTGCCACAATGATATTGGGGAAATGGGCAATGGTGTAGAAATGTGCGTTAGCAGTGTGCACCTGAGCTTGAGTGGTGTGAAGGGAGATGTGCTGATGGGCATGCCACAAGAGCACATTTTGCTTCAGCCCTTTGTAGAATGTTGGCTGGGACATTCCATGCAGTATCCCAAGAGTGTGCTGTAATCCACTGTCGCACAGAAGTGTAGTATGGACACCAGCTTTACCAGGGGTGAGATGGCAGTTGTGAAAGCAATGGTGATCAGAAGGTCAGCCTCAGTCAGGGTCAGCAGGTATGATATGGTGTGAAGGTCCAAGCAATATAGTGTAATTAACTGTTTATCACTTAGTGTCCAAGGTGATGGGTGGACACATGGTATAGGTGGCCTCCACAGCACATGTGTCCTCTGCCTTTGTGTGCCTGTCTCCTCACTTGCTGTGGTCTTGCATGCCATTGTAGCTCGATGTAGACTAGCAGGTTTTTGATCCCATAGTTGACATCGGGTTTTGGTTGCATGTTAATTGGATGTGTGTTTGGGGAAGGTTTGGGCCTTGTGTACCCTTCCTGGATGGATTGGGTGCACCTTTATTTATTTTGTACACACCTGAAGGTAACTGAAATGCATTTTTGGTGGAATTACCACATGTTTTTGGCAATAGTTTGGCAGAATTTCACCTTTTCATTCTGTGGAAATACTGTTGGCGGATTTAGCATTGGGGGAAATGCCGCTGGTTTCTTGGTGGTAAATCAGATGGCTTAACTGTTGCCAGCGGAATTACCATTGTTTCCCTTTGTAATTTGGCCGTGCAGTAACAGTGGCAGTAACAGAATTACAGCCACTTTTCTTTGCACCATCAACCTTGTAATCAGGCCCAATGTCCTAATTTAAGAAGTCCAAACAGTAAGATGAATGGGACTTTGTTCCCAAAAGTCACAGGAGTCACAATATTTCTCACCAGAATTATGTCTCTTTGGGAAGGATTCAATAGACTTGTGATGGTGGTAATTTTGGGGTTCTATAACTATATTATCAGAGGTAAGTAAGAGTTTCCATTTCTTCCAGACCCAAAGTTAACCCAGGGACAAGATAGCCATCCCAGGTTCGATGACCAAATTTGAGTGGAATGGAATCAGGCGACAAAGGGACTGGTTCCAAATGTTATCCTATGGAGGACAGGCAGGGACAGACTCACTAATGCTTACTTACTACCCTGTCTGTGATTTTCCCTGAAGAGTTTGTGTATTATCTGGGGTTTGCTTCTGGCTCGATTTTCTGCTATTTGTTCCAGTGAACGGTGCCCAAGAGTTGCAAGTTCAAGGATTCTTCCTATTGAATGGAAATGCAAGATGCAATCTTATTTGGAGAATAAATGCAGAAACCACCAATACAGACCTCCTCAGGACACTTCAGAGGTTGCAGGAAGGTGTGTTCCAATGACGGTCTTCGCACACAGACAGATGTTCTTCCAGTTGCGCTCACAGCAGCTGCACCAGGACAGGTTCCTGTGAAGGTGGAAATCAGACATTTTTGGAGATGGCTATTAGTAGAACAAGCTGGAGAGACCTGAAGTTCTGACTTGAGCGCTGAACACTGATGCTTCTGGTGAGGTAGCCCACAAGACAGCTGGTCAGTTCACCGGGCAGGCGAATCACACTTCTCAAGGCTCCTACGGGCTGGATCCTCGAGAAGGCATCAAGGCTAGTTGGACCCACTAGTCCAAGGGTTGAAGCACTGCTTAGGTTGTTCGGAGAATAGACAGAGTTTCCCAGCTTCACTTGGAAGGCTACTGGCTTGGATGCTCGGCCACCTCCGGAGTCGTCCTTGGATCTTTAACATGCTGCCTCTTCTTTGAGGTATTCTTGGATCCAACAGTGATCTGAAGAGATGGCTGTAGACCTCCTCTTCTTATCCAAAATCTGAGCTGCACGGAAGTCTAAGCCCACCAATAGACAGTTCCCACCCCTTCCTGTGCCACACACACACACACACACACAGAAAAGCTCACTAGCCTACCAAAGCCACAGGTTTCTTGGGCAAGTGTGTGACCTTATAAGGATTTCCTGACCTGGCTAGGAAGAAGGCCACACTACAATATAGCCAAAAAACAAGCAAAAATCAAGTGGCATGGCAACTTTAGGTCACTACCCATGTATACTAGCCATATGCTGTAAACACGAATGTGAACAGCAAATATAATGCAAAAACAGTAAAAAATTATACTCTTGCCACCAGCTTGTCTTTAGGCACATACAAAAGTAAACAAAAAAATCCCATGTGTAAAAAGCTGGGATGATGAAAAAGTCTCCCCAATGCAGTGCACTGTAAGGTGATGTGCTCAATGTTGAGAAGTACAATAATTAATAAGGGAAACATAGTCTCCCAGTACTGATAGTATCATAGACTGATTAGTTTTCCCATAACAATGAGCAAAACGCAAAGGAACTGAGTTGAAGGCTTTACTTCCTTTCTAAAAGTCAGGACAGAGTAAACACAAAGCTAAAAGAATTGCATTTCATGGGAAACTATGGAGAATAGTTACAAGAAGAAAAGTATTTCCTAACACGGGGCAGCTTCTGCACGCGTATGCAGGAACCAGGAGGGACTGATTGTTTCTTGGTTCCTGTTTGTGACTTGCTGGAGGCCGCGGTGGAGTTGCATGCATGTAACATTTTTATTAATTATGATTTGTGTATGCCTATGTCTGTGCAAGATGTGTGTGTGTGCTTACAAGCCTGTTAAGCATTATTATGTGGGTATACTAGACTTTTGTGCTAGCCAATATATCAATTTCTTAGTGTGGCATGAATTTATTTTCTGAGCAGCTTTGATAAAGCAAGAATCTTATGTGGTATTACTTGTCTACACTGGCCTATGTTGTGTAGCCAGTGTGGACATGTTTTCTTATTGTGGCATGGCCTTTTGAAAGGCAAATCCATCAGGGGTAGGTTCTTAATGGGGATACTGCCATATATTGGCAGAACCAGAATGGACATGTTTTCTTATATTAACATTGCTGGCATTACGAACAAAGCAAACATGAGTGTGTTCTTCGATAGGAATACTGGCATAATTTGGTGCACCCAGCATGGAAATGTAGGGCAAAAGCCAGAGTCAACATGTTTTTATACTGGCATATATTGTTGGGAAAGACATTATGAAAATGTGTTGAGAAATACTCCTGTGCATTGTTGGTGACTTGCATCTATCACATTTTTACAAAACCAATTGCAAACAATCTGCCTTTTCACCCAATTTTTCACAGAAATTGTGTTTTATAATCCAACATTTTATTTAACTCATTATGCAAATAAAATGTCTGGGAGAAACAACCCCTCCCCTATTGGTTTGGTCAGGCTACGTCGCTGCACTCAGTTGCAATGGCATATTTGTGGGAAATAATTACGTTCCTCCAATTCAAAAATTCACCAGCCTCCACTGTCCTTATCAGCCTAAGTACCATAGAACTTTTCACTAGTCCAAAAGTCTGCAGCCACGGCCAGTGGACCCTTTGAGATAATTGGATACTGGAAAAAATTGAATATTTGGTATATTTTGACAGCCCTTTAAAAAAGGTTTTTGGGTGTTCTCCCCTAATCATTTTCCAGTTATTGAGAGGATGCAGCCTGCGAAAAATCCTTGTCGCCTACACAACAGTCCAGTACTCCTTCTTCCTGGAACGCATCATTGATTCTGGCAACAATAAGAAAACCATGTTCAATTAACCTGTTGTCAAAAGCCCCACATCCACCCTCAGGAAAATGTGGCCAAGAACTCCCACAACATACCTTTCACCACTTTATTCTTCCTGTGATAAACTTCCAACTTTTATCAAATTCTCCCTGGAAACAGAAGAAGGAACGTAACTTTTCTGAAGAAAAGACGTACATGAAGAGAAAGAAATAGTACTCTTTAGCCTTGCCCAAACTCTAAAACTAAAACAATTACTCTTATTTAATCATCCCCACATAACCCCTAAAAAGAAACAACCCCTACACCCACTCCCAAAAAGGTGCCAGCCAATCCACAAAGGGCATATGAATGTGTGCGCCCTGGATGCACACATTTGGATACCCCATGACACAACTTTTCCACATTTGCACAAATAAGGGGGTGCTCCTGCTCATTAAAATGTGCGTCCTGAATATACAAATGGGATGTTCTTAGAAATACACAGAAATTAGAAACATTCTAGTATGTCTGTCCATTGCAGGCACAATGGGGAGCACCATGCATGACAGGGTCATTACTGACTGTGTCATGAATTTTGTTTGCAGTGTCACAGCAGCAGTATGAAAAACCTCTCTCAATTCCATAGCTGTCTCGCAAGCAGGGATAGAAATGGTTTTGATATGAAACACGCTCTATTGGAGTCCGACTAGTGTGCTACCAGATACTCAGTACATAACTATGTTTCATATAGATGTCAGACACTTCAGGAAAAACGTTTAATACTCCAGAAAATGATATTATGAAGTTTCTCTGCCGCAAAAGGCAGCACCTTTTTTTAGGCTTAGGTTGAACCTGTTCCTAACCCTAGAAGTTGCAGATGCCAGGAGGAATATTCCAAAAACGAATGCCTATGTCGGGAGGAGGGTAAGGTTGAAACCCTAGAACATCTTCTATTGGAATGTACAAAACACTCTCAATTTTAGATCAAAGTATCGTGTGTGCTTTGTTCTATATAGGCAGATATGAACCCAGTCGCTCTTCGGAACAGAATACTAGCATGGACTCAGATTTCCATATCCCTAGCTGCCTTGCGGTGCATTATCGAAATCCTAAATTCTATTGTGGGAACTTAGTTTAATGCTCTCTGTTATATGCAGTTAGCATTTCATCTCTTCCTTCTGTATATATGCATATGATGCTGCTTTCCCTTACATGTGGTCAGTAACCTACATCTCTTCTTGAAACACATTCATCGACATCTCTGCCTGTAATGTTTAAACACGCGCGTTTAGCAAGAGTGGTTGCTGAGTGGGCTGTCTTGCTGTCTCCCACGCTGTTCCTGTGTCCTGTGTCCAGTGTGAAGATCGATTTTGGATTGGACTTTGTTTGCTTCTGTGGAACTGGAACTTTGTTCATTGTGTAACCAGTCCATGTCATTGACGTTTTTTGGGTCATTTCTCGACTTCCTGCCTGCCCCTTTCCCAGCAACCTCCTCATACCCACCAACGCTGCGTGTTTAGCGCGCGCATTTAGCAAGAGTGATTGCTGAGTGGGCTGTCTTGCTGTCTCCCAGGCTGTTCCTGTGTCCTGTGTCCAGTGTGAAGATCGATTTTAGATTGGACTTTGTTTGCTTCTGTGGAACTGGAACTTTGGTACAAATTATTTCTAAAAGGGTCTACTAAGGAACTGATTGGCTTTATTCAGCTAATAGTGGCTCATTTTCCTTATTTTCTCTGTTTTTCCATAGTTCATTGTGTAACCAGTCCATTTCATTGATGTTTTTTGAGTCATTTCTCGACTTCCTGTCTGCCCCTTTCCCAGCAACGTACTCATAACCACCAACGCCGCGCGTTTAGCACACGCATTTAGCAAGAGTGGTTGCTGAGTGGGCTGTCTTGCTGTCTCACGTGCGAGCGGGCTGCGGCTGTATTTTATTATTGCCAAATCAGGTGCTGGCGATTTAAAATGACTATGACGGTTAGTAAAAAATTTAAATTAACCTCAGGCATGCCTGCAATTAATCCTAGACAACTATTTAATTTAGAGATGGCGGCAATCAAAATTGGTCATAAGCTTAGCTGCAAAAAGCAAAATTTACAGTGCTGTCACTTTCATCTGACATTCTTCTGTATTATACCCAAGATATGATGTGCAGTAAAGAGAGCGGGTCTATTTGTGGAACGTGTTTGTTATCTGAGCCTCCGACACTAACGGCCCCAAATCAACCAGTGTGTTCAGAGACTGGGCAAGTGCCGATAGAGAACGTGTCGGGAGAGGCTATGGTGAGCGGCAATGTTATCCCTTTACTAGCTTCTGGTACAATTGCGGAGCTTCTGGGTCTGCAGTAGTGACAAACATGACAAATATGAATGAGTTCCCTAGTAAAGATATGGTCACTGATGAGCATGTGATTCCTAAACTTTCAGGCGAAGTCACTGATATGACCTTGGTGACAGCCTGTACCTATGATGGACTCCAGCCCGGTGGTGAGTCCATGCCCCATGCTGACATGGGCACGCAGCCCATGTTGGAGCCCATTTGTGTTTCAGTGGCAGCCCGGCGTCGTCTGCGTGCTGCCTATGAGGTACTTACTCTGACAGGAGAAACTGATGAGGAGGCTATGGAGTTTCTGAATACATCGGGAGAGTCTGTCCCCCGCTCAGCTGATGTTATTTACATATGTTCTAACACAGGGATTTAATCCAGTTACAGCAAGACAATATCATAGAGACTACAAATCAGATAGCTAACTCTGGGGGAGGTGGGACTCCAATCCAAAATTGTCATCAAACCCCTCCAGCGAATGAACAGATGATTAACTCTAATTGTATTGAAGAATCACCCTCTTTCACTGCTCCGACACCTCGAAGAACAAGGTTTGAGGAACCCCATCGGGAGTCCAATTTTTTTATTAATAAGAATTGCTCCAAACAGTTTTCCTTTCCGGAAGCCCCTGCACTTAATAATACTCTTGGCGCCATGAATACTGCTTTACTAGCATTAGCAAAACTTTATGAAGTTCTAGATGGTAAGCTTAATCATCAATCTACCTTATTAGAACAATGTTGCAGTGGCTTAGCGGTGTTAACACAATTACCGCAGGTTGAGAAAGTGAGCATGCAGCCTAATGTAGAGACTGTCCAAAACTTTCGGCCTGAATTGCAAAATCTAATGCATGATGATTGTATACAAGTTGGTGCCTTGAATGAACTAGGAGGCAATGAAAGAATGTGTGATGTAGATCTTAATGGTCGTATCCAGCAGACATTGAAAACAACAGAGGACCTTGCCCCATCTGAAACTAACCTTATAGGTAGTGAACAAACTAATTCCAATCAAAGTAACGATGATAAAGCTACTCATGAGCCTGACGACCAGAGCAAGGAGAGGGGGCCTTTAGTCACCACCGTACCATCAGGCCATATGTTCTTTTCGTCTAAACCTGTTAAGGTAAATGCAGTCAAGACGGTAGCGGTGATCACTGATCCTGCGCCCCCTGCTCCCAGGAAATTGTTCACGAAGGGGCGAGGTGCCAGATCTGAGGTCTCATGCCGCAAGTTTTTCAAAACTCTGTCTAGACGTGATCAAATTGTTAAAGCTGCGAAAGTCGATCTGGCAAAATCAGGCCCCAAACAAGCTACTCAAACCTTTATGCCGTATGGGCCCCTGGATGAATTGGTTTCTATTTCAGTTGGTATGGGTGCCCAAGACTCGGAACGATTTATCAAATCCCAAACAATGATAAATAATCCTGATTCTGGTGTAACTAAGAATGATGGTACAAGAACGTGCAATGAGGGACATGTAGACACACAAACTAGGTTGCGCATGGGGATGAATGGTGGGCATTTGAGCCAAACGGCCCTAGCGTAACTTAGAGAGGAAATTAGAACATCTATTAGGTCATATATGTCACACATACCCGGGGCACCCTCCTGTCCCTTAAATAGTGTAGGTTCTATGATGATCCAGTGTTCTGATGTGGGAAAGGAATCTACTATACTGGGAGGCCTAAATACAGTAATTTCCAGTGAAACTCACCTACAAACTGATGTGAATACCAAATCAGGTCCGATGCCTCCAATGCAAGATGAATCTTTTGCCCAACCTTGGCTCACAGCTATGCCCCGACAACAGTCAAGTTATCGGGTGTTCCTTTTTCCTAACAATATGGCATCACTCAAGCATATGGTCAGTCGCTCTGGCCTGAAAATATTGCTCAGACCCAGGATATCTGAGACATCATAAAAACTTTGATTGCAGCATATATTGGCGAAACCAGCCAATGTATCCAAGGGACTGGTGGGAATCCGATGCTGCATTATCCTGAAGTGAGCCAGTTATTAAAAGGACCGGCCCAGTTGGGCAATCGAGCAGGGCCGGAAAATAATGTTTCATCAAGGCAGAAATTTTCGACAAATGCTCAAGTTGCTAATAGCAATTCTAAGGATTGTAATAAACAGCAAACCAAGCTTAGGTCCCATTGCTTAGTGATCAGATGTCGTGAAGATCCCTATCCTACATATGTGTTAAATCGGGCTAGTATCTTGAATATATGCAGTGAAATCCCGGCCTTGTCTGGCATACCTTCAACAGATGTCTCATTGGTTGAATTTACAAACATAAATGATCCATCCGCGGCAAGAATTCATCTACAATCAGCAATTGTGATGAACATTTTGTGGCAATCTAAAACAGCCCTATATGAATTGGGCTTTCATTTATTCAAAGACCCACTCATAACAAATATTGTGATGGACAAAGCGCAAATTAGGACATATCAGCCTACCAAGAACAGAGAATTGAATCAGATTGTAAACTTTGCTCCAAGGTTGTTGACATCACATGAGTTCATTACAAGATCATAACATAATGCTGATATAGGTAGCCTACTCTCGTGGAATACGAGAGGGCACAAGCATTTATTTGACCTTGCAAGTGAAGATTTGGTGCTATATGACCTAATAGCCCTACAGGAAACCTGGCTCCTTGATTGCCCAATCTGGGCGTCCCACAATATTATAACACCGGCCATTCAAAATTATAGAGGCCGACCCAGTGGTGGTCTTTTGTTGGCAATTAATAAAGCTGCAGGTTTTGTAAGTGAAAAACTAGTTTCTCCATCCTTGTATTTCCAGATTGTCAGACTACAGAGAAACAGTGAACTCATGGTTATTGTCAACATTTATTGGAGTAGAGGTAATAGGACCTCTGTATCATTTTTTCGATCATTAAATTCGATTCTCAATCGCCTGACCCTTGAAAGCAATATATGTCAAACTATCATAGTAGGGGATTTAAATCTCCATTTGATATCGCAAACTCTCCAAGAACATACTGTTGATGAATTAACTTGGTTAAATGCGATGGAGGAGAGAGGTTTTGTGATGCTGAATGGTGCTATTGTGGGGGATATTCCCGCTAAGAGTACATGTAGTAGGGGGTCACAACAAGCAATCCTTGATTGTGTTTTTGTCCACAAGACTTTTCTAAATTGTGTACAATCCATGCAAGTGGTTGCAACTAAACGTAGTGATCATAATAAGCTCGCTATGTATTATTCAAGAACACCACCAGTAAATCCATCAATGGTTGGGACCTATGTACATTCTAATCTTGTAAAGAATAGTGGTAACCGAGTGAGATGCAACATAAATTGATTAAATCAGTTTCATGAGGCGCTTATTGGGTCAACAAACTGTTATGTGACGGTGATGCAATTGTTTAAGCAGGTAAGAATGCCGGACTTGAGTATTCGACAAATAATTGTCATCCCTTTGATCCATCAGTTCAGTGTAGAAAAGCTGAATTACGAAGAGATCTACGTAAACTTAAATTTGTACCAATAACCAATCGTTCTTTAGTTAAAAAACAACTAAAAGCATCCTATAGAACATGGTTAAAGGGTCAGAGAGCTGTATGTTATCAACAAAATGGGGAGGTTATGCTGTCTCAAATTATTAAGAAGTCCACTAGTGGCATATGGGCTTGCCTGAATGAGGCTACGCATAAAACACAGGATGCTGCACAAATAAATGCTATTCCTAATGAGATCTGGAAAACCTATTGTGGCAAGCTCTATTTATCGCCTTTTCCAAACTTGATCCCGAACACATTTTCCCAAGGCTGGTCTCATTATTTTACCATCTCTATTGAGGATATACAGATATGTATCAAAAACTTGAGTCGCTCAAGGGCGGTGGGCCCAGATGGTCTTCATAATGGTACTCTCAAAGATCATCCAAAAGAATGGGCAAGGATCCTCCATCAAATATTTAGTAAAATTCTCTTGGCTGGGGTTATTCCCAAATCATGGAAGAAGTCCATCATCCTACCCATATTTAAGAAAGGAAATCGTGATGATCCAGCTGCATACCGCCCTATAGCGCTTCTGGACTGCCCGGGAAATTTTTTTGCACGATTAGTCTTGAATAGATTTAACATTTGGCTGGATGCAAATAAGTATCGAGACATGTTTCAAACAGGGTTTTTGCCTGAAAATGGCACGACTGTAAACATCACTACTCTTACAGGTATCATTCAAAAGGCATCCCACAACAACAACCACTCTATACAGCCTTTATAGATTTTAAAATGGCATTTGACGCTGTACCTCGTGAACTCCTTTTTAAAAAACTGATGGATAAAAAATGTCTGTGGTCAATTGTCAAGTGGCTTATTGACTTGCATACAGATACCTCAATACAAATCAAACTATCCAGTGATGGTCTCCTGTCCGATCCAATTAAGACTGCATGTGGGTTGAAACAAGGCTGCTCATTAGCCTCAGCTTTATTTACCTTCTTCATCTCAGATATTGGTGTAGATTTTAGCAAAATTGTGGCTGATCCACCCAAAATCAATGGCGTTAATGTAAATTATCTACTCTATGCTGATGATATGGTGTTATTCTTAAAGACCCCCAAAGGGTTACATGCACTTCTGTGTGCGTTGGATATATACACCAAAAATAACTGTATTACCTTCAATTTAAGTAAAACAAAGTTTATGCAGTTTGGTAAAAGCAAGCAAAGGAAAGCCACATATAGATGGCCTTTACAAAACGTTAATCTCTCATCAGTCTCCTTTTATATCTATTTATCTATTTGGGGGTCTATATAAGTAATTCTCCAGATAAGCATGCTAACCATCAACATCTAAAGCAGCGCTTAACGACTGCAATATCACAAAGTAGACTAATAAGAAGCAAATGCTGCAAATTCTCTATAACACCATTATTGGTCTATTATAGACAGAAATTTACCCCAGTAATTCTCTATGGTTCGGAGGCTGTCTTGAGAAAATCCTACCAATACTGGCCATATTAGAGGGTTGTTATTGGAAGCGTGCTTTAAATCTCCCCTTGTCAGAACCCATTTGTATCTTGCGACACGAGCTAGTGTTAACCAACCAGGGTTATTAGGTATGATTGCAGTGTACCTTTTAAGATCTGATGATGCATTTGCGGTTTCTTGGAGAAGTCACGCCAAAAAAAAATCATCATTAATATCGTTTTTTCTTAGCATTACTGCTAAGAAATCCCGATAAGGCGTAAAAACGTATATGGGAGGATGACTGGATAAAAACACGGTCAGCATGTTTCCAATACAAAAAGTTTAAGATTAATCCATTTGCCTTAAAATGGTATGGGGAAACAGAAAGTTATTTAATTCTGTTTCCTCATTCCCGACAGCGGGATGATTACCTAAGGTTTCGACTCAATATTTGGCCCACAAAGGAACTTCTGTGTGACCGCAGAATCATTTTAAAAAATGATGTTCAATGTCGGTTTTGCAACCTTGCCGTTGAAACAATGCAGCATTTATGTGTTGAATGTCAAAGCTTGCAAGCGAAAAGAATTGTTTATTTTGAACATCTGTTTTCTGGGTATATGACCATGTCTAAAACATACTGGTGTGTGCCGAACTGTGCAGAATTGTGGTGCTTCGTTTTACCTCCTGAAATCTCGTTTATCCTGCACAGCACTGTGAGCCTCCTATAGCTCTTGCTGACTGCCCATTGCCACACTCTGCTTCCTGGAGGAGGCGGAGTTTTCGGCCAACACGTGACGGATCACGTGATTTCTCTGGGACTTTTAACCAGCCGTGTGCCCCCCGAGCGGCATTAAGCCCGGAGGAGGAAAGCCCACCGGCTGTTGTGCGGCTGTTTGGCGCTGGTTGCGCGCGGCCGTGCGAACATAGAAAAGGTTTGCAAACAGGTGCGGGCGGTCTTCACCAGGCCACAGAGGCGAAGAGGTGAGGAGACATGGACCCGCATGTGGATCCAAAAACCACGCCGCTGCTCCAAAAAAAAACGCAACCACACAGTGAAACACCTCATAACGGAAGTTTCTGCTCCTCAGACCCCGCAAAAAAGTCCCTCTGGCGGAGCGCTGAGGAGCAGATACATCCGAGTTCAAAACCGGGAAGAAATTTGCAAAAGCGCAAAACCGAATCCGAGGGTTAGCACGGGGACTAACGATAACATCCAATCTAGTGCCTGTATACCAGCACAGAAAACAACATTCACCGTTTCTGCAGAACTGTGCCCAATTCCTTCCGAGCTGGCCCCTTGCCTCGCGGAGGACGCAACCAAAAACTCCCCGGACACAGATGAGGAGGGAGAGGAAAGCTATGAGGTCTCTAGCGGGGAAGATGCACCCGCCTCTCCACCAATGTCCCGCCCATCTCACTTTCCATCGCCTCAAACCCCCTGTAGGGCCCCGCGTCAAATAACATCGGCGGAGCCCTTATCTGTAAACGCGGCTGGGAGTCTATCTGCAGATTCTTCTCCGTCTCAACGGCCATCGCTGGCGCTGGTGGAGGAGCTCCTGCTGGCTCGAACCTTCCCACTGCTTCCCACTCCTGGCCCGCGGGCCGCCGCTGCGGCGAGTGAGTTGGGACTGAACGGTGTCGAAGGACGCCGCGAGCCCGACCTCAGCTCGCGGGTCGAGGGGTTTTCAGCAGGGGGCAGTCTGGTGGTGTTCTGTGCGCCCACGCCCAGGCAGCAGATAGGGCGGATGACCCCGTGAGCCAGAATTCAGACCCGGGTATGGCGCCGGAGTTGAGGGGAGAGGCGTCATGCCCTGGTAAACTGGCGGAGCTCCCTCCCTCCCAGACGGAAAAACCATTGAAGAAACCATGCGCACAACAGAGGCATCCTCGGCTGCCGCAGCAGATTTGCTATGGCCCATTCAAAATAACACTCTGAACTCCGAGGGGAGGGAACACATGGACTCTGACCTAGATCGAGAAGCAAACCGCAGCCCATTGAATGCTTTTACAAATGAACTAATTCGGCAAAAAAGAGACATAGCACTGGCACTGTTAAAAAAAAGAGCACTAACAAAATAGATCCTCAAGGAACAGGGAGAATTACTTAATCAAGATGGTCAACATCACAAAAAAGGCCATAGGGCCATAGCCCAAAAGGGTGAATCTGGAAAGCCGTTGCTGCAAAACCCTCTGACGGCTCACTCACTGAAAGACTTTTTCTTCAAACAAACAAAAAGGAAATTTGACCCTGAGGTTGAACTTTCAGATGCCGAATTATTAGATGCCACCACCGAAACTCCCTTAGTTCCCTCAGCTTCTAATCAAGGGAAAACTACACCGGTATCATCTCAAGCCCTCTTAGAAGCTCTCCCCTATGCTCAGGACATCAACCCAGTGCCAGAAACTCCAGTCGTTACGAAGGAGAGGAACAACATCCAAAATCCATTGTTTCGAAGTATAGCCCTGGCTCAATCCAACTTGCTTGACGACGATGTTCCATTGTTCTCCTCAGAGAGGCCGGGACTTGGAAACAAGCTACTAATTCCGTCAACCAATGCCTCTATTACGAATGGACGAAATCAGAGAAGCCCGCATCCATTAATACAGGCCCAACCAGTTTTGGCACAGTTGGAGCAAAGAATGAACGATAGTGGCTCCCCAGTCAGAAGACCACCATCCCAAAGTGGCCTTCAATACAACATCTCAACCCCACTCAGAAACAAGAGACCCAGCAGCTTTGGGACTCTGCACAAAGAGACTCCATCAAAAAAAATGGACCTTGTCACTATCATGTCAGCAATTTCGGTGGGCCTGGCACCCTTTGTAAAGCTATATGAGTCCATAAATGAATCAATGAAAGACTCGCTAATCCTATCAGCCGCAATAAACACCAAAGTAACCTTCCTAGAGGGCTTCATTACAGCGCTAATCCAACAAAATGCAGAGAAAGAAAAACAGCAAGGCGCCAAATTCGCTCATCTCCAAAATTTAATTGAAGCCAAACCTAGTGTCAGCTCCTCACAAGAAGCACATTCGACAGCCCAAAAGGAGCGAATATCGACGCCGAGCTCGAAGGAGCAAAAAACTGTTGGTGCAAACACCTTTTCCTCCAAGGCAATCCAACACTCTGGCCCAAAACGCCAAAGCAGGAAAAAAAACAAAGATCAACTTAAAGTAGCGACAATCTTTAACATTGCAAAGACAACTCTACCAATTGTAAGCAACACTGTACCATTACCTAAAATGTCTACGTCGTCTCAAGGTCCTGTCGGCCAAAACCTACCGAAGGAACAAGAGATAATCGAACTGGACAATTCTACTGCATCTTTAGCCGATTCATCGGGAAATTTATCACTTTCAGATCTAACAGTTCACATGGATCACGAAGGAGCATACGACTCACAAGATGACACTGACCAAAATCGAGAACTGGCGGCCAACATATCAGGAAACACCACCGTTCAGGAGAAATTGAGAGAACCTTCTGCAATTACGCCTATGTTAGAAACTCAGTGCCCCAAAACCAACCCCTGTGAATAACCAGGCAGAGCTCCTTTGGACCTGCCAAAGATAACCCAACAAAACGAGAACTATACCTCAGAAAAAATCGACATCCCTAGACCGAGGCAGAAGCCTAGTAAGGAGCAAAATAAGGCCAACCTCGAACAGGCTCAGCAATGATCTCGAGACTCTCCCAAGCTCGAATTTTCAAGATGGAGCAACTGACGGCCGGGAAAAACTCTGTGATACTCAACAGAAAAACCATCCTCAAGATCGTAGCTAAAATTCCAAAGTTGAAATCCCTGGATACAGCAGATCTGGTGCTGATTGAACCTTACCATAGGCACAAGAAGGCAAAAGCGTATCTCCACGTCACAAAGGCAGCAAGCAGTACCCTCAAATCAGACGTGATCTTAACCTTGAAGGAAATGGGTTTTGCCTTTGAGGAAATTACTACACCAGCACCATCTGACAAAAGCATATATGCCCCAAGCAGTTCGATAGAAAATCACCCTGCTCATCCAACGGGCACAGAGATCCAGACTACAAAGAAAAGAGATGACACGAATAGGAGGTACACGGAAAGCCAGCAAGGCCGATTTCAAACAAATTACATTTCAACAAATGATAATGCAAACTACAAGAGATCTAATCACACAGAATACATAAGAAAGAACGACAGATGGGTGAACAAGCGAAGGCTCAATTGTTCGACTGAGCAAAGCGCTGACTGGTCCCATAACAGAAAACGTGAACCCGTAGGTCCATGGAGATGGCTGAAAAAGGTGCTAAACCCAAAAACTCAAGCATAACAACGAAACGTCCCATCAACACCAACATACAACATTGCTCAAGAATCTTGACACATCTCTAAACCAAAAGAAACATCCTTGTGCTCATGGAACACGAGAGGCCATGAACACTTAACTAAATCAGATGCATTTGACCTGGCACAGTTCGACATCATCTGTCTCCAGGAGACCTGGTTGACGGATTTACCAACGATCGACGGCTATGATACCTGTATTTCACCGGCAAGTAAGGGCCTGTTTGGCAGACCATCATCCGGCCTCTTGACTGCAGTCAAACTTGGATCAGGCATCTCTATTAAAAAAAAAGTAATAGAATCATACGGTATCTTGGCCTTACAAACAGAATGGATTCAAATGGAAAACTCCTCACGAAAGAAAACAAAATCCAGTTTAGCCATTATAAACATGTATTGGAACCCGCAAAGAACAACCAATACTGAGTTCTGCAACGCCGTCGCAGGCACCCTAGATAAATTTACCATCGAACTGGCCACTGATCACATCCTTATTTGTGGAGACATAAACGCAAGGTGCGACCAACTCGCGAAAAACTCCCATCTGTCGCCATCTCTAGAACACAGTTCAATATGGTCGGACCTTATGGACTCCAGAAATGTTCACAACGTGGCAGCGCCGCGCGGCTGCTTTCCAATGATTCCAACCTGGGAACGTTTGGACACCTCAGCCACACTGGATTATATTTTCGTCTCACATTCCCTTCTCTCATTTATCGATCTCTATGAAGTCTACCGAACCAAAGCCAGTGACCACAATTTGCTGTCAACGACCTTTGTGTCAGTAAATACTCCCAAAGAACTCTATCCCTTCGACTTGGAGGTTTTACGTAACTCCTCTCGAATCCAACTTTCAGCAGCTAACATCACGGATATCTCCCGGAGATTTGACGAGGCAGATGATAACACCATATCCTCACAAATTAGGCCAAACTACCTCCCGCTACTTGTGAAGTACAGGAAAAAGCAAAGAAACCAAGCTCCATCGATTGAATACAAGACCCATGAATATGACTTGCAAGTGGTGATGAAAAGCAGAGAACTCCGGTAAACTGAGACGTCTGGCTAAAGTTTCTGATAACAACGAACAAAAAGAAATCGCCATTGCGGCTGCAAAATCATATAAAGCATGGCTGAAACATCATAAAGGGACAATGTATCAGAACGATGCGGAAAAAATGCTGAAAATCCTAATGTCTAAAAATACAAAAGACTTCTGGGCACTGATCAAAAATAAAAGCATCGCGTCAGCCAGCCAATTATCAAACGTTATACCAGAATCAACCTGGATTTCCTTCTTTGCAGCCCAATTTGCACCCCTGCCAGAAACAACAGAAGTAACTGCTTTCCCTACAGCGACTCCTTGGGTTGATCTCACAGACCAAGAAGAGATTTTGACCACGATACTTATACTGAAAACATCTAGGGCACCGGGCCCTGATGGTCTAACCAACATGGACCTAAAATAACATCCTAACATCCTAAGGAATGGTCCTTCCTAATATCCAAAATGTTCAACCAATGCCAGGCCAAGAAACAAATTCCCAAAACTTGGACAGAAGCACTGATAGTGCCCATCTTCAAAAAGGGAAGTAGAGATAATCCAGCGAACTACAGGCCTATAGCCCTTTTGGTCATTATGGGGAAAATTTTCGCAACTCTTCTCCTATCCCGATTTCACAGATGGGCAAGAACAGCTCCATGCCTCGACGAACTCCAAACAGGCTTTGTCAAAAACGCGAGCACAAGCATCAACATTATGATTCTAAACATCATAAAATAAAAAGTAAAGAACGGCACCCCAAAAGTGTTCATTGCATTCATAGATCTGACACAAGCTTTCGATAGAATTGGGCGTAGGAAACTCTGGTCAAAGCTATCAAAGTGGAAGTGCCCGGGTGAAATCCTAGGACCCGTTATCGCTCTGCACACAGATACAATGCTGAGAGTTCGGCTCAACAAACAAGGCCGGATGTCTGAGCAATTTCCATCAGAACGAGGCGTGAAGCAGGGGTGCCCGCTTGCCCCGGCTGTCTTCATTGCATTTCTGGGAGATTACCAACACACCCAATCAGCGATAAGAGCTTTTCCTCCAAAAATAGGAAATACTGCAATATCCAGACTTTTCTACGCAGACGATCTGATCCTTATAGATCAGACCCAAATTGCGCTTCAACGCCAACTCAACAACCTCGCAAAATATATCAAAGAGAACGATTTGGAAATAAACACCAACAAATCAAAAATTCTGATCATGGGAAAAAACTGTTCAGCTGTAAGCAACAACGGACACTGGTTCCTGAATAACAAGAAGATAAAGATTGTCTCCAGTATAAGATATTTAGGAATAATGTTCGATGCAACGCGCTCAGAAAAGGCTAGCATTTGGCCTTGTGGTCAAAAATAAAAACGTTGACCACTCAGACCAAACTTGTAGATCGGAAATATGGAAAATGTTCTCTTCTACCGGTAATCCAATTCTATAAGCAAAAGGTGGTTCCATCAATAACCTACGCAATGGATGCAGCTTTAAACATTCAAGATACGATCTGGCCAAAGTTGGAAGGTTATTTGTGGAAAGCAGTTTTGGGCCTCCCGAAATCAACATCTATTTCTGCTATCAGGCGTGAGCTGGGCCTCTTATCATTGAAAGCATCTGTCAAGCAAAGCCAAATAAGACTTCTGTGCAAAATCATTTCTCCAGACGCTCTACCATTGTTTAAAGCGATCCATAAAGAACTTATCCAAGGACAATGCAACGTGCTGAACAAATCGGAGCAAGAACTGCAAAAAAATCATAGCCTGTACATCTGAAGACTTAATTCATAACCCCGCCAAGATAAAAAGAAAAATAGCTCAAGAGGACTGGATTCAAACATGCAAGGCAGCGATGGCAAACAAGTTGCTCACTCACTTACCACCGACTACAAATCAGCTTAATAGACCTTTAAATTACTGTATAAAATTCCCTGACAAAAGGCTACAGAAAAGTTTCATGAAATTAAGCTTCAACCTCATGCTAACTCAAGAAATTAAAGCCATTTGGACAAAATCCACTACTAAAATATGCAGACTATGCCCAGAGACGCAAAAGGTGGAAACTGTAAAGCATTTACTACTAAATTGTGACAAAACGGCGCACCTGCAAGAAGCTTTTTTACTGCCCCTAATGTATGGCGCAACACTCCGTGAGGAAGATACATGGTGGTGCCGTTTGATTGCGGGCGAAAAGACGAAATGGTCCACGGCGGTGGTAAAGATTTTGGAGGCCGCTCTCAAACGAGCAACAGAGAGTGTAACCTCTCTCAGTACTCCCTAACAAAGTCCCTTCCTACACGCCCCGTTCGGCTCCGCTTCCTACGACACACTGTACTTTCTGCAATGCTTTTATGTGACATATAAGAGGTGATTTCTTGTAAAAATCAAATTTTGTTTTGATTATAAACAAGTAAATAAAAAAATAAAAAAAATAAAAAAACATACTGCTGGAATATGTTATTTCATAGTCATTTGAAAGTTATCAGCTATGCCATATTGAATTTTCTGTATAGTTTGGGACTAAAAGGTAAAGTCAGTATTTTAAGTCGTATCTAAGGTGTTCACTATATAAATTTTAGACTCAGGGTCCATCCCATCGATTGTATTTTGATAGGTATGTATTTGTCCTGTTTTAAAGCATGGATAAGTATATGTATATATCTACTTTGCAAATTAATTAGGTCATTTTGTATATGGCTTTGATTTGTGTTAATTTTTCTTTTAAATCTAAATATGTTATGTATATTTTATGTTGAAAAATCAAGTTTTACTTGATTAAAACAACTTTCAATAAAAAATAAATAAAAAATAAAATGTAAACATTTACCATGGTATGGAAGATTCTAATATCCATTATTTTCTTGATCTAGATGGCTTATTGATTTAGAATGAACAGTCCTTAGTTTCATTGATATTTTATGAATTGCGATGGTCTAACATAGTTTTTAACATATGGATGAGTTGTGCGCCTATTGATATGGGATAATCCAATGTAGTTTCTATGTTAATGTTAATGTTATGTCAATGTTAAAGGACATTTGTATCACGCACTATCCCCACCAAAGTGGTACCCTGTCACTCTGACGGATCTGAAAAGGAAAGAGGGGTGCAAGTGAGCAGTGATGCGCTGTTGGCGCCTTCAGTTCGGTTAACACTTCGCTGAGCTTGGGTGTACTTTTCGGTTGGTAGCCTTTGTGTTCTGTTGAGGGACGCTATGGGTGATTTGTTGTATTGTTGTGGTGTAGTGAAGTGCATGTGGTTTGGTTTGCTTTAGAGGTGTGGTTGTGTTTGGTTAGAATTTGAGAGGTGTATGCAGAAGGATGAGATTTTTAGTGGATTGGTTAGTGGCATCACTATCTAGAAGTGATGTATGCTCATTTCTGAATTCTTTCTAGATGTGGTGCATGCTAATATTCACAGTGCTGTCTAGATGTGATACATGTTAATATGCATAGTTCTATCTAAATGTGGCACTGGCTAATGTTCACTATCCTGTCTAGAAGTGATGCAAGCTTATATTCACAATCCTGTCTAGATGTGATGCAAGATAGTATTCACAATCCTGCCTAGATGTGATGCAAGCTGGTGTTCAAAATCCTATCTAGATGTGACACACGCTAATATTCACAATTCTATCTAGATGTGACGCAAGCTAATATTCACAATCCTGTCTAGCTGTGACGCAAGCTAATATTCACATTTCTATCTAAATGTGATACGGGCTTATATTCACAATCCTGTCTACATGAGACGCAAGCTAATATTCACAATTCTTTCTATATGTGGCATTGCCTAATATTCACAGTTCTACCTAGATGTGATGCAAACTAATAATCACATTTCTATCTAAATGTGGCATTGGCTAATATTTACAATTCTAACTAAATGTGGCACTGTCTAATATTCACAATCCTGGCTAGATGTGACACAAGCTCATATTCACAATCCTGTCTAAATGTGATGCAAGATAGTATTCACAATCCTGTCTAGATGTGATGCAGGCTGGTGTTCACAATCCTATCTAGATGTGACACACGCTAATATTCACAATTCTATCTAGATGTGACGCAAGCTAATATTCACAATCCTGTCTAGCTGTGACTCAAGCTAATATTCACATTTCTATCTAAATGTGATACAGGCTTATATTCACAATCCTGTCTACATGAGACACAAGCTAATATTCACAATTCTTTCTATATGTGGCATTGGCTAATATTCACAGTTCTACCTAAATGTGATGCAAACTAATAATCACATTTCTATCTAAATGTGGCATTGGCTAATATTTACAATTCTAACTAAATGTGGCACTATCTAATATTCACAATCCTGTCTAGATGTGACACAAGCTCATATTCACAATCCTGTCTAAATGTGATGCAAGCTAATATTCACAATTCTATGTAAATATGGCACTGGCTAATATTTACAATCCTGTCCAGATGTGGCACAAGCTAATATTCACAATCCTGTCTAGATGTGATGCAAGCTGATATTCACAATTCAATCTAAATGTCGCACTCGCTAATATTCACAATTCTATCTAGATGTGACACAAACTAATATTTACAGTTCTGTCTAAATGTGGCACTGGCTAATATTCACAGTATTGTCTAGATGTGTCGCAAGCTAATATTCACAATTCTAGCTAAAGATGGCACTTACATATTCACAATCCTGTCTAGATGTGACACAAGCTAATATTCACCATCCTGTCTAGATGTGATGCAAGCTGATATTCACAATTGTATCTAAATTTGACACAAGCTAATATTCACAATTCTGTCTAGATGTGATGCAAGCTAATATTCACAATCCTGCCTGGATGTGATGCAAGCTAATATTCACAGGTATACCTAGATGTGGCACTGGCTAATATTCACAATCAAGTCTAGATTTGATGCAAGCTAATATTCACAATTCTGTCTATATGTGAGCTAATATTCACAATCCTGTCGAGATGTGATACAAGCTAATATTCACAATTTTGTCTAGATGTGATTCAGGCTAATGCTCACTGTATTTTTCACAAGTGGCTACCATAGTTAGGGTAGAGTTCCTCTAGATGTGAGAGATGGCTAGGCAATACAGTTGACAGCTTAGTGGATATATGTGTGGAATGAAAGTGAACCCGGATACCATGCACTATTAATTAAAGAAAATGATATCTTCAACACAGTTTTTCCAAAACCTGTAGTGGTTTAAATAGTGTGAAGCAGACATGTGGTCTTGAATCATCAGCCGACACATGTTTTGACATCAAGGGTCCTTTTCAAGGCTGTTATAGAGCATGCATGAGAAAAAAGTGATAGATGTGACAAGGTGAAGTGAGTGTGATATGAGTGTAAAAACAGGTCATTTGGTTAAATGTTAAAAATAGTGCAATTCAACAAATTGCACAATGGAGAGAAAGGAGATAATAAGGGGAGGGGGAGAAAGAAGATGTCTACAGTTAGTGTCTAAGATTCTAGACATGGCTTGATGTCTATTGATTGAAGCACGTCTGGGATTTCCTGGGCTAGGTTGGTCCTGTTCCTTGTTAGGCTGGAGAGAGAAAGCAAGTTTGGGTCATTTTGGGAGGAACTGAGTCTCGTGGTTGTCCCAATTGACAGAAAGTTGGAGTACTGGTATGTATTTGTATGTATACGAAAGCTGGTGGGCTGGTGTGTGATAGTGCAGGTGAGGTGGGGTCTGGCCGAAGTGTAGGGTCTGTGATGGCCATGTTGTTTAACCAGAGAGTCCTACAATTAGAACTAGCCAGGTCCTATTCCTGGTTAGGCTGGAGAGATAAAGTAAGGTTGGGTCATTTTGGTAGGCACCGACTCCCATGGTTATCCCAATTGACTGAAAGTTGGAGTGCTGGTATGTATCTGTGTTCATAGCAAAGCTGGTGGGTGGTGTGTGAAAGTGCAGGTGAGATGGGGTCTGCCCAAAATGTAGCGTCTGTGATGGCTGTGTTGTTTGACTAAAATGTCCTAGCGTTAGAACTAGTGGGGCAAAAATGCAGGTCTTGGGGTAAAGGAGACCCCACTCATCAGGGTCTGTGTCTAAACCTCAATCAATTAGCTATGTTTGTATAGCATTACTGTCTGCTAGACATGCTGTCTTATATTTGCTCAGTAGCAGGTTGTGGAAAAATATCAACCTGTTCTGTTTCTCCTAAAGGGCAGGGTATTGGCTCAGGGTGCTGCCTAGTGCAATTAGGTAGCAGACGTAACAGGTGCTTCGGGGAATGAGGTTTGGAACCCCATCTCTGCCTGGGAGGCATGCCAGATATGGATGGCTCTAGTGAGGATTGCGTAAATTGGGTTTTAAATGTGAGCATCGTGAGCATAAGAAACATGTGTTGGTTTGCTTCTATGTGCAGGGTCCTGCTGGGAAGCGAAGGGAGAGGTTAGGGGGGTGGTGGGGCTGGTTGTCTCACATGGTGCATGTGTTTGAGTTATGGTGTACAGTGACACTCTTCTGGATCTGACTGGTGATCGGGAGTTATAGTCACAGTATTTATTGGTGCTGTGTCCGGTGGGCACACTGTTCACTTGCGCATGCGTGTAGAGTTGATCAGCGTTGCTAGTGTGTTTGGCTTTAGTGCATGCGCTAGATTCCCCGAACTGGACGAGGGGTGCTTGAAGAGATACTTCACACATGCACATGTATGATACAATATGAGCAGTTATTAGGGAAGGCTATGTTTAGCCAGCAGTGTAGCAGAGCATCCTGATCGCATGCACATTGGCGCATGTGAGTAAAGTTGTGAGGGATTATAATGGAGGTTGTGTTAAACCAGCAGTGCAGCAAAACATCCTAACTGCATGTGCATTGGCACATGTGTGAAGAGGGTTGGATACTTACATATATAGTCATATAGGCCCAGTGGGGCAGCGTAGGGTCATGAGACGATATATGTCAGAGCCTAGTCTTTAGGTCAATTGTATCGAAGTGGTCTTGTAGCACCTTGTGTGCAGTATCAGTTCTTTATTGAAGTTGAGACAGGAATAGTCTATCACTATAGTCACTGATGTGACCTATACGGTATTGGGGTGAAAGGTTTGTCCTATGTCTTTGTGCTAGTCTCTTTTTGAGTCTTGGGTCAGGTGGGCTGTCCCAGATGCTCAAGTAGTTCTAGATTGCAGTCATATATAGAATGGTCAGAAAGTTGTTAGCAACAGTAGTCAATATGTTTCACAAAAATACATTATATTCATGATCTGTGTTCAGGCCTTTCATCACACATCTGAATCTGCAGATCATCCTTGATTCCTGGTGTCTGGGTTTACGTTCTCTGTTGCATCCCCTGGCTCCACATGTCACAGTCTGTAAACCCATGAAGCGTAGTTTTCTCTTATCTTCAAGTTGATGGTTCTTTTGCCAGTGGGAAGCTAATGGAGGCGTCTCATCCTGTGAGATGATTGTGTTCAGATGTTCCCTGATCATTACGCGGAGCTCTCTGATTGGTGCTCCCTATGTAAACTTGGTTACAGATGCAAGTGATTGCCTAGATTGCGTACTTGCTTAGACAACTGAGTTGTTCCCTGATTGTAAACAGTTTACATTTTTTAAGTTTAGCAATTTGTGTCCTTTCTGCATAGCCACACATGGAACATGTCCCACATTTGGTCAATCCTATTGATTTGGTTTGGGTAAGCCAATCTGTTGCAGGGATCTGTTTCTGGGCCATATAAGAGGAACTGAGTATTTTGTGCATTGTTGGAGCTCTGCTAGATGAAAGGCTTAGATACGGTGTAAGGTCTTTTTTGATGTCCTGATCCATAAGTAGCATTGGCCAATGTTTTTTCAGTGTGTTTTGTATCCCATAACTATTGGAGTTGCATCTCGTTATGTATCTGATGGTTTTTTCATCACATTGTCTCTTGAGCTTTGGTATAAGTAGAGTCTTTCTTTTCAAAGCTGCGGTTTTCTCTTTTGCAACTTTCAAATTTCTAGTTGGGTAACCCCTGTCGCTGAATCTTGTTTCCAGTTTTTCACATTCTTGGTTCAAGTCCTCATTTCAGTTGCAGTTGTGCCTTGCTCTAATGTATTCCCCTTTTGGGATATTGATGATAATGGAAGCTTGTTGCGTGTAGCACCAAGTTCACCTCTGTAGGTTTATGCAGGTTCTTAGTGGAAAATTTGTCATTAGTGATCATTATTGTCAGGTCTAGGTATTCCAATTGTGTGGCGTTGTTATGACTCGTAAGTTCAATGCCAAAGTTGTTGATATTAAGATATTGCACATAAGTCTCAAATTGTTCTTTAGTGCCTTTCCAGATGAGTATTATGTCATCTATGTAGCAATACCATTTAACAATCTTCACTGTAAAATGAGTGTTGTTCAGAGCATGCTTCTGCTCATAGGAGTGCATAAAGCAGTTGGCCAGCAACGGTGCATAGCTGGCTCCCATTGCTATGCCTCTAGTTTGTCTGTAATAGTCTTCATTGAACAAAAATGCATTGTTATCGGGAAAGAATTTTAGAAATTCCTTGGTCATTTCCAGATAAGCTTATTGTGATGCAGATTTCCCAGCACATAGATAGTCCACACTGTCTAGTGCTAGTTGGTGTTCTATTGAAGTATAGAGCGCATTGACGTCTAAAGATGCAAGGAGAAAGTCAGATTGACACTTTATTTCCACCAAAATGTGTAATGTATGCATCAAATCCCTAAAGTAGGACGGTATAGTTGGCACTTGTGGTTGTAATATATTGTCAATGTATTAGGATAGGGGTTCTAAGATTCTGCCTACTCCACTCATTATCGTTCTTCCATCTGGTACCTCCTTACATTCCTTGTGTATTTTGTGCAAAGAATAAAGAGTTGGCATAATTGGATGGGTTACTTTGAGTTACTGGTATTCTTCATCTGTTAACATTCCGATGTTGGTATATTTTGTCAGCATTTCTGTATGTTCTTTGAGTACAGTTAAGCTTGGGTTGTGGCTTAGTTTAATGTAGCCATCTGGTGTGTCAAGGGGATTGTTCACCATTTTGATATACTCTTATTTGTCCATTAAACAATGTTTGCTCCTTTGTCTGCTTCTTTTATCATCAGATCAGAGTCATTTTTGAGTCTTTGTAGTGCATGGAATTACTCTTTGGTCAGGTTTTCTTTTGTTTCCTTATTTTGTTTTCTTCCATCCTCTTGTTGTGTAGATCTAAGCTGACCGCTTGCTGGAATGTGTCAATATAATTATCTGAAAAGAGTCGTGGTGTAAATTTGGATTTGCATTTTTAAATTCTGGTACATTCATGGGTACGTCTTCTATTTCTAGTTGAGCTATGATTTCCTCCTTGCTGTTTGTGGCTTCTTGGTCCAATGATGTTAATAGGTGTGTGTCACAAAGATCTTCAAGAGTGGTATTACCTGTATGGGTTGTTTTTTTATAAATTGTTGGTTTAGTTGTAAAGAATAATTTCAATTTCAGTCTCCTTGTAAATTTGTGTAGGTCGGTTTATATATCTACAAAGTTGTTGTTGGCTCTGAATAGAGCACCCCTGCTGCTGCTTTTTGGCCACGCTGCACTCTTGCCAAGCTGTGTTGTTGCAAAGACAGCATTGCGAGTTTCTTGCTCTTGTTGTCTTTCCAGAGGTGGACCCTCGCGTGATCACGTGACTGGGCCACGTGACTTCACAAGGAAGTACAAATTCTGCACACAGCCGCCCATGCGGCGCTGTGAATAGAGGACTCCTTCTGCTGCTTTTTGGCCACGCTGCACTCTTGCCAAGCTGTGTTGTTGCAAAGACAGCATTGCGAGTTTCTTGCTCTTGTTGTCTTTCCAGAGGTGGACCCTCGCGTGATCACGTGACTGGGCCACGTGACTTCACAAGGAAGTACAAATTCTGCACACAGCCGCCCTTGCAGCGTTAAGCCCTAGTGGAGTCAAGGGCTGGTGAAGACACTGTTTGCTGCTGTTTGGCTGCCGATTGGTGGCGAGGTGAACGTCCTCCACGAAACACGTACGGGTAAGCCTTACGTATTTACATTTTGTGACCAGGAGATTGCAGAGGTTTTAATACCCTCTTTGATCCACATCACTTATAACACTCACCCTGCTCAAAATTGTCAAATCCAAAACTACCAAATCTCATTATAGTCTAAGGAGGGGCAACAGCACAAAGGAAGTCCTCACACCCATTGCAAAAGATAGCAAGACCACTCATGAGGGTGAGAAGCCTGATAAAGGCACTATTCCATCGCTCTTCCAAAAAATAATTCCCAAAGTAAATAAACTGGCTCCTGAACCCACAGGAGACCCTCGAGAATGGAATTCCAATTGGAGTCAGGCAATGGATATCTCAAACTACGTGGACATTGACAATATTTTGCTGCTAAACCTTTGCTTGTCCATCCAAAAATCTATGACCCCACTTCCTGTAGGTGGTAACTCAGTTAATAATGGTGGTCAGATAGTTGAAGCTCAGGTGCTATGTGATGCCGATACTTTGGCAGCAGCATTTGTAGAGTCTCAAGACCCTACAATAACTGAAGGTACCGTACCCACCATAACTGGAGATCCACTACCATCCCTCCCTGATACCTCTCCATCCATTTCGGAAAGGGATCGTCTCTCGGCCTCACCCAATCTGTATATCGACTTGGAAGGGTCAGCTGCGGTAGATGAAACTAGGGTTAATGACTCTTCCCACACCCACGCAGCATCAATCGCTGAACTCCAGGCTTTGATGGGCTCTTTGCAATTCGCATTAAAAATGTTACTTAAACTATGTGGCAGAATCCATGTTAATACGGTCCTCCACCAGACCCTAGAATCTTGTAAAATATCCCACACCCGGAACATCCAGGTCCTGGAAAGAATTGTGTAACTGAGGCTCTATCTATCAATGAAGAAATTGAATCTCCCTCAATAGAAGATGCAGCGGCTCCTATTTCCAGGAAGCAACGGAGACTGACCAGACGGTTGGAGATCCAAAATGTCCCTGTGATCATAGCCTCTCCTCTTCCAGCAGCAGTTCCCGTGCCCAACAGACCTAATGAGATCTCATACGTCAACAGCAATGATCAAGATACAGGATCACCAATCTACTCAGTAGGAGAAACCAACGCTTACTCCACCCCTTGAAGCAAAGATAAATACACACAGAAATCTTCTTCAGCCATGAAACAGAATGACAAACTTAACCTTACCCAACAGAAAATATGCCTCATCAAAAATCTGAATCAAAAGTATACAGATAAGTGGCTGACTCGATCTCAGGTGATGGCTAAACTCCATTTAATACCACAATTGTGGGTTATACAGTAAAAAAAAGGTTCCTTTGTACAACCTTTGAAAGTACCCAACCCCAATGTTACTGCGCTACGTTGTGAGGTGCAGGATACGATCCAATTGATCGGTGCTCATAAAGCTAGCCTAACTCAAGTGGGACTGGGGGTCGATGTAAATAAAGAAGAGGAGCATCCATTAATCACAAATGCAGATAAGCCCAGGAAGAACAGTCAAACTGCAATACCCAACCTTCCTAACGGTAAGAAGGTACAGCTGAGCGACATTCAGAACACCCTGAAATGGCTGGCTGACTCACTCCCTATGTTCCTTCAGAAGCAGTGAACTTGTTCTCTTCTGTCTTGGAACACTAGAGGTTTTGGCCATATTCTTACTTCCCAGGGTTCTCTCTCGCTCATTGACACTCAATCTTTATTTCTACTCCAGGAGACTTGGCTTATGTCCCCACTTCTTATGGACGGATATTCTTAATACCATTGCCTAGCCAAGAAAGGACCCAGGGGTCATCCTTATGGTGGACTACCGGTTGGAGTGAAGAATACCATCCCAAGCAGTAGGATAACCACAAACTATGAGGACTACATCTGTGCAATTGAAGTTACAGTAGTGATGGGAGTCTCATGGGAAAAAGTGATTCTAGTTAATGTTTATAATCCCCCTGGCGCTAAACATCGAAAACTAATACAAGAGGCATTGCACAATCAAATCGGCAAATGGAGAATGGCAACTGGTTCCAACTTCGTTATTTTTGCCGGTGACTTGAATTGCCATATTGTTGGGGACAGGGGCACGGCTAATAACAATTGTTTACACCAATACAGTAGAATGGAGAATGTAACAGAGGATGCTGAGGGCGAATGCTAGCTATTATTCTTTAAATGCTGGGACCTTGAAATAATGAACGGTCGAAATAAGAGTGACAGACCATGAAAGAGCACGTGGCATAAGGGTCCGTACCAGAGTACGATTGACTATATCTACACCAGTGCTGAAGTGGCGTCTATGGTTCTTGATATGGCAGTTACCCTAAGCCCATGGAGTGATCACAATCCACTTATCTTGACCATGGATGCTATTTCCCACATCCCTGAGATTATTCCCAGTGGAGAAATAACAGTAAACCATCCAGCAAATTGCATTATTTGGTCTGATAATAATATTCTTAAGGCTATTAGGGTAACTGGCCAGTGGAACACAGGGTTTGATATAAAACTAGGTGCCATGTCGCCCTAAGAAATCGCAAAATGGATTTTCAATTTCCTGGGCGAGCTCACTATGTGCAGACGCCCCCTGTCTTTGAAGGAAAATGGAAATATAAATGTTCTTTGTGGGATCGCTAGCAAATTGCGTGCGCTCTTTTCCACTCTCAAATTTCAAAAAATAATGAAAACTAATGTAAATACGAAGGGGTCGGCAGCAAGTGATAATACTCCCTCAAACTTCCCACAAAGTTTGTACCAGGTAAACAAAGAAATCAGAGTTCGGGAGGATATCTCGCGCTCACACCAACTGAATAGATACAAAAGTTCCTCAAGTTACATAACATTTGTTAGTTTAATTTGATTTTCAAAGTGAAGAACAGCCGACACGTGTTTCGACCTTGGTCGTTATCAAGGCCTCTCTATGTCAATAGGTTATATCTTCTATCCCTGTGTTGTGGATCCTGAAAATGTATGTTCCTAACATGTCATGGTCTTAACATTCCAAATTTATATCCAAAAAATGGCTTCCACCTATACATGGGCTGGATCCCAGAACCTTAATATATTGAGGTTCTGGGATCCAGCCCATGTATAGGTGGAAGCCATTTTTTGGATATAAATTTGGAATGTTAAGACCATGACATGTTAGGAACATACATTTTCAGGATCCACAACACAGGGATAGAAGATATAACCTATTGACATAGAGAGGCCTTGATAACGACCAAGGTCGAAACACGTGTCGGCTGTTCTTCACTTTGAAAATCAAATTAAACTAACAAATGTTATGTAACTTGAGGAACTTTTGTATCTATTCAGTTGGTGTGAGCGCGAGATATCCTCCCGAACTCTGATTTCTTTGTTTGAAGGAAAATGCCTTTAGCTCCCCATTTGATAATGTAATTTGCGATGCTAAAAGCAAATTTAGGAGAGATATACGAAAACTTAGAACCACTAATCACTCCCTGAATCTAATTGCCCCTAATATCAGAAAATTAACAAACAAATACCACACTTGGCTAAAATTCCACAAAAAAAAAAAAACTTCAATTGGGCAACTGGTGTAAAGCAGTGAGTGAACTTTGTTACTAGGAACTCCCGAAAAATGTGGGCCATTCTAGGAGGAGTAAAGGGCAAAGGGAGAATCCCAATGCTGATCCGATAGGTGCCCAGGAATGGGTTTCCTTTCTTGAAAACCGCAATGGTAGCTGTGCTGGGTTGGAAGAGTCATCTGGCTATATTTCTCTCATACCCTCTCGCTTTACAGTGACAATTAATGATTTAGTAAGTAAGATCAATGATCTAAAAGTATCCCGTGCACCGGGCCCTAACGGGCTTTCCAACGCAGTTATGAAGAGTAGTGCATGGAATGCACTTCCGTCTGCATTAAGAGATGATCAGCCATACTCTAGATTCAGATGTAAAGTGAAAAGTTGACTTTGGACCAATGACACCCACCAAACTGGTCCCCGGCTTTAGACCCTGGATTTATGCATGCAAATATTCTGAAACCTGTACTATCCTGAAACTTGTACTATAGACTATCTCTATTCCCCCCCTGTGATGTGATGTTCCGACAGCTCGTATATTTGTACTGTAAATACTGTAATGACATGTATGCATCTACTGTATGAAACCAAGCTTACGTATTCTTGTTACCGTTGCGCCTGGTTACCCCAGGGTTTGGAGCGCATTATCAAATAATAAACTAAACTAAACTAATCCTTTATTTTGGGTGAATCTAATGAAGGTACTATTTGAGAAAGTAATAGCAGACGGTAGAATTCCGACCACATGGCAAAGGGCCATTCTGATACCAGTCTTTAAAAAAGGTAACAGACTGGACCCTTCCAACTACCGACTCCTTTCAATGCTGCACAGTACTGGGGAAATGTTTTCCTCCCTTCTATTAAACATTCTGCAAGTATGGGTAGAAAAAACATGGATTTTAGACCACTTCCAGAGTGGTTTCAGGTCAGGTTACTCAAAGTCGCATAACCTACTAGTCATGGATTCATTTAGGAATAAGGCACTGCAGCCCAATAATCCACCTCTCTATGCCCTCTATGTTGATTTTAGAGCAGCTTTCAACACTGTCAATAGAGCTCTACTCTGGCCTAAACTTAAAAGCTGGTCCTGCACTTGTCTATTATTTAGAGTTATTACATACAAACACCACGATACAGCTCCGTCTAGACAACGCTGGCAATCTAACACGTCCATTTATACAGCTAAGGGGTGTTAAGCAGGGTTGCATAACTGCTCCCCTGCTCTATAACCTCTTTGTTTCAGACGTACCCAAATATCTTCGGGGCACATGGAATTGCCCCCCGAAAGTTGGTAAAACTCAGTGTACGATTCTGGCATACGCTGACGATGTTGTGATATTCGATCACATTTTCAGCGGAATTCAGAGGACAGCTGTAAAGCTTTGGCAGTATGCAGAGGCACATGAATTGACCTTCAATCATAGTAAAACTGAAGTACTCCTGTATACTGCCGGTAAAGTAGCACACCCTACTATGTGTGTAGGTACTCTTGAAATTAATGACATGCACTCCTACAAATATCTAGGAGTAGAGTTCGACAACAGGGGGAACTATATGCTTTGCATCGCGGCAAGAAAAGTAAAAGCAGCCCAATTTACAGTTTTGATATGTAGATTCACCCAGGATCAGAGTGGCTATTCAATATGGGGTGCACAACAACTCTATGCGCAGTGCTTCATACCTATGGTCACTTATGGCCTAGAATCGTTGTTGGATGTGAATCTAGATTGGCTTCAGCTACTGGAGGGGAAATTCTGGAGACGCATACTAGGCCTTCCTCAATGCATTCCTGTGGCAATATTGCGACTGGAACTAGGGCTTCTCTCCCTTAAATCTGTGGTACTGCGTAAGAGAGCTGAGTTATATATCAAGACTAAGAATAATCCGACTAATCCTCTATTGAGGTGTGTTAAAGTTGCTATGGGAGGTAGTAAGCAGTGTAAACTGGAGAAAGATATGTTGATGCTGATTGAGGCAAGTGGGTGGTCCCCATGCTGGGGCCAAGATAATCAAAAGATGTTTCACCATCTTCAGAAATCTATAGCGCTTTGGGACTGGCAGGAGAATTATGGGCATTTGGCTACTCTGAAAAGTTACAGTTTTGTGACGTATGTCCTCTACTCTTTCAAAAAGAGTCAACTGTACCTTAATCTTTTCCCCTCCCCAGCGTTGAGACGTTTTATTCTGTTGATGCGTATTAACCATCTACCCACTTTAGCAAAAAGACCTTGGGATGATGCGTCTCGCGAATCTACAAGAAATTGCAGATTATGTGGTACCCTGTCTACTCTTGAAACTGCAAGGCATGTGCTAGCACAGTGGCCGTCGATGATCCATCATTATACCATGTATCTTGGAATCTATGACCATAAGCAGGACCATTTGGGGTCTAATGAGTTTTGGCACTACTGCATCAACATGCTTAACTCTGGCTTCATATTGCCCTGTTTAATATCTGGTCTATTGCTGAAAAACAAATGTGTAGTCGAGGGCAGCAGGAGGTACTCTTAACTTCTGGTTCTAATGATCTGAGCTAAGATCAGGTAATCTTAGGATATTTTTTGTATTCCCCCATCCGGGTGATTTGTCTATTAAGGTTCCTCTACAAGTACAAGTATGTGAATGTATATATGAAAGTTTGTGTATTTATATATGAAAGGTTGATTATTTGATTATTTGATATTCGATCAATTGATGTACTGATTTCTAAAGTAAGTATTGTAACTAACATTTTATTTTATGAGAATTTATGGTAAATGTGTAAAGTTTTAATTTTCTTAAATAAACAAATAAATAAACAAAGTTGTAAGTGGTTGGTGAAAACGAGAGTCCTTTGTTTAGTACTTCTCTCTCGGTTGATGACAGTTGTTTTTTAGATAGATTTATGACTAAGTCGCAGAGATGCCCTGCCCTGATTGTTTTTTGTGAGTGTGATTGTGTTAGTCTTTTTCCTATCTCTTTTTCTAAGTCATTGCTGGTATTTATCAGCCCTCCTGCCTCTCCTTCGTTTGGTAATGTTGCAGTACTTGTTAGGGGATCTGAAAAATGTGTTTTGTTTCTTTGGTGTTTAAACTATTTGCTTTCTTGTGCCGTTGAATGTGATCTAAAAAAGAATTTTTGTGGTATTTTGTTCCAAACTTGTTCCTGGTGTACTTGTATTTTGGGTTTGGTTTCTGCTTCAGAAGTTGCCAGTGAGCTGTTGGGCATACTTTCCTTTGATTTAGGTGTGGTCTGGTCACATTCGGACTGGTATGTGAAGACAATGTCTTCCCTGTAATCCCAGCTGTCTCCAAGAACATTATGCAGTTTTCTCATCTTGACTTTGTCTTGGTGTATCTTAAGTATCTTGTACATGGTTTTGTAATTATTATCTTTGTAGTAGTCGGTGCTTCATAACTTTCCATTTCTGCTTTTGCTTCATCTATTTGGATGAGTAGCCTGCTGTGTGCTCATTCCGCATGACACTACAATTGGGGAAGACCCCAACACACCTACACTAGCATGCACCAGCCCACCAGCTTTTGTATGCACACAGATACAAACCAGCACTCCAACTTTCAGTCAATTGGGATAACCAAAGGACTTGGTTCCTCCCAAAATGACCCAACCTTGCTTTCTCTCTCCAGCCTAACCAGGACCTTGCTAGTCTTAACGCTAGGACACCCTGGTCAAAAAACATGGACATCACAGACCCTACCCTTCGGCAAGACCCCACCTCAGATGCACTATCATGCACTAGCACACCAGCTTTAATATGCACACAGATACATAACAGCACTCCAACATTCTGTCAATTGGGATAACCACAGGATTCTGTTCCTCCGAAAACAACCCAACCTTGCTTTCTCTCTCCAGCCTAACCAGAAATAGGACCTTCCTAGCCCAGGAAATCCCAGATGGGCTCCAATCAATATTGTTTTATATAAGAAACACAACCTGACAATGACCAAACACACATAGGGTTGATTTGACATCTAGCTATGTCTAGAATCTAAGACACTAACTGTAGACATCTTCTTTCTCCCCTCCCCTTATTCTCTCCTTTCGCTCCTTCGCCCGATTTTCTGAATTGGACTGTTTTTAACCTTTAACACTCATGTCACTCTCACATCACCTTGTCACATCTATCACTTTTTTGACATGTGTGCTCTGTAACACCTTGAAAACAATCCTTGAGGTTGAAACACGTGTCGGCAGACAATTCAAGACCACATGTCTTCTTCACACTAATAAAACCACTACAGGTTTTGGAAAAACTGTGCTGTAGATATCCAACTCTTTAATTAATAGTGCAAGGTATCTGAGTTCAACTTCATTCTACATTTGAAGGAGGTGTGGGCTGTGCTTTCAACCACCCATGACCACGATGCTCAAATCAAATTCAAATGACAATAGAGTGCAAGAGTAGTTTCAAGCCTATGGCCCAACGTCTTTGGAAACATGTGTGGTTAACAGTGGCCAAAGGAATTGTTACATCATGCACATTTCAAGCTAATGTGTGGTGGGAGGATATGATAGGAGAGAGGTGGGCCAGTTTAATGGGGTGCAGTGATTTCTGTGCCTCCTGTCTCCACCACACCAGCTTTGTCTGTCACTGCTGGTTGACAGCTGCCTGCTTCTTGCTTCCCTTGCTGACATCTGCGCACATCATCTGGAGCTACTTCTGTGGGAGCTGCCTTTTGCCTGGGGGCCCTGAGCAGCAAGTGCTGCCACGGGCAGTGGGTTTGCCCTGATTGGTTGGTTTAAGGGCCAGCATTAGCCAATCAGCGTGTGGGCGGGCTGGAAGGTAGGAGGAAGTGAGACGGAGGAACCGGCTCAGTGCATGCAGTCATTATGCTGTGTGCACATGAGTCCCAAATGAATGCACAGGCAAAAATGTTCCCATAAAATATCCTTACCAGGTCTAGATGGCTACTTGTGGTGGCTGCAGATGGAAATACACACCGGACCTTGGCCCTGGAAGCACCTTTACTACATACATGGAACTGGCCGATCAGAGGGCGTGGGCAGGCTGGGCTGTGGGAGGAGGGGATGTGAGCTGAAGGAACCTGCTTGTGGACGCAGCCAGAAGTGTGTCAGCACATGAGTCCCAAATGGATGCACAGGCTAAAATAGCCCCATTAAATAAACTTACCAGGGTTAGATGGCTACTCGAGGCAACCACAGATGTAAATGCCTGACAGACCTTGGCCCTGGAAGCACACTTACTACACACAAGGAACTGACCAATCAGAGGGCGTGGGAGGGCTGGGAACAAGGGAAGTGAGATGGAAGAACTGGCTCAGTGCATGCAGCCAGGAGGTTGTGTGCACACATGTCTGTAACAGAGGCACTGGCCAAAATGGCCCCATAAAATACACTTACCAGGGGCAGATGGCTACTCGAGATGGCCACAGATAGAAATGCATGCCGGACCTCTGCCCTGGAAGCACCTTTACTACACACATGTCGTTGGTCAATCAGAGGGTGTGGGCGAGCTTGGAGGCGGTAGGAAGGGAAATGAAATGGTGGAACTAGCTCGGTGAATGCAGCCAGGAGGCTGTGTGCACACGATTCCCAAAACGGATGCACTGTCCAAAATGGCCCCATAAAATACATTCATCAGCGGCAGATGGCTAGTCGAAGTGGCCACAGATGGAAATGCGTGCTGGAACTCGTCCTGGAGCACCCTTAGTATGCACATTGGAATTGGCCTATCATAGGGCATGGGCGGGCTGGGAGGCAGGACGAAGGAAAGTGAGACGAAGTAACCTGCTTGTGCATGCAGCCAGAAATGTCTGTGCACATGAGTCCCAAATGGATGCACAGGCTAAAATGGCCCCATAAAATACACTTACCAGGGGTAGATGGCTACTCCATGCTACTTCTGATGAGAATGCGTGACAGACCTTGTCCCTTGAAGCACATTTACTACACACAAGGAACTGGCCAATCAGAGAGCGTGGGCGGGCTGGGAGGTGGGAGGAAGGGAAGTGAGATGGAGGAACTGGCTCAGTGCATGCAGTCAGGAGGCTGTGTGCACACAAGTCTCAAACAGATGCACTGGCCCTAATGGCCCCATAAAATACCCTTTCCAGGGGCAGATGGCTACTCGAGGCGGCCCCAGATGGAAATGCATGCCTGACCTGGCCCAGGAGCACCCTTACTACCCACATTGGAATTGGCCAATCATAGGGCATGGGCGGGCTGGGAGGCGGGAGGAAGAGAAGTGAGATAGAGGAACCAGCTCAGTGCATGCAACCAAAAGGCTGTGTTCACACGAGTCCCAAATGGATGCACAGGGAAAAATGGCCCCATTAAATACACTTACCAGAATAGATACCTACTCGAGGTGGCTACAGATGGAACTGCACGCTGGACCTTGGCCCTGGAAGCACCTCTACAGGACACATGGAACTGGCCAATCAGAGGTCATGGGCGGACTGGGAGGTGGGAGGAAGGGAATGAGATGGAGTAACCGGCTCAGTGCATGCAGCCAGGAGGCTGTGTGCACACAAGTCCCAAGTGGATACACAGGCTGAAACAGCACCATAAAATACACTTAGCAGAGTTACATGGCTACTTGAGGTGGCCGCAGATGAAAATGCGTGCTGGACCGCAGCCCTTGAAGCACCTTTCTATACACTAGGAACTGGCCAGTCAGAGGGCGTTGGCGTGCTGGGAGGCACGGGGAAGGGAAGTGAGAAGGAGGAACCGGCTTGGTGCATGCTGCCCGGAGGCTTTGTGCACACGAGTCCCAAATGGGTGCACGGGCAAAAATGGCCCCATAAAATACACTTACCTTTGAATGATGGCTACTCCTCGAGGCGGCCACAGATGCAAATGCGCACTGGACCTCAGCCCTGGAGGCACAATTACTACACACATGGAGCTGGCCTATCGGAGGGCGCGGGCTGGCTGGAAGGTGTGAGGAAAGGAAGTGAGACAGAGGAACCGGCTTGGTTCATGCAGCCAGGAGGCTGTGTGAAACAGGGAAAAATGGCCGCATAAAAAACACTTACCAGGTTCAGATGGCTCCTCCAGGCAGCCTCAGATGGAAATGCCTTCTGGACGTCGGCCCTGGAAGCACACTTACTACCCACATTGGAACTGGCCAATCATAGGGCATGGGCAGGCTGTGAGGCGGAACTAAGGGAAGCGAGTCAGTGGAACCAGCTCAGTGCATGCAGGCAGGAGGCTGTATGCACACAAGTCCCACATGGATGCTCGGGCCAATATGGCCCCATAAAATACACTTATCAGTGGTAGATGGCTACTCAAGGTGGCCATAGTTGGAAATGTGTGACGGAGCTCGGCACTGCAAGCACCTTTACTAAAAACATTGGAACTGGCCAATTAAGCGAGATGGAGGAACTGGCTGGAGCATGCTGCCAGGAGGCGGTGTGCACACAAGTCACAAATGGCTGCACGGGCCACAATGGCCCATAGAATAGTTAATACTATTAGGGATAGATGGCTACTCGAGGCGGCCGCAGTTGGAAATGCACGCTGAACCTCGGCTCTGGAAGCACCCTCACTACCCACATTGGAATTGGCCAATCATAGAGCATGGGTGGGCTGGGAGGCGGAAGTAAGGGAAGCAAGACGGAGGAACCGGCTCGGTGCATGCAGCCAGGGGCTGTGTACACACGAGTCCGAGATCGATACACGGGCCAAAATGGTCCCATAAAATACACTTAAATCGGGTAGATGGCTGCTCGTGGTGGCTGCAGATGAAAATGCGCAATCTGTATATTGTGGGTGGACCGAATTGTTATGTGTCAATAACTTTGATGAATTATTTACATTTTGTAATATATGTTTTTGTAAAAGTTTGATGACAAACCATAACTCCAATAAAAAAGAAACATTTTTTTTGTTTGTTTTGTTGACATTTCATAATAACGGTCCCTTTAATGGCCGTCACTGTGAAATCTGCTGCCAGTTGTAGATCAGTCTCCCGACACTAGCATGTGCAAGCGGACTGGTCAGCACAACATTTCCGCAGCCGGGCAGCCCCCTGGCAATACGCAGATCAGCTTCGTGGATAAAGTAATATGCAACACAAATCTAAAAAGCTCATCCTTTGCTCTTTTTTTCTTTTGCTTTCATTTTTGAGAGTCTCCACCGAAGTCCAATTAGTGAAAGAACTTAAATACATTCAGCCTTTTTCCGAAAGAATTCATGAACCCCTTGAAGCTGTACAGCATGCTCACTGTGCAAAGAAACATTACTTGTATGCAAATATGTAGGTCAGCGTGATGAAAAAAACATATTTCCAGGATCCAAAGGCTGAAGAGGGGTGATCGGCTTGTGTGATCCTTTAGAATAAAACACCCGGGAAATTGATAACGCAATAGCAATTTATGTTTTGGCAGCTGCAACATCTAGCAGAGGGACCTGCATTCAGATTGTTTACATACACACTAGATAAAGAAAATTAATTGCTGTTTTTGGAAAAGTTGTAGTCTAGTTACTGTGATTAAAGTGTGTGTCTGGTTGTTACTCTGAAACAGAAGGTCAAAAACGTTTTTTAATTTTCCATAATTTAATGATTTTGAGGGGGGGGTTCTGGAGGGAACAAGGTTTCACGACATCTGTCTAGTTTTTCTCACTGAATGCCAGGTTTTCGATAAACTGGACGGAGAGAATCCAAGACACTGACAGTAGAATCACAGGTCTGGGGAGTACTGCAAGAGCCACGTGGTTGCAGAGACTTCCACAAGTGTATCTCAGATGTGCTGTACAACTCACAAGTCTCAATGGCTGGGTGTTTTGGAAGAAAGTGCCACCACTGGCTGAGAGTCGAGGTAGATCTCAGGATACAAAAACTAAATAGAGGATGTTGGAAGGGATGCAGGACTCGAGAAATGATGTCCAAATATTCCAAGAGGCTCAAAGAGGCTGAGGACTCTCACAGCAACTGGTAAGTATACAAGTGACACACTGTGCAGTATTGGAACAAGCACAGTCCTGAGAGCTGAAGCAGAAAGTAATTCAGTACTAAAATGTGTTCCCTGCTGTGAATCCCGAAGGTAAGGTTATGTTGCTTACAGTTGAGGGTGAAAGTACTCGATAACGCCCACAAACCAATCATTGGATTTTGTGAAACAACGATGGTTGTTTCTGTTTTAGTACATGTTTTATTGGTGTGATAATTCAAAGGTCACATGCCATTGTGTCACAGGCTCATGACTATGACACATTGCCTGGGATGCACCTTAGTAAAATTCGTTGTTACCCCCTCGGTTGGAATATGCCATACACTTCAGACTGCTACACTTTCACTGTCGCCTCTGCTACTGCCTGCTCTCTTAGCACACACTGCTCCCTCTCCGCATGCTTCTGACACTTCCTCAACATCCCTGCCCATTACCCACTGGTGCACCGTGCCTGAATCTGCCACTCGGTTGCTCTGCCAGTCTGGTTTGCTCTTTGCCGATCCCCTGGCCTCCACACTAGCTGAATTCGTGTTAGCCCTTCTTTCCCTGCTTTTCTCTTTTTTTTATTACTTTTATTTATTTATTATTTATTTATGTGTTTGAATTTAAAACAATCGTTTTAAAAACTTTAATTCAAAACCATTTCAGCAATATAATTTTTATTTCATTTAGACCGAGATATTCAATTAATTCAAAAGGAAACATACAAACGAGTGCACAAATGCATTAACAAAATTAGATAAAAATACTTTTAATACTTTTAAATAGATTCATAAAATAAAATGGAGACCACTAGGGGGAGTGGGAGAAGTTGGTCGGGTAGGCTCTCAGCTCCCGCTCCCTCCAGCAAAACTGAGAGGATATTAAGCATCTACACCCGAAGACTTTGAATCTAAACACATATGTTAAGAGAGGGCAGATTCTGGAATCTTTGTGGTGGAAGACAGAGCCGGAGGCACACAGTGAAAGGATGAACGCAGAGGGGAGGAAACGGCAGAGCTCTCCGACAAGAAAAGTGTTGGAGAGGCCCTCAGCCACTGGGGGGCATGAATCACGCACTGGAGATGCTCCCACATTGGAAGAGTGGAGGACGCACAAGAAACGAGGAAGGCCAGAAAGACCCCCGGGAGAGCACAACGGGCCGGGTGGAACCCCCCCTGTGAGCCGCCTCATGACGGAGGCTCCGACACAGTGTACCGGAGGAGTGGCCTTTGAAGAGCTGTGAGAAGAGGTGACAAACTGAAGAGCCAGGGCCAGACTGGGAGGAACCGGAGCAGAGGCCAGCCAGGCGGCGCTGTCGGCCGCCCTGACAGAAGCAGGCAGCCCTGTTGGTGGAGGAGAAATCCCACAGCTGGTGGAGCGGTGGGAGCACCGAGGGAGTAGCCTGGAGCAGAGACGGAACACCCCGTCGTGTGTGTCCTGTAAACAGCATCACGGCATCACGGCTCGGAACAGTTCCGGACCCATCAGTAAAATTTTGTGCGGTGGCTTTCTGCAAAACAACAATTCTGTTCCGTGATGCCGTGGTGCTGTTTACAGGACACACACGGACAACTGCCATTACTTGCAAAAAACCTCTGAATTACATCTGACCCATGGCAGCTGGAAGGTTCTCTTCTCAAACTTCCCTGCGATGGCGATGAGAAGCAGGGTAAAGTATACACCCTGTGGCAGAAATTGGTGATTGAACGTTGAGAATCACCAATATCCTTATTTGTTTTTTAAGAAGACTGTCCTGGTGAAAGTGGTTTCACTAAAATATACACCACTGAAACCAGTAGACAGTGTTTGTTACATGGTGGAGGCCAAAACCATTTCTACCTAGACCATGAACAACCTTGTACATGTTTATTATCCGTCCCACACTCTGTCCAATACATAGTACTTCCTGGACGGTTGTTGTGGGCTGTTTGTCTTTGTCTTGAAAAAGCTCACCCTAAATATGGGACACCTGCTATAGCACAGTATTGGCTAGTGGCAGGACTTATTTGAGCCTTGAGTTCTTAAAGCAAAGGTAGACTAGGATGGTTAGACCTGTCTACGGGATATAAAAATTATTTGGACCCAAAGTAGCAGGTAAACCCCCTTTTTTCCTTGTGTTTCAGCCCTAGGTGTTTGACTCTTTTTAAACACTGTTTCACCCATACCTTACCAGGAGGATAACAGTGACTTGGGACATACAGGGGTATAACAATTCTCAAATTGTTACGATTTTTCAAAAATAATTTCTCTTTGCCATCTTCTCCTGTCCCTATTTTTGTAAGCGTTACGTTCATTCTGGTTGTGCCTGAGTCCAGGTGAGCCTTCCGTTTGTCCCTAACAATTCATGATTTTTATTTCCGTTTTTATTTCCGCTTCATTTAATTCAGCTGCAGTGTTTACAATAATGGCCTCCTATTCTATCTGGGCCTTTTTCCTAAATAGGCCTGCGCCCATGAAATGCTGATAGTCAGCACTGGTATATCCACTTAACCTCGAAAGCAGCAGACTACACAAACAAGGTCTGTTCATGTCTTTATGTGCATGCCTCTTTGACAACCTGGGGCTTGATGGTTTATGCACATCTGTATTCTGTACTCTGTTTCAGTCCCCTCAGTGATGTCTTCTCTCCACCATCTAGCATGGTTCTTCCTTTTAGGCTTCACTAACCTTTGCTCTAGGTCAACTCTCCAGGGATGGGCACGGCTGTATACTTTGGAGTGCACGCCAAACACCAAATTTCAGTTTGTTTTTAACAATTTTACTATGTGGGTTGCTTGTGGCAAAGACACTAATGGCTGTTGTATTCAGTATTTTGATAAAGTAGTGCCTTTAATTGATGCACTCATTTCCTCCTTTTTTCAGCAAATTTCTATTAATTTCCTGATGAAAACGTGGACAAAATCAGTCTCTGACGTCGAAACTGGTTGAGAAACTTCAAAGGGGATGTGATCTGTTAGAACAATTGTGTTTAGATCCACCTCTGCGATAGATCACATGAAATCATTCTATTGCTGTGTTTTATACAAAAACAATAAGTTTGGCCATGGTAACAAGTTGTATGTCCCACTTCTTAATATTGTAGTTTGTTGGTATGTGTTTTAGTCATTGTTTGTATGTATGATTGACACTGAGTGTAGATAAAGGTTGAATGTTGCACTTTGAATTAAAGATATTGGTATGTATTGTTTAGCTTTTACTAGGTAGTCTTATGCTTCAGTGCTTAGTTATATAACTATGAAGTGTTAGTAATATGTGATTTATTTACTTTTTTTGAATTTATGTATCATGCTAAATAAATTTGGATACAATGTTTGTAAAATAAATACATCCTCTGGACAATTTCTTCAGTAGTCTTTGGTACAGTAATACTCTGGTCCAGAGTGTAGGGTTTCAGTGTGTCTTTCAGGTACTCATTGTATCACATTACTAAACATGTTACCACACAAGGGGTACAAGGTAGACAGAGGGAAGTTGCAGTACTGCCTAGCAGAAGGACTATATCTGGGACAACTGATGTCAAAGGATGGCAAACGAATACACCCAGACAAAGCAGCAGCTGTGCACGCACCAATTAGGCCCCACACAGTGAAAGACATGCAGAAATTCCTTGGCATATGTAACTATTGTCGAGCATGTATACTTGATTATGCAGCATACACAAGGCCCCTACTACCGGCACTAAAAGAAGCACAAAAAGAAAACACAGCTATCACATGGACACAAGAGATGAACACTGCCTTCAACACACTGAAGGAACTTTTCTGCATGGCACCAGTTCTAGCAACCCCAGATTACGATAGAGAATTGTACTTGTTCCGCATTGAAATGGAACACTCATGACAGCCGTCATAACACAGAAAACATTGTTAGGGCACAAACCGTTAGCATACTACAGCAGCACTCTAGACTCTGTGATGCAAGGACATTTTGCATGCGAGCAAGCTCTCCCAGCAGTCACCTTTGCAATTGAAAAAAGTGCCACCATAGTGATGGGATGCTCAGTAACACTGTTTGTTGAACACTCTATGTTTGCAATACTCGAATGATCCAAATCCACAACCAACACACAAAGGGCAACTGCTTATGAAATAATACTGTCTAGTTCCAACATTCATATAGTGCGCTGCAAGACAGTAAATCCTGCCACATTCATCACTGAGCCATGCACTGTAGAAGACATGCAAAACCACTATTGTGCCACATACGAGGGGGAGGGTGACAACATTCCCAAAGCAAAAGAAAAAGCCCTAGATCAAGGTCAAGTTTACTTTGTGGACGGGTCAGCATCTATTTGCTCAGATACAGGAAAAAAGCATGTGGGTGCAGCGGTAGTAAGATTGGAGGAAGGAGAGTATGAGATTCTCATACAAAAAAGATTACCTATGCATTATTCAGCACAAGTTGCAGAACTTGTAGCGTTGATTGAAGTGTTGCATACAGCAGAAGAATGCACAGCAACATTTTATTCAGAATCAGCATATATAAGGACGATGGTACATGCTGGGTTGTCTAGGTGGAGGAGGAGAGGTTTCAGAAGGGCAGACAGGTCCCGAGTACAGCATGCAAAACTTTTAAATGAACTGATAAAAGCCCTAGCAGAACCATCAGTAGTGGCTTTGGTGAAATGCCAAGCACATACCAATAACAGTGACGTAATCTCATTAGGAAACCCAGCAGCGGATGCTGCTGAAAAACAGTCAGTGTATTTTCAAAAGCCCCATGCAGCAGAATATGTGCTAAAAGGTAATAACCAAGAGAAAAAGGGATATAACTCACTGCCCATAACCCATAAAATCGATTGGCAAAAAAGGGCCTACTTGAAGAACAAGAGATGTGGTCAAAGAGAGGTTGCACACAGTCCCCTACCGATCTCCTTTGGTGCCAAGAAAGTACAGGAAAGGTAGTAATGCCTGTAGAATTATTGCATCTTGTATTCCAACAGCTACATTTTCCTGCACACACAGCAAAACAACACAAAGCCGCGGATATCCAGGAAGACTGGTTTGTCCCAAAATTGCAGGAAAATCTCGCTAAAATGACAATTGAGTGCGTAATGTGTCAAACATACAATTCTGGAATGACAATCAGGACACTGCGAGGAATGCTACTCTGGCCCATCGGACCTTTCCGTGAGCTGCATATAGACTATGGAGATATGGGAAAAAGTTGCAATGAAGCACAATACTTAATTGTGATGGTCTGCCCCTTTTCACATTGGGTGGAAGCAGGACCATGTGCCCACCCAGCTGTGAAATGCGCTGCAACATTTTTGGTGAGGGAAGTGTTTCCACATTGGGGCATTTGTGATGGCATACGCTCCAACAATGGAATTCACTTCGTCAATGACTTCTTTAAAGAAGTAACATCCCTGTTAGGGGTTTAGCACAAGTTATCTTCTATTTACCACCTGCAAGTGAACAGGGTGGTCGAGAATATCAACGGCCTCCTTAAACGCAGATTGTCAATGTTATGCCACACACTCAAAAAGAATTGGGTGTATTGCCTACCCTTAGCATTGTTTCAGTTGCGAACACAACCAAGCAAAAACCACCACTTGTCCCTCCACGAGATAGTAACAGGAAGACATATGCAAACCCCACTATCTCCAAGGAGAAGAGCATCAGATGCTCATAGAACTGCCACAATGTTGGGGTAGGAATTTAGGGAATATCTGACACAGCTTGCATGGGCGGTAGGGAGTATAGTCAAGCAAATTTCCCCATCCTTCACAAGGGAAAACACAACTGATACAAACACAGCAGCAATAGACAGTCCCATAACACAGTTAATGCCCTGGGAGTGGGTGTACATGCATAGCTTTGTAAGAAGATGGAACTCTCGAAGATTTCATGGCTCTTATGAAGTGATATATGCACCCCCTGTGCAGTGAAGGTTAAGGGCCTGAAATATTGGATACACCTCTCTGATGTTAGGAAACCACATAACAATGTGGTAAAGAAGGAGAATGGCTAAATGAGCAAGAGGCAGCTGTGCCCTGGTGAGATTAAATGATCAAAAAAGAAACATATTTGCAAGTATCCGCAATGTGTAAAAGTGTAAAAGTGTAAAAGTTTTCATGATTTCATACTTTGTGCCTAATTTAAAATTAGGATGTCAATCTATTGTCTCATATGTCTTGTTATTCATGAGGGTAAACTCATCTCCACCACATGCCCATTTAGTCCAGCAGTCCGACCCCACAACTGCATGCAGCAGACATTTCGGGTTTGAATTGGCCTTTAAATGGAGCCCACCTTGACTAAATAACAGTTGACCCCTCAAGGACATCAAGCCCAACTCAAGCCTAAGGTATTCAACTGGCGTGTTTGTTGGTAGTTTAAAAATCTGTCTCCAAAAGTATCCCTCAACTTTGCCAGTCACCTCAAATTCTTCATTGCTAAAGCCTCAAGGCCATACAAGACCATGGGGTAAAGGTTTTGGCGGTAGAGTGTATGTTTCCACTCCACCGAATACCTGGCTGTTTGTCGAGCAAACCTATGTATTATATTAGTCAGGCATTGGGCTTTGATAGTTTTTGCCTTTATGATATAAAGATAAGCCAGTATAGAGCTCATATCAAGACCCAAGTCGGGATACTGATCAACATACACTAAATCACCTAGGCTTGTTGAAAAAGTGGGTCGGGCTACCTTCTGGGTGGAAATCTGTGTAACTTTCATTTTGGCCAGATTGACCACCAATTCATTTTCAGCCACGTAAGAGACCAGGGTTTCAAGCATACTCTTTGCTCCAGCGTAAGTGTGATTGTAAATGACTAGGTCGTCTGCATGCAGAAGTCTGGGTATGGGCACACCACCAATCCTCAGACGACAACTATCCACCTTGCCAATACGCTGTGGGAGATCCACCATGTATATATTGTATAACAGGGGAGTCAAAACACACCCTTGTTTGACTCCCCTGTTGATCTGCACCCTGGTGGTCAGAGTGCCAGAGTCATCAACCATCAGTCACCCCCCCGTGATCTTATACAGACCCTTCAATATGCACAATAGCCAACTTGGGCATCCCCACCCTTCCATTTTAGCCCATAGCTTAGTTTGACTGACAGAGTCAAAGGCGACCCAAAGGTCTATAAAGATGGCATACAACACTGGTCCTCCCTTGGCCGCTGACCTGCTAAACAATATATCCACCATGCTTAATTGATTTGACAGTCCACTGCTATGGCACCACTCCCCTCTAGATGCAATTCATCCCACCAATCAGCTGCATGGGAGTGTGACTCCTCATTATTCAAAGCCCCCACTTGGGCCGTTGCAGCTTGCCATCGCGATTGACCACCATAATTTTCGACGGATCTCCGGGTGCGCCCTTAAGCTATGGGGCTTTTTCCTGCCATTTAAATATTGCATTCTCGGGTACATGGGAGGACTTTTCTCTTATATAGGCTCATTTATCTGGTTGACCTCTCAGATTATTTGTCTCATCAAACCGTCACTCTGAATTTTAGTGAAAGATTTGAGGCCATACATCGAGGCAATTACTCCCCTCTCTGAACGCCTGGCAGTAAGTGGAGTGAAGGGTTTAGGCAAAAAAGTGACCTGTTTAACAGCTTTATGTGCGCCTTCAATGGGTCCACCTTGCATACCTTTGTTATTGCTTATTGGTGACTGATTTTTCCTCATTGACAGTCAGTGGTCGAAGTGCATGAAAAGAGGTAGTGGAACTATGTTCCCTACTGGCCTGAACTGCTCCCCACAAAACCTACCACCACACACCCTCCCACGCACAATACAAACCCCAAAACACATGCGCCTGCTGTTTAGGGGAACGCTCAGTGCAGTGCACTGAAAGTGAACGTTTCAACTTCTTCCTACACTTATATATTAAAACAAAACCATTCCAGAATTGTTTCTTTTTAAAATATAAGTACAGGAACTGTAAAACTTAATTAAAAGAAGTAGAGGAGCACCACTCCCGACCGCTCCCGCTCACTTCGACCACTGTTGACAGTTCATTGCAAAGAGCATCCAATACATCATCTTCGTTACAGGCAAAAATATTTAGTGAATCCTGGATCAGAAGGGTGGCACTGAGTGGGGGACCCAGGCTCCCGGTTTGACCAATGTATCAGTAGGGTGAAGCCCCGGGTTCGCACCTCTAGTTGTACATTTAGATATCACCACCTTACAACTTTTTACTGCCTTGTATCTTTAATACCTGGCTGTCTGCATTGATCTCTGAATAGTTGTCCTATATGAAATCAAATTAACAAAGGGGGGTTCCTGGGTGTCTCTCTGCCAGACATTAGTCTTGGTTGTGAGGGCCTTACTTTAGCTCACTATCTTTCACAGAGGAGAAATTTCCAAAACATATTAGTCTTTGTCCTGCCCTGGGGCAGTCAGCTCCGAAATGCTAGGAAATTCTCTTCTGAACAAGAGTACCAACAGCAACTCCAGACACGTGTTTCGGTCTGGTTGGACCTCATCAGTAGGGTGGAGCTGTGCCTCTCTACGAATAGTGAGCAAGGGGTCGGCCACCTTTGCCATAATTGACTTTAGTTGTAGTTGGTCAGCAGCCCTGTCAGAGCAGAGGGAGAACAGGCCCTCTACGTTGTCCAGTCTTGTGTTAATCCTAATAGATTTAGAATTGCAGCCTGCAGAACGTCTCTCCGTGGAGAATCCATTGTTTCTTCATCCAAGCTATCGCTCCCAGCTGACTCAGATGTGTCAGTCAATACAGGAAGATTAGAGCTGCTGGACAAGTTAACCCTGGTGGCGTTGTCGGGCCTGACACACTTCCACCATCGCCTCTGCTGCTGCCTGCTCTCTTAGCACACACTGCTCCCTCTTCGCATGCTTCTCACCACTTCCTCAACATCCCTGCTCACTACCCATTGGTGCACCGTGCCTCATTCTGGCACTCTGTTTCTCTGCCACTCTTGTTGGCTCTCTTCCGATCCCCTGACCTCCCCACTAGCTGAATTCTTGTCAGCCCTTCTTTCCCTCCTTTTCTCTTTTCTTATTACTGTTCTCCTTTATGCAGGGGGGTCCCCCCAATACTCCCTAGCTGTCTCCACTGCAGTTTTGGTTCCTCCATGTTGGCCCTCCCTCAATCCGATAATGCTAGGCAACTTCTGCCACATTTCTGATTTCTTCAGGGGATCCTCCTAACACGCGACCCCATAATCTGCTGCATGCCTCTGCTACAGTTCTTGTTCCTTGGTAGGGGGTGGCAGGGCATAGGAGTGGCTAACCCTGAGACCCAATGATGGCATTGGTACCGACTGCTTACCAAGCCCACCATCTACTGCTTCACAAGATATGGTGCCCACCATAATGTACGAATACACACACGTGCGTGAACAAACACTTTCTTCACCAAGGCCTGCAGTGCACAAAACATGGAAATTGATGATATGACATCAGGGAAATTTGCAAACGGAATATTACACTTGGGGGGAGCATACACATTGAAATGATTCTGGGGAAAAGCTCTAAGATCATCAGAGAAAAATGATGTCATCTTTGGGACTAAGTACTAGACTGACATTGGACCATGGCCCGTCTTAGAAACGATATCTGGTGGACCCCATTTCTTGTTGCACACTGATGGTAAGCTTCTTGTGGCAACTGTGAGTTTGTATTAGTACATTTCTACATGAAAAGCTGCTGCCAAGCTTCAAGGCACTAATGATGATACTGCTTGCATCATCAACAATGCTGAGCTCTGCGTCCCATTAATTGTTGTGACAAAGATGATGCTGGAGTGGCAAATATGGCTGATCAATGCCAAGAAATATGTTTGAGTAGTGTAAGAAAAGAATGGAGGGAAAAGGTGGCAAGCGTTCAAGAGTTAGGCTAAGCATACTTGTGTGTAAAGAAGGGGTGCCACATTTTTGACATCTCCAGCAAGGGCTGAGGGTGTTCTAAGAAGTAGAAACACAGCTGAGTTATTGGGATGAGACAGCAGTTAGCAATGGCATGGACGTTGCTCCTCCAGTTGTTCAGTGTAAACTGATGTTGGTTGCACACTAATTTTGTCTGAGTATTAATTCAAACAGAACCTCCCCACTTTTCTGTTGATGGGGGGCCAGTGACACATAGGTGGGGAGAGAATATCAAAAGGGAGAAAGTCAAAACCAACTACAGACATGGAAACAGATGCAGACTCAAACTTTCAAAGCATCAGCATATGCCTTGGAAAAACAGTTTTAAAAGGTACAATTTTATTATTTTTTTTTATTGTTTAATGAAGACAGATTTTTAAAATACAATACTTTCTTGGCGATTCCTGACAGTGGATCAGTGCGTATCTAAGTGTTGCAGTTTCACAGGCATTGCCGTTAAGTAGGTTTTGCTCAATGTGTTCTAAAATTTCAGCCGTAGCAATTTTATTTAATTACAAAAAACAAAGATTCAGCTATCCGCTATTATAACAGGGTTAGTATCAAGTTCCCAATAACGAGACAAAATCTCAATTTTCTCAATTTTCTCTTTTGACTTTCAGTCAATTTCGAAAACAACGAGACAATTGGGCTATCCCAGCAACTGTTACTAGTTCTTCGCTCAATAGAGTTTGGAAAAAAGTCATCATGCTAATGACTCAAAATGTCAACATTAAATTATCAAACATTGCACAGCCTACTCTTCTGTCTTACAATTTCTTAAATTTTACATAAGGGATGATGAATTTATTGTTTTATTTATTGGTTGTTTCTTAGGCTCTTATACAATAAGAAAATACTGTTTCAAAGCACACGCAGGGCGAGGGAGAGAGCAAGGGTGGGAAATACACTAACAACACGATATTTAAGAGCAGTGGGAGGGAAGTAAAAGAGGACAAACCTACTATGCCTTGCGAGTATTCAGAACGTGCAAATGCAGCGAGGAAGAGGGCAGTGGGGGTAAGTGCTAGGGATTTTCTGCTCATGGGTAAGCCACAGATTAAGTGCTAGGAATGTTGAGTGCTACACAGTTTGGAGCCATAAGAGGTGTAAGTGCGAGCCTCCAGGGCGGAGTGTATGCCTACGCAAGTGCTATGGATAGACTGGAGCTGGGCCGATTGGTTGTGGGAGGTCAGGGGTCCTGAGGATGCATACGGGCCCAGGACACCAATCACAGTAACTGTTGGATTAGCAAAGGAGAGAAGATGGGAAGGAGGAGGTAAAGAGGAAAGTCGTATGGAGCATCTGAAATTTAAGAAGATCCTACTCAAGGCGCAGAGGGAGGGGGGGTCTGTTCCACAGGAGGGAGCAAGCTGATGAAAACAAACAATCACCTACCCTCTGTTTAGAAAAATGCTTTACATACAAAGAGATGGTGAGGGAGAGTATTTAGTAAGATAAAATTGAAGATAGTGTGGTCCCCAGGCCCAGACAGCCTTGTGGATGATGCAGAGGTATTTGGATTTAATCTGAACAGCAACCAGGAGCCAGTGAAGACATTTTAGTGCAGGAGAGATGAGGTCCCTGGGTTTAAGGCCAAGGAAAAGTCTTGCTGCCCTATTCTGGATTAGCTGAAGGGGTCGCAGAGTGAAAGATGGTAGATTCAGGAGGAGGCTATTGCAATGGTGAAGCCTAGAGAGAACCAGGGCTTGGGTCATATTGAGTCACTGGAGGAAAGTGAGAAAATGAAGAATTCCTTTGAGAAGGAAGAGCTGAAAGCCGGACTACTGGCAATGTCCTGAGTGTGAGGGAGGAAGGTGAAAGAGGAGCAGAAGATAATGCCAAGGTGTTTGGCTTTAGAAGAGGGCGCTGTGGGAGAGCACACAAATGAAGGCCAGAGTGAAGGTAAGAAGAAGGGAGCAGGGGTCCTGATGGGAAGGATCTCAGTTTTACCCGCGTTGAGGCAGACATCGTTGGAGGTGGACCAGGACTGGATGGCAAATAGGCAGTCAGGGTTGATGGAGGGTGCAAGAGGGTCAGCAGGGAGTTTCAAAAAGATCTGTGTGTTGTCTGCATAACACTGGAAGTTGAAGGAGAAGGATGAGATCGGGCATACAAGCAGAGCAAGGTAGATGTTAAAGAGCCAGGAGGAGAGGATAGAAGCCTGGGTGACACCACAGGTGGAGCCAGAAGTAGGAGAGGAGATGGTGGCGAGGAAGACTTAGGAAGAGTGGTCAGTAAGGAAGGATGTCAACCAGCCCCGTGGCAGTTCAGAGATGCCGAGCATATCGTGGAGTTTTTGTATGAGGATGGAATGGTTGACTGTGTCAAAGGAAGAGAAGAGATCAAGGAGGATAAGGACAGCTGGGGAGTTGGAGTGCAGAGATGCAAGTAGTTCTTCTCGGGTGTTCAGAAGAGCAGTTTCCATTGCTCTGGATGCTCGGAATCCAGATTGATGGTCGTGGAGCCCACCAACAAGTTTGTGTATAAGTTGAGTTGGGGCAATACCAACTTTTCCAGCAGTTTCCCCAGGTAGGGGGTGATGGAAATAGGGCTTTAGTTGGCAGGGCAGGTAGGGACTGATGAAGTTAGTTTTAGGAGTGGGTGCACAAGGGAGTGCTTACGGGAGGAGGGGAAAGATCCTGTGGAGTGATTGCAGAAATCAGCGAGAGCAGGGGCAAGGGGACCGACGTTATTCTTGACGATCCTGGATGAGCAAGGGGAACCCTGTTTAGAAGAGACATTCGTGGAGCGGACAGCTCTGGTAACTTCTTCAGGTGTGACAGGGGAGAAGGAGGAGAAGGAGGAGGGAGGACAGAGGGGGGAATGGAGATGTGGGGGTGTGGGATGTGTTGTGAGGGTGTGTAGCAAGGATGGTCAGGATGTCCTGGGTTTTGGAGGCAAAGTGTGAGGCCAGTGCATTGCAGAGGGCTTGGGAGGGAGAATGGGAGGAGGAGACTGAGGAAGGGTTGGCTAGTTCCCTGCAGATCTTGAAAAGTTCAGCCATGTTGTTAGATGCACTGAAACCCTGTGCCTGTATGTGGTCTCTTTTCTTGGCACAGATGGAGAGTATGTAATACATTTAGAGCAGGCAGCAGGACAGTTTGCCAGAGGATGAGCCTGAGGGTTTCCACTTCTCTTCTGCTGCCCTGCACTTTCCTTTCATGGCCGCAAGTTCAATGTCGAACCAGGTGTTAAGCTTAGAGGCAGGTTTCAGGTGGATCCTCATATCTGGGGCAAGAATGTCAAGAGTATTGGCGATGGAAAGGTGGATGTTGCTGAGTGCAGAGTCAGAGATAGAGTCAGAGATGGGGGCAAGAGGGTTGAAGGTGGGTGCAAAGGCAGCTGCAGACATTCGTTTCATCGGGTGGATGTTAGCAAACAATATTGGTGGGACTTTTGTGGGAGGGCGATCAGGCTGCCAAAGGGACCCAGGTGGGAGAAGAGAATAGAATGGTCTGAGCAGGAGAGACAGGTGACTAGTGGGGGGGGAGGTCAGAGTGTATGAGGGCATACAGAGTGTGTCCAGATGAGTGGTTTGGCCGAGAAGTGAGACTGGAAAGGGAATCCGAGATGTAGAGGTCAATGAAGAGAATGGATGCAGAGTCTGGAGAGTCCATTTGGATGTTGAAATCACCCTAGGAGGAGGAGGAAAGTAAGGAAGAGAAGTCACCCCATTCAGAGAGGAACAGGGTGGTGGCATCTGGAGGCTGGTAAATGGTAGCAATGATCAGGATGGAGATCGGAGAGATGAAAAATTTGCAAACCAGGCTGCTTTCAAAGGAAGAGTAGAGCTGGGTAGGTAAGATGGTAGCAGAATCCCATTTGGGGAATATTAAGGCAACCACCCCTGCCAGTGTAGTGAGGTCCAGGCTTGGAGATGATCTTGGTGCCGTTAGGGACAAGGGAGTCAAAAGCAGTGACTGAGCTAGTATTGAACCATGTCTCGGTAAGAGAAAGAATGTCAAAGTCATGTCTTTAAGCAGGAGGCATATGTCAGTGGAGTGTTTGTTGGTTGAGCGGGCGTTGCCAGGTGAAGGAGGTCTGTACCTTTGAAGGTTTTCTGAGGTGGTGTACAGGGGCATAGTACACCAGCCAGAGGAGGAGGAGGAGAGAGAGAGAGAGTAGAAGGGGGAGATGCAGGAGATGGAAGGAAGTTAATGAGGAAGGCAGGATCCATACAAAGAGAAGGAGGTTTGGTTGTGGACCCTGAACCAGGATAGTGCCAGTGTTATAGACATTAACGAAGCAGCATGAGGATGAGAAGCCGGACGAAAGGACTTCCCTTGTGGTGCCAACGTTAATGGTAGAGCATGTGGAAGGAGAGAGAGTAGAGATGAGATGCGGGCCCATAGATTTGGAGAAGGGACAGAGAAGAGGATATTAGTGAAAACTTCTCTAGAGGAAGCGTTGACATAGATGTCTGTGATGGGCAGTCCAGGATTTGCAATCAAGATGTCTTTTTTGTGTTTTCTTTCTACTGGACTTTGTGAGAGAGCGGGGATAGGTGATAGTGTAGCAGTTAGAGACTATAGGAGAAATAGAGGGAGCCACAGGATGGCAGAGGTTTAGACAAGGAATGAAGGCGGAGTGGCTGCACAGTACAGTTGCAGCTAAACTCACCCGGACCAGGAGGCTCAGTAGGAAAAGTCACAAAGGATTAAATGCAAACCAGAAAGGAATATAATTACAGCAGATAACTGGTACAGAGATGTAAAAACTACACACACCCAAGTTTGCTTTAAAACAGAGGCACAAAAACAATGCAATGAAGATGGTTCACAGATGAAACACAATGCACACCTAAATTCGATATTAAAACGGAGACACAAAACAATGCAACAAAGGTGGTTCACTGATTAAATACAAATCACACCTAAATTTGACATTAAAACGGAGGCACAAAACAATGCAATGAAGGTGGTTCACAGATAAAATACTAAACACATCTAGGAGTCACAAGTGCATATATAGAAGATGATGTTAGTTTGTAGCAAAGAAGGAAGACGTGAAAGGCACAGTAGACGGTTCAGGAGAGATAGTGGTGGAGGTCAGCCAAACTCGCGTTCATGTCTGCAGGGAGCGTATACAGTCTAGGATCCCATGACATGGGAATAAGTAATAGGTCAGGAGGACGGATCATAGTTTGAACAGGGATGAGGCCCTCCAGGCCCTCCTCAACCCGGACAGGCACAGGCAGGATCCTTAGGTGATCAAGGATTTTAGATTAAGGAAACATGGTTGACACACTGTGTTTCGACCTTTCAGTGAAGATACAGGATCCAACACCGTTCTTCGGTGTATTTTTATGGGCCTTCTCCAGGACGTAAACAAGTTTATACTGTGTTTCAATCCAACTCACGACCCCTTATATGTTCATAGATGTTTGTGTATTAAAAACTACAACAATGGAAGTGAGATTAAGGCTTAGGACGTCTTCACTCGATCTAGTGAACTATTCATATTTCCATGTTTCAACTAACCTTAAATTGGTGATTTCTAATTTCCACAGGAAAGCACTGGACACCCAGCAATCAAATTCCCATGGGTTGCATTTTGCGAGCATGGAGTGGCTATCAATGCTGAGCGGCTGGTGTGTATCACCAGCAGCAAAGTCCTACGAGCTGATACCCCAATTGTGAAAGAGGTAAAGAAATCAGAATGTGCAGGCTAGGAATGTAACTAGATTTCCCTGGAACTAGAACCTGTTAAGCAATGTCTTCCAGATCCCGAAACCCGGTGTCCAAATCTCTCTATTACAATTTAGCCACAGTGATCAGCATCGCCCAGCACTCAGAGATTAGAAATGTATTTTTGTTATGTTTTGAATTTAGGCTCAATAACAGGGCGTACAGGGTCCCCATTCCAAATGGGTCTTTTCAAATTACTGTAGATCTTCTATTTGGTTCAGCTAAGCATTACAAATAGTGCATGATTAGTGTGACATGGCAGCAGACACAGTAACGATTGGGTAGCGGCGAGCGATTATGGTCTGTCACATTCAGCTTAACAGGCGCAAATGTTGGGTTATTAGAAATGGGAGGGTGAATTAAATCTCCATGCTGCGTGAAATAAATACTAATGAGGGTGATTGTATTATGCATTGCCATTCAGTGTGTTTCTTCTACGATAGTGAAATTGTGAAACCCAGAGGATATTTTGTAGGCACACATTACTTCCATTCAGGATAATGAAAAGAAAGCTAAAGTTTTTTTTTTTTTTTGCCCAACTGATTACTTTAACAATGTATATAGTATCAGGTTGCTTTTTTATGTGATGTATGCATGTTTGAAGTTATCTCCTTAAAACAGTCGGCTATTTTAGCCTTGCATTTTCTACACTTTTTTAGAAGCCTATAACTCTCCTGCCATCACGTTAACCGTAGCACCATCACCTAGTCCTGCCGCCATCACTCTGGCTGTTCTCATCCCTACAATTCCCCCTACAGGATGTGGGTTCCAAGAGACAATGCATGCTCAATTTTCAGCGCTCATCAGGTAAAGAGAACATTCATTGTATTGGGCCAGTGAATGCCTTTTTGTGTAGAAAAAGAGAGACAAAAACAACGTTTGCAGTTGTTACGCTGGAGTGCTGCTTTCAAACAATGGGATGAAATAAATCCATGTCATGCGAAATAGTAATGTTTACACACAAAAAACGCAGGACATCATTATCATGAGAAACATTTTGCATTCAGTTACGGAGCTGTTCTGTGGGTAAACGCTCCATGTGCTGTGCCTCGCGTGTCCAGTTTGTGGCGGAATATGATAGGATGATCTGCGAGCGCCCTCAACTGGTCATTGGGGAATTTGTTCATTCTGTTATCCTTCTGGGGAAAATATGCGTGGATTTCAATAAAACGACCCTTATTTCTGTACTACGTCTTTTGTTTCTTGTTTGATAAGAGGAAGATTTGCGGGTACAACCTTGTTGATTATAGATTGGCTGGATTCCCGGACGTTCAAACGAACGCAGGCAGTGCATGCCTCAAGGCGTCGAATATGAACTTTCTAAAGGTATTTGATAACGTTGTTGGCATACAGACAATTAATCAGCCAGGGTACATACAATTTGGTTGTGTGGTCAAGTTAAATGCGCCTATGTTTGTCATTTGACAGGTCAGAAACAAATGCCTGCAAACATTCTGAAAGCTTCCCGCTTAAAGTTGGCAAGGTTTGATGAATAATGAGATTTGTGGGTCCTGATCAGGCTCTGGTTGAAGAGAATAAAGACTCACCACAAGACGTGTATGTGTCGCCGCAGTAGTTTGAATTAAGGAGATGGTACACCATAAACCAGTGGTAATGCGGTTAGCGTGTTTTGCGGTGTGTTTTCTATCTGCCCTGTCTTCCCTGCCTTTATGAAGGAGGCGATGAGTGTTGTGTGTGTGCAATGTTGTGTGATTGAATGACCCACTGAATGTTCTACGGGTAACAGTGGGCGAGCGGCTGGCTTGTAGAGAGAGACGTCCCAGTGGATGTCCCCTTGTTTTCCTTACCACTACCTGCTGGAGCCTATCCTGTTCCTGAAACTGCAGGTAGGCACCAGCTGGTACTTCCTTACAGTGACGTCCCGTAGAAATGGCAATACACTGAAAGCACAACTGACTTACTTTCTGCTGCTGTGCTGGGTAGACAACCTTGTGAGATGTGCCACCCCCCAGAAGATTGCCCTTCCCCTGAAAGACCTGTGTCTGCCAGTCTCCCAGGGCAGCGACAGTACCAACCTTGATGCCAGTGACCATCTCAAGCTGTCATTGGGGTTACAGACCGGGGCCTGCCTCATGCAAGGAATACATGCACGCTGAAACACGTACGTGCATGTACATGCTATCCACTGGCAAGGTACCAGGGCAGTGAGTGATAGTTACTTGTAGGCTGATTTGGTGTGCACCATTGTTTGGGTGACACATCCTTTCACTCTTGGTCTGCCCGAGTGTGCCACCCTCAGCACGCTTTACTCATTTTTCAAGTGCACTGTGGGGTATGGAAAGTGTAGAGTGTTCTATCCCAGAGTCTTTTGGGGTGTGCTCTCCCGTTTGTCTCTTGATGGTGTCTGCTGATTTCAGTTTGGGGATCTTTGACTCTCGTGTTCAGGCACACGTCTAGGTGGTGATGTGGTTTAATCCCCTAAGTATGGTATGGCTTTACTGCTCGAATGTGGAGGTAGATGGTGGACCCTTGGTTTCATGTTGAGGGGTCAGTTGTTTCACGTGAACGGTTTTGTGCGCGTGGTTCTACTTCCCCAATGCTTGCATATCACTTTATTGTCCGTGCTTTTTAAATTGTTCTTCTTTCTGTTGATTCCCTGACGGGGGTGAAGTGGTTTAATGTGCTCTCTATCTACTTGTGTGGAATACTGTGTGTAGGGGCTGCTGAATGTTCTATTTGTGATAATTGGAGAACGGTTGGCTTGGAGACAATGGGCCTCATTCTGAGGTGGGTGCAAAGGGATACCGGGCACCGGTAATGACACTGGTGCCGGTAATCCCTTTGTGCCCTATTCCAAGGTCCCTTAGCGGGTCCCTCCCTTAATGACTGGTTTTACCAGGCGTTATGGACGGGACCCGTTAAGGGATACCGGGGTCAATAACGGTAGCACAATTTGCAGTACCGTTATTAACGCCTTCCCCCTTACCATTGAGCCCTATGGGGGCTCAAATGGGAATGGGGAATGGGTTTTACAATGCGGACTTACCGGTCCCGCCAAGGTAGGACTGGACCGGTAAGTCCCCATTGAACGAGGGCGGACATGGTCCCGTTATTGGTGCTAGTCATGGCACTAATAGCGCTAACCTCGCAATGAGGCCCAATAATGGCCTTCGTTTTACGTTTGTCGGTCAGTAAATAAGGAGCCAGTAAAAACATTATAAGCACCATTTCTGAACCAGCAAATGACAAGTCTGCCGGTAGGAGCATTGAACTCCTAGCAGGTCTGACCTACCAGTAGTTCAAGCCCTACAGTAGATTTTCTACTGAAGCAACGGCACCCCTACTAAAGGTGCCCGTGCTTTAGCGTTCCCATTCCCATGGAGTCCTAATGCTCTCCACAGGAATGGGAACTTACTGTTCACCCACCGCCCATAATATCCTGGTATTACCGGGTTATCAGGCGGCAGTAAGTTGCTGGTAAACTGCGAGTAGCACTGGTGGCCTACCGGCAAACTCATAATGATGGCCATTGTCCCTTATTATGAGTGACCCGGTTCGGAAAAAAGTGCGGGTAACAACGGTTACCGGCACATTTTCTGGACTGGGTCACTCTGAGTCTCCCGGTAGCGGCTGTGAACTACCGGCAGGCCTGACCTGCCAGTAGATCAGGTCCCTACCGGCAGATTATTCCATGAAGCATCGGCATCCTTACTAAGGGTGCAAGTGCTTTAGTGTTCTCATTCCCTTGGAGTCCTAATGGACTCCAAGGGAATGGGAACCTACTGTTCCTCTGCCGTTTGTAATATCCCGGTATGGTGAGATTGGTAACCCGAGGTTGCCAGTAGGCAGCTGTTACTGTCATTTTGACAGTTTGTTCCAGGTACAGTGGGGCAGGAGGCTGTGAGGAAAGTGATGCGGGAAGGCGGGGCATGGGCAGAGTTTCCTGTTATAGAATAAAGACGGACATGTTTCCAAGAGCTCTGTGTCCGCTTCAGTTTGTATTGCGTACTTTGGCACGTGAGGCACGGTACCTCGCATTACCACAATGGCGACGAGGTTTGCATTTATCGTGCAGTAACCCACGGTGGAGCAGATGCTTGGAGGCGGGACTGCAGAGAGCGAGCGGCGCACAGAGAAGCCGTGCTGGGCAGGGCCTACACAGTCAGCCTCTCTTTGGACTGCTCATGGGAGCAGCTGGTAATACGGGGCCGCGGCAGTGATTTGGAACATTTCAATACCTTCGTCGAAGCGGCTAATTATCCCGGGCCGTGGCATTGAATAGAACGCTCGCAGTGGAGTGAGTTCAAGTCATGGGCTACAACAGCAATGCTGCCCCAGTTGAAGGTGAGAAGGAACAAAGGGAGGATGCCAAACTGATAGTGCTCATGCCACGAGGGGTGGCCATCACTTTGCAGCCACATATTTCAGAAGCCAGTAGACAAGGAACAGGTCCGGACATGGTTCTCGTGCCGAGTAGGCGGCCGTGGAGCCACAGGGTTCTGGAAGTGACTAATCCCCGCATAATCAAAGGAGGATGTCTGCTCAAGATGGGAGACTGGGTGCACAGGCCAGGCCTAAGGGACACAAGTACAAGAACAAGCCCCATACAGACTGCCTGATTCCCTGGCTGCACAGATGCCAGGTGCCTTCGATGTTGCAGACATGAGCAACATGGGGCACTGGTGGGCCCGGTGGATAAGAGATTTTGACCTATATATGGGGGCCACGGGGCCCATAGCAGACGACAGGCAAAAATGTCTCCTAAAACTGGCTGTAGGTCCATCCACACGCGACATCATTGATGAGATGCCTGCCGACAGCATTGATTCCATACAAGACTTAAAGGAAACCTTATCTGCATACTTCACCCCACACACAAAAGTGGACTACGAGCGTCACCTGTTTCACAGCACCAAGCAGGCTAAAGTTGAGATCATGGTTGCGTGTGTCATGAAACAGAGAATTAAAAAGAAACACTGTGAATTTGCCAACTATTGAAATACATAGATCTTAAATCATCGCAGGCTGCGAATCACAGACATTCAGGCGGACGCTGTTGCAAAAATCCTGCACATTGGATGAAATCCTAACACTAGATAGGGCTGAAAGAGCTGTCGACTCACAGGTAGAAAGTTTCAACACCTCCCCGCCGGTGGATGCAGTACATCGTCTCCAACAGGAAAGGAGACTAGAGGAGCCGTTTTGCTACAAATGTGGTTTTGAATATCCACATGAAGGCACATGCCCTGCCATTGGCCAGCGATGTGCCGCATGTGGGGAGGATGGACATTTCAAGTCAGTGTGCAGGTTCTCCTTGGAAAAGGGGAGAGAGAGAGAGGACAAGAGAAACCCTTCCGAGGTTCAAACCAAGGACCGCGCCACCAGCACTTCGATCTCCTGGCACAACATCACATCCTTCACAGAGGCACACTGACCCCGAGCCCAGAGAGTGAGAATCCAGTAATGAAAGACAGAGATGAGATAGAAGGGAACAGAAGAGGTATGTCACCCGCATTAGACCGGAATGCAGGTCCAGCCACCACGTGCCTTATCTAGTAGGGTAATCCCCGTCTGAGTCTGAAATCAGTTCATCTGGGAGCGAACAAAAAAAAAAGTTTATGTCTATGCGTTGGGCAATTCCACGGCCACAGAGCATAGTCAGACATTGATCATTAAACTGAATGAAAAACCCACAGAGTTTATTGGCACGGGGGCCACGGTAAACGTTGTTGGCGAGAAAATATTCAAAGAACTGCTGCAGAGCGCAAAACTTGTCCCTGCCACTGCAGACAATTATGCATATGGAGCCACAACACCACTCAAGTGCATAGGTCAATTTGAAGGTTCATGCCACTACAAAGGGCAAGAGAGAAGAGTGCCCATACACGTGCTGGCGACAGAAAACTAGAGTGGCTTTGTACTCAGCTTGAAGGCGGCCATTGACATGAGTCTCATACATGTCCTGAACAAAATCATGGTTCACAAGTACATTGACCCCATTGCAATGATCACAAACCGTTACCCCAATCTGCTCAAAGGAATTGGAACGCTCCAAAAAAGACAAGTAAAGTTGCATATAGATATCACAGTGCGCCCCGTAGCACAACATTACAGGGGCATATCGGTCAATATTTTTAAAAAGGTGGAAGAGCTACACAAGCTGTTGGAGCAGGACATAATAGAGCCGGCCACAGGCCCCACCACGTGGGTATCGCCCATCGTGCCAGTGCCTAAGAAAGGCTCTGATGCCATCAGGCTGTGTGTCGACATGAGGAGGCCCAACCAGGCAATACGAAGGGAGAGGCATATGGCTCTGTGCATCAATGACATGATCCACCTTCTGAACGGGGCCAGGGTCTTCTTAAAGCTAGATTTGAAGAAGGGGTATCATCAGCTGGTACTAAGCCCAGAAAGCAGAAATATCACTACCTTCGTCACCCACCTGGGGTTATATCGAAATAAGTTGCTGAGCTTCGGGGTCTCCTTGGCGGCAGAGATATTTCATGCCGAGGTTCACAATGTGATAAAGCACATCCCGAACTGCATAAACTATAGTGACAAAATCCTAGTCTTCAGGATGGACGTCAGCAAGCACAGCAAGACCCTGGCAAAGGTGTGCAAGGCATTGGAGGCTGCAAATCTCACGCTCAACCAAGACAAGTGTGAGTTCAGGAAAGGGACATTGCAATTCATTGGTCAGGTCTTTTCAGAAAATGGTGTGACACCGGACTCGGAGAAGGTTTCAGCACGGAATGAAAAAGCACCCCTAAGCAATGTTTCTGAACTGAAGTTGTTTCTAGGCCTCGCCAGTTACCGCACACAATACATTGAGGACTTTGTGACCGTGAGTGAACCCCTGAGAGCGTTGACCAAACAGGATGCAACATTCGACTGGTCTGACAAGTGCCAAAGAGCCTTTGAGATAATTCAGGAGAGAGTAGTCAGGCTGAAAATATGTCCTATTACGACCCTGAGAGGAAGACGGAATTAACAGTAGATGTGAGTCCCGTGGGTCTTGGCGCCACCTTGGCCCAAGTGACCCCTAAAGACCCATCACAGACCCACATCGTTGCCTATGCAAGTAGGAGCCTATCCTCCACTAAACAAGCCTATTCCCAGGCTGAAAAGGAAGGCCTGCTGGCAGTAATCTGGGCCTGCAAACAATTTCATCTCTTTCTATACGGCAAGCCATTTCGTGTGGTAACTGACCATCAGGTACTCCCGTTCTTATATGGCAACCCACAAGCCAAAATGCCACCCCGCATTGCGAGATGGGGGCTGAAGTTACAGGACTACTTGTTCGAGACCCGGGAAGGGTGAGAACCCCGCTGACTTTCTCTCCAGATGCCCTAAAACCAGATGCACCCCGGAACCATCGGTGGCCAACCGGTATCTCCAATATTTGATCCAACAGGCCATACCAGAGGGGATCGAACCAGCTCAACTGGCCCAAGAAGTGGAGACGGATCCGGCATGTCCGATCATATGTGAAGGACTGCAGTCGGGCCAATGGAGGAGAGCCAAGGAGAGAGGGCGTGCAGCAATCGATGATGCACGGAGGGAAGTGGAGCACTTGGTACAAGTGAGAGAGGAACTGGCACTCTCGGATGACAACCTGCATTTAAAGGCTCACAAGGTGGTACTCCCAACATCCCTGAGAAAGAAAGTAGTTGAACTGATGCACAAGGGTCATCGAGGGGTGGTCTCCACAAAGCACATGCTGTGCCAATAGGTGTGGTTTCCACAACTAGACACAATGGTCGAAGATCTCCTGAAAGCAAGCCCAACGTGTTGCCTAATCAAACCAGACAGATATCCGGAGCCATTGAAAATGTTCGATTTTCCAGACAGCGTGTGTGAGGCCATGGCTGCAGACTTCTTTGGCCCTATCTAGGGGGGAAATACATACTGGCCATCATGGATGAGTACTCCAGATATCCTGAAGCCCAAATGATATCATCGACAGGGGCCCATCATGTGATACCAGTGCTTGTCTACATCTTCACCGCTTGTGGGGTGCCTAGAGTACTAAAGACAGATAATGGGCCCCTGTTTAATGGTAACAACTTTGCCAAGTTTGGGGAGTACATGGGGTTTCACCATCAGGAAGTCACTCCATTGTGGCCCCAGGCAAATGGCATGATTGAGAGATTCATGGCCAATCTAAAGAGGGCTTTGCAGATAGTCAAACTCACGGGACAACCCTATGGAAAGGTACTGCATCAACTACTAAGGGATTATAGAAGCACCCTGCATAGTACCACAGGGAAACCCTTGCGGAAATAATGTTTGGAAGGGACATCAGGACAAGACTACACCAGGCCAAGAGGTCCGAAGATCTACCAAGTGTGGATGGTGAAGTGGGGGAACAAGACGGGGCTGGAAAAGAGCTCATGAAAGCATACGCTGACGAGCACATCTTAGTCCTGGGGAGTCCCACGTAGGCTGTGGGTGAGACCTTTTGCCATGGCAGGCCCCACTTTGCCAGATGTGTGAGTCCTGAGCAGCTCCTGTTACGCCCTGCACGTCTGCAATTTGGCCCTGGGTGTTTGTAACTTGGCCCTGGGTGGTTGTAACCTGCCCCAGGGTGGTGGTGAACCTCCAAACTGTAATCCTGCACCCGCCCCGCGGTAGGGAACACATGCCTGAGAATCCTTTGCCATAGTCCAGCTCTGCATGTGTCCAGTTTGACCAGCTCATCGCCATTGTTATAATGTAGGATGGACTGGAGGCCACTTGATGGTTCATCCATGATATTCTTTATTAAGATGACCAGGAAGATGTCTTTGCTGAGAGGCTAGACCCCAAAGGGGTCAGTTCCTCAGGGGAAACCTCAACGGCACCCACCACCCTGGCAGGCTGGCACCAACTGACACAGAGAGAACCTTCACTCATACCCACACATCCCATGCACACTGTAACATTCTCTTGGTGACCTCACGCACTCAGGGAACACAAGGCAGGCACTGAGATGTAGATAAAACTCCTAACTGTCATAAATCTCACATGGGGTGCAGCCACACATATTCTTCCAGCATCGAGCAAAAGACAAGACATGCAGGCAAATGTCACCATGACTGCAAAATTAATGCAACGATTTCATATGAGAATCACCATTACAACGTGTCCCTTATCTCTAAACATTCCTGATTACGTGGACATACCACTTTGAGAGAATGGAGTGAAACATCTATATGAATTTCATTTGTACCTCGAGGCCCATGTGCAAGTATAAGAATGAAATAATCTATTGGACCAAATCAGTTACAATAATAACTATAATTTGTTTGCTTATGTAGTGCTTCTTGTCATATTTCTCCATATTGTAATAATTGTAATAACAGATATTATCGCATATTATGGTACTCAATGTATCAACCTCGGAAAGATGAAATACTTAACTATCATTGCCACAGGTTCAGAAATTGCTAAATTCATTCTGGCCTCAAGTCAGAGTCCAGTCCATGGTTCCTTGTTTAACTGTGGTTTCTGTCACCTACCATTTAATAAAGAATTGAGATGGTGATATGTTTTTTTGTTTTGTTTATTTGACTTAATTGTGTTACAATGTTTGCAAAATGTTCCATATTCCATGTATCCTTAATAACATTTGGTGATATTAGCTGGGGTGGAAGGCCAACCCAGAAAGCCTCAGACTGCTGGCCAAGTTAAGGGCCAGAGTGACGCAAGGGTCCCTTTACGTGGGTAGCTGTGCCTTTGCCAGAACGCTCAACCTGCCACAAAGGGTAAAATCGCCATAGGCACCCATGCAGCTGACATGATATAATATGATATGATATGGCATTTGTAACGCGCCTATACACAAGTGTTTCAAGGTGCGACGAGGCAAAGAAGGGGGAACAGAGGGAGGACAGAGACAACGATCTTAGAAGGCCAAGTGACATTGCGAACGTGCAAGTGCAGAGGAAGGGGAGTGGAATGGTGCCAGGGGAAAGCGGAGGGGGCAGTGCTTGTACATGGGATAAAAGCCAATAACAAAAAGTGCAGCCAGAAGGTGGCAGGTACAAGGGTAAGTGCAGACAGCAGGTGTCCAAAAGTACAGCTAGGGGGACTGTAGGGTTACAGATACAGACCCAAGTGCAAGGGTTGCCGGAAGGACCTATGCCCAAAATCAGAGGGTAGCCAGGAGACCAGTGCAGTATCAGACAGGAAATCAGCAGGGGAGATGAAGAGAAAAGGCAGAAGCAAAGAGGAAGGTCTTGAGGTGCTTCTGGAACTGAAGATGGCTCTCCTCAAGTATCAGAGAGGCAGGGAGGTTGTTCCAGAGGGAGGCCCCAGCCAAAGAAAGAGATCTACCACCAACTTGCTGCTTGGAGAAGCGACTGACCCTGAGGGAGTTGGAGGTGGAAGAGCGAAGAGTTCAAGTAGGAAGGTATTTACGAAGAAAGAGTGTGAGGTGTTGAGGACCAACGCCCCAGGATGCCTTGAACAATGCAGAGGGTCTTGAAGTTAATCCTTGCAGCCACTGGGAGCCAATGCAGAGATTTCAGTGCTGGCGAGATATGATCCCTGTACTTGAGGCCAAGGACAAGTCTTGCAGTCCTGTTCTGGATGAGTTGCAGAGGGAGGAGAGTAGAAAAAGGCAGATTTAGAAAGAGGCTGTTGCAGTAGTCTAGCCTAGAGAGAACCAGAGCTCTAGAGACAGTGAGCTTCTGGGAGAAGGAGAGGAAAGGAAGAATACCTCTGAGGAAGTGCAGTTGGTAGTTTGACTTCTTAGAGATGTCAAAGATGTGAAGAGAAAAGGAGAGTGTGGAGTTGACGATGACCCTGAGGTTCTTAGCTTCACATGTAGGAGCAGGAAGAGGGCCAAGAGTGACAGGAAAGAAGGGTGCAGGTGTGCCGATGAGGAGAATCTCTGTCTTACTGGCATTAAGGCACCAATCATTGGCGGCACACCACTCCTGGATAGCAGACAGATAGTCAGAGATGAGAGAAGGAGAAGAGATGACAGAGGGGAGCCTGAAACTGAGCTGAGTGTCATCCACATAGCACTGAAAGTTGGAGCAGAGAGCGGCAATGCAGTGGGCAAGAGGTGCCAGGTAATGGTTGAACAGCCTGGGGGAGAGGTTAGACCCCTGGGGAACACCACAGTTAGAGAGTGAGATAGAGGAAAAGAAGGACCCAAGTTGGACCTGGGAGGGTCGATTAGAGAGTAACAAGGTCAGACAGGCCAAGGTCTGATCAGTGATACCCAGGTTTTCATGGAGACGATTGAGCAGGATTGCATGGTTGACCGTGTCAAAGGCAGAAGAGAGATTGAGTAAGATGAGGACAGAGGAGAGATTAGAATCAACGTTAGCGAGCAGGTCTTCACAGATGTTCAGGAGAGTAGTTTCCATGCTTCTGGCTGCTCTGAAGCCAGACTGATGGTCGTGGAGACAAGCAACAAACTCAGTGTGAATATTAAGCTGGGGGATGGCCAGCTTTTCTAGGAGTTTTCCCAGCAAAGGAGTGATGGATTTCAGGTGATATTTAGCCAGGCAGGAGGGGTCGGCAGAGTGTTTCTTGAGAAGAGGGTGCACAAGAGAGTGCTTTTAAAAACCTGAATTTTTGCTATATCCCTACATATTCATACCTAGGTGTGTTTTTAGAACCTGCTTTTTTGAAGCATTCCTAAAATGTCTACTCTGGACGTGTTTTTAAGACTTGTTTTTTTACAGTATTCCTAAAAATGTGTATCTAGATGTGTTTTCAAAAACCTGCATTTTGACTGTGTACCTATATATTCAAAGCTAGGTGTGTTTTAAAACCTGCTTTTTGACAGTATTCCTAAAATTTCAAAATTGGGCGTACTGAATTATCTTTTTCCGATGCTGAATTTGCATTTTCCCTGCTTTTTTGGGAATGTCAAATCTGGATGTGTTCAAAACCTGTATTTTCTCATGTATGTTTAACTTCAAGTCCGGTTCATTCAAAATCGGCTGCCCTTGTGGGAATCTCGTTCAAAGTACCTGCTTCATCTGTGCCTGCCCAGGCTGCTAGGCTGCCTGGTGAGTACTTCGTGCACTTTGCAGATCTCTGTCTCTCTCCCTCTTTTAGACATCCTTCCACCCCCCCTCACCTTCATATAGTGCCCTCCATCTCCCCTATCTATTGTAACTGCTACTATATTGCATATCGTCCCTCTATTTCGAAGCCTGGAAGGAATCATTTTAAGAAGGGACCCCTGAGCTCAAACCCAGCCTTCCCATCACTGACAACTATGTCAATGCTCTCTCCAGGCCGACTGTTCCTGACATTCTCTTTGTCATTCCCTCTCTGGACTTATGAACTCCCCCTATGTTTTCTGTCCTCTCCCCTTTCTCTTCCTCAACTATTAATGGTGGACCAGATGGGAAGTGCTCTTGCCATACTTCCCATCACCCAGGTGCATCATCAATGTCTACTTAAATGGCAGTATCATGGCCCAGAGCTCACAACCCAACCTCCTCCTTCTTGACAGCGTTGCTACTGTCTCCCATTAATTTCCTCCCTTCTCCTATCACACCTCGTTGCTCTACCCCATCTTCCTCCCACCTCCCTCCCCCTCCAGCGGTGGTACCTCATTCCTGTATCCCTCCTCAGAAAACTTTTAAAGGTGGCAACCTGCTCCACTTAACTACCTTCAATTCAAACTCTGCTGTCAAACACTCCCCTGACATCTGTCACCTCCTGGAAGACTTGTACCTTGACATCCTCACACTCACTGAGATGTGGTTAAATTCCAGCTCTGTCACTGCTTTTGATACTTTTTCCTGAGGGCTACAAGAGCCTCTCCAAGTCCAGCCCCTTGTCTTCGCAGAATCTATCCCTGCCTCTATTATACCAATAAATCCTACGCCTCCTTGAATGTCTTGTCTGCAAGCTTTGCATCTCTCCTACCCTGTTAATCACTTTTGCTACTATCTACAGGACCCCTGGACTGGTCTCCCTCATCCTATCTTCCTATTGGAGTAGGCCAATCACACCTCTTCTCTCCTGACTTCTACCTCTATGCTTCTCCTCCTCAGAGACTTCAATATCCATCTTCAATCTCCTGATGCAGCCTTACCCTTCTGCAACCTCTGTGACTCTATCTCCCTCACTATTCTTCCCTCAGGTCTGAATCACTCTGCTAGGCACCCTCTGGACATGCTCATCTCAGCTTACCCCTCTCTCTTTCTCACCCCCTCACTACACCTCCCTTCTTGGTCTGATCATTCTCTCCTCTCCTCTCATCTGAAGCTCTTAGGCTCCCCGGCTAAGCCTCTGCCTGCACTGCCAGTCCCCTTCTCCATCATTTGACCGATGAAGCATGTGACAGTAGCCGCCATTGCCGCCTCTCTTATTCCCTCTTCCACCCCTACTATTGACTCCCACTCTGATTCAGTCCTTGCTAACCTTCACCTCCTCAAATCCAATACCATTGACATCCTTGCCACTGCCATGAGGATTCGTATGAAGCCTGCCTGCAAGTGCAATAGATGGTATGATTCTGACCTAGCCTTGCTTAAAAGCAAGTGCAGAGCTGCGGAATGGAAGTGGTTGGCTTCTCGCACATCCTCTGACAAACCTGGCTGTAGCTTGCTCCAAAGACATTACAGATTCTCCATCCGGTCCAAGAAGTGGGCCCATATTCAAGACCACATCTCTAGGACCTTCAATAACGTGGATAAATGTTTCAAAATATATAAGGAACTTCCCAATCCCAGCGCTGTCTCTACTTCTCCTCTTCCTTTCCAGGCCCTCTGCATGGCTCTAGCCACCCACTTCACAACCGAAACCCAGGATATCCTGTCCTCACTCACCCCTACTCCCCTCCCTCTTCCAATTGCACTTAGGCTTCCCTTGGCCCTTCTCTCCCAATCCCTCTTACTCTACTCCTTCTCACCCATAGCACCGATGAGGCCACCCAGAATGTTTGTTCTATGAAAGTATCCTGCAAACAGGTGCTGCTCTGCTCCTCTAGAACTATAGAGGACAATATTGGCACCCTCGCTCCCTCTTGGCAGAGTTTTGCAATCACTCCTTTGTCAATAGCTCCATCTCATCACCTCTCAAGCACTCCCTTGTGCACCCCCTCCTAAAAATACTCAGTGCGGATCCCTCCTGCCTGGATAACTATCGCCCTATCTCCACTACCCCCTTCTTGGGCAAACGTTTGGAGAAGTTGGTCATCTCCCAACTAATCCATCGTACTGAATCTGTTGGTTGTCTCCATGACCACCGGTTCTGGCTTCAGGGTCATGATTTCTTTTGCTATTCCCACCTTTATCCTACACTACTATTCAGTAAATAAAACAGCAAGAGTATTGACTTCCTATTGCGTCGGTGGCTCTTAGTGCTTCCCTATTGCAGCCTACCTTAACACGTGTACATTATTAATAAGCAAACTATCCTTGAGAGAATAAATCTTGTTAAGGCACATAACAATTACACAGATTGTGATTCACTTTCCTTTGGCCTGTAGTTTGTGCACCATTTTAAACACAGCACTAATTCTATGAGATGTAGACTTCTTCTTGGTGTTTACATTTACTGCCGTGGCTTCGTAGAGCCGTAGTCACAGGGAGGGCCGTGGCTTCTTAGAGCTGTAGTCACAGTGAGGGCCTACTTACTCAATGTCTGCACCCTACCTGTCATAAATCTCACATGGGCTGCAGACACACATATTTTTCCAGCAACCAGGAAAATACAAGACATGCAGGCAAATTTCACCATGGTTGCACGAGTAATGCAAAGATTACGCATGGGAATCCCCATTTCAATGTGTCCCCTCTCTCGTATCATTCTTGACTATGTGGATATACCCACTATGGAGAGAAACATTTATATAAATATCTCTTGTACTGCAACGCCCATGTGCAACTATAAGTATAAAATAATCTACTGGACCAAATCAGTTTCAATAATAACTATACTTTGTTTGCTTATTTAGTGCTTCTTGTCACATTTCTCCAGATTGCAATTCTTGTAATAACAGATATCATCTCATATTTAGGTACTCGATTCATCAACCTCAGAAAGATGGAATGCTAAATCAGCATTGCCATATGATCGTATATCCAGTCTGCCCTCAAGTCTGAGTCTAATACTTTACTAGTGACCTTCCAGCCTAGTTCCTTGTCTAACTGCGGCTTATTTCACCTTCCATCTGCCAAAGCCTTGAGGTGATAGTACCTGAGGTGGAAGGCTGACCCAGCTGGTATCAGCATGCTGCCCATGTTAAGAGCCAAAGCGAAGCAAGGGTCTCGTACCGTGGGTAGCGGTGCCTCTGCCATCAAGGATAAAATCGCCATATGCACCTGTTTAATTGACACATGGGAGCTTCAGATAAAACATAAAATAAAAAAAACTGTTCTTATGCAGCCATTCCTTAAGCTGTTTTCTTTGTTGATGACTAGGAAGTCATCAGGGAAGAAAAGGGACTTTACAAGTGCAGCGGCTTCACTACCTGCTGATTAAGGTATGTTTCTTTTGTTTTCTCATTTAAATCGCCTTAGCATACGTCTGTGTGGTGGGAGTCAAGGAATGTGGTGTGCCGCCAAAGCTGCAGGCTGCAGGCAGGCTTCTCAGAATGCAGACTTATGCCAGTGAATAAAGCCCATATTCTGAGTTTTCTGAGTTTCTGAGTTCTGAGTTTCTGATTAGCTGGGGCCCTCCTTCAGGGTGCTGATTTGAAGGTGTTGGTGTGTGTTGAAAGTGGAAGTAAAAGCACATGTAGCTGCTCATATGTAATTCATGTATCAAGGGTCAACCCATGACCTGCCATCCCCTTCGTGAGTTTACCCTGGATCAGCCGTGGGGGGGATGTGGGGGACGGAAGGGAAGCAAGGTTTAGCTTGTTGATTAGTAATTACCATCCTAATCTATCTGCTTAAGGCAGCCACCTAAGTCTTCAGTCCACAGCTCTGTTTCCTTAAGGGCACCAAATGATGGTCAAATTTAAGGCAATAAACTGTTATTTCAATGTAACTGCCCACCTAACATCCTATTTATGAACAGAGGTGGTATTAAGAAGATACATAATTTAGCGAGTAAACACAGCCACTAAGCATCCAGTATGCTCTAATGTAAAGGGGGAGAAAGCACAAGGGCTCCCAAACCCCATCATCTAAATTCCAGTGAAATGGCAAGCATACAACTTAATGGGTCTCAAAAGGGAAATCCAGCAGAGCAGAGGACAGTGGCAGCATGCATGATAGAGGCAGCACATTCTACAAGGAGGATTAAGTAATGAATATCCCCTTTATAATTCTAGGAATCACAAACTCAATGTAATTGATTCAGCTCATGAAAGTCTTATGCCATTATGATTCGAATCAGCACTTTTAATATGGGCACATCCAACCATCTATGCAGTCCATTCAAAAGAAAACCCAGAATCCTACGGGATCAGAGTGTAGGTGATCTGTTGCTTCACCTGAACACTATGACTGCAAAGATACCCACAGATATAGGTATGCTTTGTGGATGACAACCTCGACAGATGGACCACTTGAGGTACCTTTTCAGGAATCCCCAAATAAATCAATCTCCATTTCTCAACCTTGATGCGAGAGTCACAGCTGACAGAGAACTAAGAGACTGTGCTGTCTGCTCTTAGCATTGGTGGTACCCCTGCATGTAAACTAGAAATGGCATAACAGCTCATTGTATCAAAACAAGCTCCTTAAAATTGAAAAATAAAACTTCACTGAATCACTGACCAAGTGCCATGGGCAGACAGATCTTTCCAAGTCACAGTCCAACCAAAAAATTTGCATCAGTCTTGAAGATCTTTGTATCAAGGAACTGAGAGGGAGCCCCGCCCTGAGACGTTCTTTGAGAACAGCAAATCAAAAGAGGTGATGGCTGGAAGGTTTAGAATGAATCTTAACCCCTGGCATTGCTCTGGGCAACCCTCCAGACCACTGTTCTTCACCTGCCAAGCCATTACAAAAGAGGAAAGACCATATGCAAATCAGGCTTGTTCACAACCCAAAAGGGGCAAGTCAGCCCAAACTGCTTGGTCATATCCCTTCTGAAAGCGACCTCAGGCATCTCCAAACATTCTGGGAGAAGGAACAACATCCAAAATGATATGATCTCACATGCTCAGGAATCATCATCTTAAAACAGTCCTCTTCTAACATCTGTGGTTCACTAAATTGGCCACATGGTGTTGAAGAGGGAAGTTGACCCAAGGACCTACAAACACTGATGCTGGAATATCAAATGGAACCATACGCCAAGCTCTGGAAGATGACTCATGTGATGTCACTATTTTCTGAATCTTGTGTTTGAGTTTCAAGCACCTGGATTCAGATAAGAATGCTATAACATTTTGCTCTTATGAAATGGCACTAGATGAGATTTCTTCAGGGTTGCCAGTAAAGCTAGCGTTCAGATAACTGCATGCACCTGATACGTTTTTGTCACAGTTTTACTGTAGCTGTCTGCATTTATGAGAGAGTCTTCCAAATGTTGGTGGGATTCAAATTCCTCTAGATAAAGTAATACCACCTCTGATGCTACCATCTTGGTAAACAACCGTAGTATCATTATCATATCAGCAGATGTACAGATGTACTGAAAGAATGGAAGAGATGATCTTAGATGGTCAACCCGGAATAACTTTGTTGCTCTTGACAGTAGAAATTTGATGTAAAGCATCCTTGAGATCCATGACTATCAGTAATTAATTTAGTTTCACCAGTTATATGATCTGCTGAAGAGTTTCCATTTTGAAATGGACTTTGCATATCCACAAGTTCCGTTTCTTCATTTCCAAGATGAATCGTTAAACTCCTTTTAGTTTACAAACTGTAGAACTCTTTCCCCGATTCTTAAAGGTTGAATCTGAGTAATTGGTGTTGATCAATGAACTAAACAAGATTTGAAAGAGAGGTTGGGGGTCATTATGAGTTTGGTGGTATTATCGCCACTTGGTGCCGGAATTTCCAGCAGATTACAAGTGACTACAAGGGTTCTTTCAATATATATACAGATATATATGTATATGGATATATTCAGTGAAAAAACATTGTTAAAGGGATGTTATGGTTAGGTTGCACTAACAAAAACCTATCAAATTCAGTGAAAAATCTTCATTAAAGGGACGTTATATTTAAGTGATACTAATAAAAACCTATCAAATTCAGTGTAAAAACTTTGTTAAAGGGATATTATGGTTACAAGTTCAATCAAAAACCCCCAGAAATTTGCCAGTTATAGTAAACTAAGCAACCATAACTCGCACCACCACTGTGCACTTCTAAGACTAACACCCAAGACATCAAAGATGACCTCACAAATGCCAATCATCCCCACCAAATTCCTTCAATCAATGACACTACAATGAAACCTCAATCCCTTCCTCCCCTCATTAACAATCTGTAGAAAACCCCAATTCCCTTTCCCAATTGAGTGTATTGCTTGTGTTAATAAATATCTATGTATGTACTCTGGGTGTGTGTGTGTGTTTAAAGCCCAGTTTGGAGTCCGCAGACAGCGCAACTGTCCATGCTGTCTGCAACCAACATGGAGGTGCCCTCGAACAGCGCGCTTGTCTAGAGATGTCTGTAAAGTCATGATACACTTTTAGTTAGTTTGGGGGCAGCACCCCTGTCCTTGGACACCTGGGCTCATGCTCATCTCATCCCCTGTGCCCCATGACCACTGTGCCTGTCCGGAGATGTCCGTAAAGCCGTGACACACTATTAATTTGTTTGGGAGCCACACTCCAGTCCTATGGACACCTGAGCATATGTGCATCTGATCTCGATGTGCCCCTGAACACTGCACCTGTCAGGAACTGTCTGCTGCACTTGTTGCACTTTTAATTAGTCAGGGGGGCCAGCCCCTGTCCTGCACACACCGGTGCATGCGCACACAACATCCTGTGCAATAAGTGTCCCGCGCTGCATGCTGGGAGTATCGACAGACACTGTCCTTACCCCGGACAGTTTAAAAGTGGCCAATCCAGGGTGTTTTAAGCTGAAACTTGACCCTTGCAGAGGTCCTAGATCATGTCCGGTAGATCTAGTGAATTTTTGAGCCCTACCTGTGGCTCAAAGTGTCCGCAGACAGTCACACTGTCCGCAGGCAGCACCACTATAAAAGAGCACACCCACTGCTACTCCTCATTGTGTTTCTGGCTTTCCAGGAATAGCACCTGCTGCAGATTGCTGTTTCTGGATTTGTGCTTTTGGTACAATATGGCATCCATGGCTGCTGCAGTTGCCCCACCACCTCCACCAACACCACCACCATCTGGAGGGTCTAGAGAGGGGAACAAGCATGGTGATGCAGAGGGGGATCGAGAGGATGAAGAGGATGGGGTAGTGGAAATCCCAGTCACCAAATGCCAGAGTGAGTCGTGGGTGTGAAGGTTTTTTACAACTGTTGGGGGTACCCAGGGAACATGTGGACAAGGTTCGATGCACTGAGTGGAAAGTTGTACTCAGTCACGGAAAACCTGGTCTGTATAGCTACAGGACCACCTCCATGCAGTGACACCTAAGGTCAAATAACAAGGCAGCAGTTCGGAGGGTTGTACCTTTTGAAGGGGTGAGCAGGTGGACATCCACTGTCACATCCTCATCATCCGCTCCTGCCACCACAAGAAACACTCCCTTGGGGAAGAGGATCCCTGCAGATGCCTCACAGGACATAGATGATGCAGTCGACCCTTACCTTTCGAGGGTGACTGTGCTATGAATGCACTGTGGCACACCACTCTGCAGGGGGGAGCAGTTTTGAAGTGCATTTCAAGACTGTGGTCTGGGAGCATGAGAAACAGTGCCCCCTACCTAAGTAAGACCCACCCAACATCTTCCTCTCTCCACCTGCCTCTTCATCTCTGTGGTTGGTGTGCCTTCCCTACCCTCCCTTCACTTCTCTCCCTTGTGGGTCCTGTCTAAAAAAGCCACAAAAATCCTAAAACACAAAAAATCAAAAAAAGATAACTGTTTTTTTCAGAGCCACCTTTTAGAGTTCAAAAATAAAAGTGCCAAAAAAAAGGTACAACCCCCTACACAGCCTGAGAAGTCTGGACTGTGCGGTAGTTTGCAGACATCCCTAAAATGTGGCTGCTTGTGGCATCAAAAACATTGCACTCTTTTGCGTGACAAAGTGGTGGCTCTGAAAGGAGCCTTTTTTTGTATTTTTTTGTTTTTGAAAGTGTTTTTCATATTTTAAAGTAAAGTATGCAACACCTACTGCAAAATGCTTGCTTTATCTGCAAAAAGGTCTCGAAAGTATTTACGATATTTTGCACAAAAAATGATTACCAGCCTCAGTAAAATGTACTCCATCTCTGCAAAAAATATTGATGCATGAAATGTAATATTTTCATTATTAAAAGACGTCATTCCAACATCTCTCAAAAATGCACAAACAGCCTTGTTGACATTGCGCCTCGCTTTCTCCATTTGCAGGCCACATGAACTGGAGCGCAGCCACATCTGACTGTGGACAATGCAAGAAAAAATTGTTGGGAGTTTAGGAATATGTCCCATCATTTTGCCAAATGTCCCCTTCTTTGCAAACTGGAGTGAAATTCCAATTACATGGCCTAACCTGTTCCCTTCACAATGAACAATGATAATGTCACGATATTGGAGCATGACCATATTGATACAAAATGGGAGAAAGTCCTCCCACTTCATGCTGCGCACTCCATACCATTTCACATCAACATGATCAAATCCAAGATGTTCACCCACTTCACACTGCTCTGCATACACTTGCAACCAATGAATCCATGAGTCCCCCAAAATCCACAAACTCTGCCTCCTGAAAGGCACAGCCATAGCCATAGCCACATGCACTTCTCTCAGCAAACAGACCTTCTGCCACACTCTCTCCTTGCATACCACACCCAGGAAATCTTATTGACCAATCCCCTGGGCTCCACAGTACCATTTTCATGCCTGCCTTCCTCAAAAGCACTGGATGTGGCATGTGCTGTCCGCGGACTACCGCAGTGTCCCCAGACGGATCGTCCAATTCAAGGGGTAGGGGAAAGAAATTAAACCCAAGGTAAAGTATTTTCTCTTTAGTGGTGGTGCTTTTCTTTTTTTAAGGGGCTTGTAAAAAAACACCTTTTTTAATCATTTTTTTGTCTTTTCTCTTGTTTGTTTTTTCCCTTACAGGTTTACAGGAACCTCTACAAAGCGTTCCTTACATTATAAAGGAAAATTGCATTTCCAATATTTGACATTTACATGGTGTCCGCAGCAAAAACAATCACACCCTGAGAATTAATGCTCTCATCCTCAAAAGAGGACACGCCAATACTGCACAAAAAATAATATATGGCTCTGTTCACAAGACACCATCTTGAATCTTGTTGAGGGCAGGAGACATTGGGGCAGTTCCATAGTGCTCTAGGTGGTATGTGAGAAAAACATCACCTTTGCACGTGGAAAAAGTAGCATTAGTGCCATCAGCAAATCCTTCGGTGCACTCTGCAAAGTTACTTCACTGATGTACCCAAATGCAGTCATCCACAGTGCACCACAACAACATTTGGAGTATTAAAAATGGCCATATCTCAACAAAGTACAAGCACACCTTGCAAATTGCGACCAGGCACACCACACAGCCTCCATGCCCTCAAATCCAAAGCTGGCAGAAATGCCACTTATCTCTGCATACGTCTGCAGATGAGTCACAAAGCAATCTCCCACCATCCACACACTGACTCTGCCCATCTCTGCAACCACATCCATCTTCAATACACACAGCAATGAAAAAAAGTAATACTCTATTCCCATAAAGCACAACCGGAACACCTGATTGTCTAATCCCTACTGTCCCCTTTTCATGTCAGGCATCCTGAAAAGACCTGGATGTGGCATATCCTTGTGCAGACTATTGTGGTGTCCGTGGACCCCATAACACAGGAACAGCCCTTCTTCCCTTTCCACTTCACTCTTTGCAGCACTCGCCTCACTGGCTACTGTTAAGCAGTCATACACCCATCCACCAATCACATTCAGGAACTCTACATCAAACTCTGTCATCTCATTTCAACACTTCATATGTAATGTTGATCACTTAGAGAATAGGTTTCTTGTTATTCCAAAGCACGTGCATCAGAAACAACAAAACAAATCTGCAATGTTTCGATTTGCAGACTCAACCACATCTGCATCCATCAACACAAAGAACAGGTATGCATATATTTAGCAAAGTAAATTTGCAACTCTTTTGAAAATCCATGTAAACAGAGTTCCTGCCACTTACCATGCATAACCTACTCAATAATCATACTCTTGTTTGTCCCATCTCCTGACATCAAGTGGCAGTTACAATGCTGTGTGCTTACAAAGTCTTCTTTTAATGAACAATTCTATACAAACACATATTTTCAATTTCAGCAGCACTCTTTGTGATATGTTTTGTAGAACAAAAGAAAACCACATTTTAAACGTTTCCACAGTACGTTTAAGTGCCAGATGATGTGTGAAACTTCGATATAATACCAAGACATGCATGCTTGCCCATATCACCCATTGTACTATACAAACTGTTATTTTCTTCTTTCATTCTGTCACTTTTGAAACTACTACTCCCACTAACAAAGCTGCACTGAAACTCGCACAATGCACACTCAAAATGAAAACTGTATGTATGTTAGAAAAGCATGGCATGTACATGGAATGAAAAATGACAAAATCCAATGTGTTTAAAACTATTAAATTCAGCACCATTTGAATGAAACCAAATAAAGGCATGTGTACATTTACAGCAGTGCTGTCTTTTCGTTTTAACAAATAAATGAAAAAAATGGAAATAATTTCTCCAACATATTGTATTAACACTCACGTACCAAGCATGCATGTGTGGGAAATGTAACGAAATCACACACACCCACATTCTGCTTTCTTATCGGTACATGCTTCTTGACTTCTCAATTTTTCTCTGCATACTACGACCTGCAGTGCACCATTTCTAATACAAATAGTGCTACAACAACTCGCACACTTTCAAAACTCCAGCCCCATAGCACATACTTATCACAGGACCACTGGTCTCACTCCTGGGACCCCTCTTCTGGGCACAGTCCATTCTATAATCTCAGCCTCCCTCCTCCGGGTTCACTATGGCTCTCGATTAAGGTCATGGTGGTTCATCCCCTGGGTCCCCCTCTTCTGGGCGCTGACCCACACAACAGTTCTTATCAATATCAGGGCCTTCGGTAGTTGCTTCTCTGAGTTCCGAGGGCCTGATGGGTTTACAAGCCAACATATAAACGTTCCATTCGGATTGCAATTGAGGTTATTGTTCTTCACCGTTGGGCACACCTCTTCCGGGTGCAGACCCTTCTAGAATCTCAGCCGCCCTTCACCGGGTTTACTATGACTTTCCTTTCACTTTCACAGGATTCACATCCCTTTGTTTCTCAATGTCTTTTCAAACAGTTCCAGTGGACATCCCTCTAAGGGGTTCATCTTTTTTTAACACACTGTTTATTGGGACATTAGACTTTGCCCCCTCTTTGCCATCATCCTTGTTCAGGGTTCACTCTTACCAACTTCCCATTCACTTATCTTCCAATGATTGGGGGATTCACTTCCCTTGCTTTCTCACAAGTCGGGATTCACTTAATTTCTCTATAGTTCTTAGGTCAAAGGCTTTCGACTGTACAGGGATTTTGCTTGACCTCCTGTATTACAACTTTGACCTAATTGGCGGCTCTCATGTGGCCTTCTGATATATGTAGTTTCACTCAGATGGGGATTGACCAGAGTCTCTCGGGTTAGCACCCATGTGGTGCAGGTTTCCTCTGCAACTGGCCTCCCCTTTACACTTTTACAGTTCTTTGAACTTGGTTCAACTTTCCACTTTGCGACTTTCATTCATTACAGCCCGGCTCTTATCGGCTCTCCCCTCGACTTACCGGCTGTGATGAACCACTTGGCTTTCTTTGTAACTGGAGTCAAGGTCGGTACCATGGTAGCAGGTGTTTCATTTGCTCCTGCCTATTAGCATCGATACGCTCTGTGTACTGTTGACATCTGTTGCAGCACACTTGGGATATTGTCCTCAGTGTTACGATTCCCTCTGCAGAGGTTTTGTGGATCTGTGTCGAAACGGGCAAGGACGTGTCTCTACTTGTCAGCCTCTCGATATTTGCCGCTTTTCTCCTCCTCTTGAAATGCCGGGCCTGGATAGCTGTCTCGTTGTGCGGTCTGACTTGCTCGTACTGTGCTCTCTTGCGCTACCATTTATTCCTGTGGGGAAAGGAAAGGGCCATCAGGTGTGTGTGATTCTGGTCAATTGCCTGACTCTGCCTGACTCTTGTGTCAGGACATGTCAGGTAAACAGCTCGAGGGTAAGTCCGTTGTCTCGCATGTTGTGCGAAAGTGCTCTTGTCAGAAAAGGCAGAAAAGGTGGGGGGCAGCGTTTTTGAATGTCCTATGGAAGAGGATGGGGAAAAAATGTTGAAGGACGGTGGATACCACATCTCACCTGTTGGTGTGCCACTCCCAATCACTGAGGGCACCCAATCCAGGTGATCCTCCCTCACTTGTCCATTGCCAGGAGCTGCATACAATAGCAATGGCCGTGTCCTGTCCACCAGGATGACAAATCTACAGGGTTTAGCCAGGGAGACACCTTCCGGGTTTCTCACACTAGCCACCAGCTATAAAGGGTTCTGGTCCTCACAAGGTTGTCTCAACGGTGGTCATTCCTAATATCTTGTTGTGCAGCAAAGGTTTTGGCAGGGATCAAGAAGGTATACTAGGAATTTGGTCTGCTGAAGAACCTTAAAAGATTGTAATGGGTCGAAGTGAGCATCAACAGGTGTTGCTAGGGAGAAGTGTAGCTTGAGTAAAGCAGAGGTTGGATTACCAGCCAATGAAACGTGCAGTTGTTTCAGTTCATGTTGAAATAGAGCTCACTGGATCCTGAAGAGTTTTTGTAAAGCTCTGTGTTTCTTTCATAGTAGTACATGGTCTCCATCTGGTACATTGTCCCAGCTATCTGGTGCTCGTAACTCTTCATGTTATGTCCAAACAGGGACAAAAATCAATGTTTTTTTCAGGGACTGGAGGACACTTGAGGCTTGCAATCTGACACTGTCCACTAGGTGAAAGGTGAAGTGCCAGTCCATCGGCTCCATTTGAAAAATGAAATGTCTGCTAAAAACCAACACTGACAAAGCATCTCTGTAAGAAATGTCCTGGCAAGATGATGTCAGGGAGAGCTTCGGTATGCTCCTTTTTGTTGGCTATCTTCTTCACTCAGTGATCTTTCTATAAGCTCCATATTCGCCGAAGTACTCAGCTCTCAAAAGGAAAGTGTATCTGTTCAAATGTTTGTCAGCAACCCACTCACTGGTGTTGAACAGATTCCAGACAGTCAGAATCCATGACCATATATGGCAACATGAATGCCAATGAATGCCAATTGCAAATAATTGGGATGCAGGAGCCACACCAGATTTATACCAATATAGTACAATAGTTACTACCACTATCACAAAGATAGCTTACATTTTCAAAACATCTGATGCACAAGGGTATCGCCCCCAAGGGCTGTGTGGGCTGTACAATTAAATAGAATAGGAAGAGAACCCGTTGAGTCCAACGGGAAACCCTCACACACTCTTAACGGAATAAATCCTAGAGCTCACAAACTTTGTTTTTAAACAAAACAGAGAACAATATAAATGCATGTATGTACAGCCCTCAGGGCTTGTCAAGAACAAAAAAACGAAGAAACATAATTTTTGATATGCAATACAGCTTAATGATAGGATATGATATGATATGGTATTTGTAACGCGCCTATACACAGGTGTTTCAAGGCGCGACGAGGCAGGGAGGGGAGGAACAAGGGTAGACAAAACAAACGATCCTACTAGGCCAGGTGTCATTCAGATCGCGCAAGTGCAGGGGTGGGGGAGGGGGGAAAAAGTGCAAGGGGAAGGGGAGGGGGGGAAGTGCAGTAAAGGTAAGTGGCGTAAGTAATAAATAAAAAAGGGCCAGCTAGTGGCACGTGCAAGGTAAGTGCAGTACAAGTGCTGGGGAAGGGGGGGGGCTGTAGGGATACAGAGACAGTCCCGTAGTGCAGAGGGGTTCCAGGGGATCAGTGACTGGGACCAGGACCGAAGGCAGTTTAGAGTGGTCCAGTTGCAGGATCAGTGCAGTTTAGTGAAGAATTAATTAGCTGTTCAGCAGGGGAGAGGGAGAGAGAAAGCAGAAGCAAAGAGGAAGGTTTTGAGGTGCTTCCGGAACCAGAGGTGGTTCTCCTCAAGTTTCAGGGAGGCAGGAAGGCTGTTCCAGAGGGAGGCCCCTGCCGCGGAGAGAGATCTACCCCCAGCTCGTTGCTGCGAGAAGCGGCTGACCATGAGGGAGTTGGAGGCGGATGAGTGAAGGGCTCGGGGAGGAAGATATTTGGGAAGAGAGAGTTGAAGGTATTTAGGACCCAGGCCCCAGAAGGCCTTGTGGACAATGCAGAGGGTTTTGAACTTTATCCTCGCAGCCACTGGGAGCCAGTGTAGAGATTTCAGTCCTGGAGAGATACGGTCCCTGGGCTTGAGGCCAAGGACAAGTCTCGCAGTTCTGTTCTGGATGAGTTGCAGAGGGCGGAGAGTGGAGGCAAGCAGATTAAGATAGAGGCTGTTACAGTAATCCAGCTTCGAGAGAACCAGGGCTCGGGAGACAGTGAGCTTCTGGGGGAAGGAGAGGAAGGGAAGAATACCTCTGAGGAGGTGCAGCTGGTAGTGTGACCTCTTGGCGACGTCAGAAATATGAGGAGAGAAGGAGAGTGTGGAGTCGAAGATGACCCCAAGGTTTTTTGCCTTGCAGGTAGGAGCAGGGAGGGGGCCAAGGGAGGCAGGCCAGAGAGCTGCAGGGAAGGAGGGAGTGGGAGTACCGATGAGTAGAATCTCAGTCTTACTGGCATTAAGGCAGAGGTCATTGGCGGCACACCATTCTTGATTGAATTGAACATAAAGAATTGAACATAAATCTCAATTATGAATGGTTCAGTGCCAACGCATTTCGGGTATAACCTAATATCCTTCTCCTTTGCTATAAGCTGTTTGTTGACAGTTGTTTAGGATAAATAAAGCTTGCATGTTCATCTGTAACCTACAATAGACAATATATATTTTAGTAAAGGGGGGGCGTGGCTAACCGCCATGTGAAGAGGACGCATCCCTGGCGAGCTCCGTAGATGTGACCAACATTTGCTGGCAAAAATGATTTTTCGAAGCATAATAATCTTCCAAGTTGCCTCGATCTGCAGTATAGCATCCCAAGACCCACCTTGGAAAGCTCCGTGGCTCCAAACGCCCGGCGAAGACCGGGGCACCACCCGACGTTTGCCGCCGAGCCGGAGGGAAAATGGTGGCCGCCGCCTAATATCAGCGCCGTGCCAGAGATGCCCGAGCGAAACCACGGACTGGGCCGGTGCTGCTTGAGGTCTCCAGAGTGAAGGGCAGAGACCCCTGCACACAGCCAGCAGCTGGCGCTGAAGGGACGCAGCTGTGCCCGGCATGTGAGAGCGGCGCCTCGTGCGACACGGTTGCGGATACTGGGGCCCTGTGCATGGGGCTTCTCCCTGGGTGGCTGAGCTGGGGACTGAGCCATGCCGGTGGCCCCAGTGGACTGAGGGCCCGCTTCCTGGGCTGGGATACGCCAGCCGTGAAGTGACAAGGTAGGCGCCGTCTCTGAGCTGCCTGTCGCCTGGCGGGTGCAGGACTGAGAAGGGAGAGGCGTAGCTGCGGTGGGCCCAGCTGCCCGCCTGAATGAAGGCTGTGGGCGGGGCACCGGCAATTCTGGATGGCGCCTGGACAGCGGAGAGCGAAACCGGCCATGACAGGGGAGCGGCGGAGAGCAGAGCAGCTGCCACTGGAAATGAGGACCCAGTTCGGAGAGCCGGGATCGCTGGGGTGCTGGGACAGACATCTGGGCTCGACAATGGAGCTCGGGGCTGCCCCTCTGGGTGGTCTGAGAAGGTGAGGAGCCCCAGAAGAGTGAAAACACCAGCCCACTATATTGAGACTCCTGCTCCCCATAGACAGAAGTACACACAGCGGGCAATGCCCAGATAGCGCCCTGGAGGGGGGAACACATCACAAGTCAACAGCTGGGAGGACTGCTGGCACTGACCACCAGATATACCGAATACCTTGCTGCCCCGGCCTGTTCCCGGTGGGGGTCAATCCTTTACCAGCCCACTACAGAGCAGCTACTGGCCTACTCCTGGTTCACTCCACAAGGCATGGTGAACGAGCACGATGAGACTACTGTGAGTTGACAGGGACCCAACAACAGGCCTGCACGCCTGCCCCGGCAGGCTTTGGAAAACGCACACACAATAAGCCCCAACCTCACTGGGAGCCCACGGCGCAGCGCTGCCACCCCAACTTTCAATCAAGTTAATTGCTGCAAAGCACTACTACCAGAGGATTTGCAACACCCCCCGCTGGCACTGGTAGGATGACTGGGAAGGGATCCAAAGCCAAACAGTGTCAAACCACAATGGAAACCTATACAGCCGGAGGGCCCACGGGACCTGACACTGTGAAAAAAAGCGAGACAGGGGTGCCCCAGGACCCTTCTGAGGGAGCAGACGAACTGGCCAACTCTCAGATTCTTCAAGCCATTATGACCCTCCAAACCAAAATGGAAAGCAAAATAGATGCAGTTGCCATAGACTTGGGCCGCCTGCAACAGGACTTTCGAGCCATATCCGGCAGGACCGGGGTTCTTGAAACCCAGGTCCGTGAAAACACGGAGGCAAAACTTTTGCTCCTAAAAGATGTCGATGCACTACAACAAAGGGTGAAGAACCTTGTGGACAGGGCCGAGGAGGCGGAAGGGCGCACACACCGAAATAACATCAGGATCTTGGGGTTACCTGAGGGCATTGAAGGAGCGGGCCCCACAAACTTTGTCGAGAACCTCTTGATTCAGGAGATTGGAGCAGGCAAGCTCTCACAGGGCTTTACAATCGAAAGAGCACACCGCTCCCTTACCAAAAGACCGGCCCCCGTCACCCCACCCAGACCAGTGATAGCAAAAGTGCTGTATTACAAGGACAGAGAGACTACATTAGCCTTCTCGAGGTCTGGCGGCCAAATACAGCGGGATTCGGCGAAGATTGCCATTTATCCTGACTATACATTTCAGGTACAAATGCAAAAAGTACAATTCATTTGCTCCAAAGCCAGGTTGAAAAGAGCCGGGTTGCGCTACATGCTCCTGTACCCTGCAAGACTAAAAGTAATACATAATAACAGAGCGCACCTATTTGACACCCCCGCAGAGGTCCGTGAATGGATGGACAGGGAGCAGTTCCCAGACATCGAAGACAAAGGGCGTAGTTCACGCTGAACTGCTTCATGAACGATTCCAGATACAAAAAGGGGTCTGCTCTGACGTCTCAAATTCTGGGGTCTACTTATTGACCTCAGTAGGCCTAGATTTATTCTATCATGTCGCATACATACAAGAACATTCTGGATGTAATAGTACTCATGCAATTGAGAAATTCAGACAGAAATAGATGCCAATAATACAGCTTTTGTTTAATTTAGCTGTTGCATGCATTTCATAGTCATGCATTTGTAATTTTTTGCGATTTTTTTAAATAGTAAAAGGTACAGTGCATTAAGGGTAGTCAATTTTTAGTCTTAACCAGTCCTCAATGTAACTGAGTTAGCAACTAAATTGCAAATATACAAAGCTAAAACAAAATAGCGCTTTAATAACAATGTGTAACCACCACCTATCGTGACAATTGATAGTACAAGTACTCAATACAAAACAACCAGACTGAAAGCAATAAATGGTATGACAAATGGTTGTATTTAGCCAGGCTGAAGGGTGACCTAACACGTGGTCGATGTCTAGATCTGAATCAAGGGGTTGGGGGGACTAGGTAGAGTATGGAATGCTGGTCCTTAGACGTTTTGGCAAGATGCCTTCATCTTGGGCCTGGAGTAGGTCTCCCTAGGGGGCGGCAATGCTGCATGGGTATTGGAATTGCTGTTGTACGGGTGTGAGGCCAGGTTTGATTTGGTCTTTGCTTCTTGGTTGTATCAGCAGGCTGTGGTCAGCTTGCTCAGTGTCCACATGGTGAGGGGTCACTGGACGAGGATGTTAGCTGTGTTGCATCCATTTGAAGTATGGGGAGAGGAGGGAGCTTGGTATCCCAAAATGGTTCCCAAATGGCTGCTGTCCTGGAAATAAAGTCTGGAGCAGGTATTTGATTCTCCTGTGGAGCCGCAATTGCGAGTTGCGGCTGGGGCGCCGTGTATTTAAGGAAAGATTCCATACTTGAACTGGCAACACACAAGCCCACAAAAATAAATAGTAACAACATAGGAAAGCAGCAGGAATGATCCTTTTAGAGAGCACTGCTAGGAATGGAACGTCAATCCTTCAAACCCCAGATTATTTTTTTTTCGGGTGTAATATACCCACCCGTAGGGCACCAGGAGACCATTGTCTGGTCGAATGGAGCAAAAAAGGGGTAGTCATAAGGGGGGGAACCTCGCTGGACCAGTTTTCAGTTTGAACTGTTTGTTAATTTTTGGGGAGTTTACAGTTATTGGGGGGAGGGAAAGGGGGTGTTGGTACCAAAGTTGGGAACCTAAGCCGAGAAACATCAAGACCACAGAGAAACCTCACATATAACAAGCCACCAGCAGGACCACAAACGATGCCAGGAACAATAGCCAGGCAGTTTCACACCCATGGCTGACAAGATAAAGATTACGACGTGGAACGTCAGAGGCATGAATAGTTATGTTAAACAACGCCGCATCCATGCATACCTGAAAAGGTGCAAGACTGAGATTGCTCTACTCCAAGAGACACACCTAATCCCCAAAAAAACTAGAAGCATTAACCAGGGCATGGCGGGGGACCCTGATAGGATCCTCTTACTTCTCCTACGCCAGGGGGGTTTTGATTTGGATTGACCCGTCCATCCCCTTCAGGTTGATAAGCACCAAATCAGATGATGAGGGTAGGATGGTGCTTGTGCATGGTACAAGGAGTTATGTCTGATAAGCACCTATGCACCCAATCACGACACAACAGTTTTTTTTCCGCTCCCTATATTCACGACTCAGCCCTTACAGAGACAACATTATGATTTGGGGGGGCAACCACAATTGCACCTTTAACCCCGTAATGAATAGATCAGATGCCAAACATACTCGCCATCCACTCCTGCCAACATATTATCTAAACTAACACATCAGCTGCTACTTCGAGATTTGTGCAGGGAACTACACCCAGAACAACGGGAATATTCCTTTTACTCCCCGCCTCACACTGTTCACACTAGGCTGGATTACATTTTTGCAAGTCAAGAGCAGCAAGCCATGTTTAGCTACGCACATTACCTACCTAGGGTGCTGTCGGACCACTCCCCACTGGTGGTCACATGGGAAGTGTCCCCACCTAGACCCCCGTTGCCTACTTGGAGGCTTAGAGCCGAGGCCCTGCTAGACGCGGCCTTCTGTGAGCACATAAAAGATAGCACTGAGGAATACTGGCAGAGAAACTTGAATAGCGTGGAACACGTGAGCACAGCGTGGGAAGCATAAAAGGTGGTTATGAGGGGGGAGATGATTGCAGCAACTTCATTAGAACGCTCTGAGAGGGAGCTGAGGGAACTGGAGGGCAGGGCCGACTCATTCACAGAACACCTGCGTAAAATAACCGAGTTGAGGCAAACCTGTTTAAAACACTGGGAATCCCTGGGGAAATTGAGTTATGCCAAGTACACAGAGAGAACCCATGCCCTAGGAGACAAACCCGGGAAACTCTTAGCCTGGCTTTATAAAAGGGAGACCCCCCGGACACCCATCTGCCACATACTCAAACCAGACGGCACCATTGCACACACCCAAAACGAAATCAACTCAGTTTTCTCTGAGTTTTATCGCAATCTCTATTCCAAGACCTCGCCCTCTACTGACACTGGAATCGAAGATGTCCTGGACATCATCGAGCTGCCCAAATCGGAAGCGCAGTTGGCAGAGGCCTTAGACGAGCCCATCACCCCTGACGAAGTAAGGGTAATCATTAGATCCCTACCATCTGGAAAAACCCCAGGCACAGATGGCCTCCCCGGGGAATTTTATAAGTCATACGAAGAGACCCTGGCCCCCCCTGCTGGCCCAGGTGTTTAACGAAGCCTTCGAACACGGTACCCTCCCTGAATCCATGATGGAAGCCGTTATCATCCCCTTACTCAAACCTGGGAAGGACGGAACCGACTGCGGCTCATACAGGCCTCTCTCGATGGTAAATGTTGACAGCAAGATTCTAACTGCCCTGGTAGCGAATAGATTGTATAGATATTGTAATCCCCTTATTGATCCACCGAGACCAAACGGGGTACGTGCCGGGGCGCTCTATCACTGAAAACCTGCGCAGGCTACATCACGTTATACATAGCACAGAAGAAATGCCCCAGAAATACACAGTCGCATCACTAGATGCTACCAAAGCCTTCGATTCGGTGCGTTGGGAATGGCTGTACGCCACCATGGTAAAAATGGGGATCAGACCAGTCTTTTTGAAATGGACCCAATTGGTTTACACTAATCCAACCGCCAGGGTGTGCTCAAATAAGACATATTCCGACAAGTGGTCCCTCCATAGAGGCACCCGGCAGGGATGCCCACTGTCCCCCATGTTATATATTATTGCCACTGAACCTATGGCTGCCTACCTCAGACAGGAATACGGAGACGGGGACATTGAGATAGACGGTGTGACCCACCTCGTCTCCATGTATGCTGATGACACACTATTGTACCTGCAAGATCCTGAACATCTCCTGGCCTACATCCTCGAGACCCTAGACGGACTTCATAAATGTACAGTGATACAGATCAACAGGGACAAGTCTTGCCTCTACCCGCTCGCTGCACTATACAACGATGGATTTGGGTCCCTGACCTCCTTGGATCTTCATTGGCAAGTGACTTCCTTTCATTACCTGAGAATCACTATACACCGAAATCTGCATAGTGAACACATCCTTAATATGGTTCGAGCTAAAGACGCCCTGGAGAGGTCTATGGAATTTTGGGGCAGGCTCCCGCTCTCAGTGGCTGGACGGGCGATTCTCCTCAAGATGGTGGCACTCCCACGCCTTCTACATAACTTCACCAATCCTCTGGCAGGGAGGTAGACATAGAGTGGCGTTAGAGACACTTCAAAGACCCTACGAGAGAGGAGGAATGAAAGTCCCCAACTCTGAATTGTACTACCTTGCAAGTCAGCTGAGGCATGTGATGCTATGGATGGCTGACGAGATTACGATAGACACCCGACTCCTCCAACCAGCCCTACCTAGATTGCTGCTCAAGGACCTTCTTTGGGTTGAAGACACTGTCCTTACTTAGCCAAGCTTGGGATCCAGCTCTGGAAACGGGCCTGCAGAACAGTGGGAACAGCAGACCCATACACCCCGCAAATCCCCATAGCGGCAATCATGGCTAAACACGCATGGTGTCAATTGGAAGTGCGTACCCAGTGGGAACCCTATGGTGTGGCTACGCTAGGAGACATGGTCCAAGAACAGGAGATCTTAACGTTCACAGAACTTAGCAAGGTCACAGGGCTACCCGCTGGTCAGTTCTTGCTCCACAGAGCAGTAGCGGAGGCCATGAAGAACAGATGGCCTGAGATTGCTGACCTTGCAACGGAACATGAAAGTATAGAAACTATGCTGGACGCCGCTGAGGGAGGCCACAAAACTTCAAGACTCTACAAAGCCTGGATACACGGTGTGACCAGAAGTGAACTCAAGAGTGAGAAAGTGAACTGGGCCTTGAATTTGAAGACAAAGAATGGGAGAAGATAACCCACTATCACAAAAAAATCTCCATGAATGCCCGTTTACAACTTATCCAGCTGTACATCACTAATAGAGCCTACCTCACACCAGAAGCCATATCGAGGGTTCAGGGGTGTGGGAACCCAGTTATGCCCCAAATGCAACGAGCCCAAGGCCGGAATGACCCACATGTTCTGGGGCTGTCCAGTGATACAAGGTTTCTGGGCACAAATAAAGGAAAGAGTGGCTGACGCAGACATTGAAGTGGATATACATAGACCAGTGGCCTGCATTTTGGGGGGTTACAAGTGCAGCAAAAAAAACAAGCCTCTAAACAGACTCATAGACCTAATATATATTACGGTGAAAAAGCGCTTAGCCATGGGGTGGAAAAGCCCCAAAAGCCTGAGTGAGGCACATTGGTGGAGGGATCTTAAGAAGTGGATAACCGCTGAGACTGGAGCATGGGAAACCACATTTCATGAACAGAGACTAGACTCCAGTGAAGAACTACAGCGTTGGATAGCCCTAACAGTACAATTGCTCCATCCCAAGGTGTCAGATAGTGCCTCAGACAGAATAGACAGCCCTGGCTCGAAAACTGGCACAAAGAGGACTGATGAACCATCTGTGGTCTTAGAGGGGGGGTGAAGGGAGGGGAGGGATAGTGGCTAGATGTATGATTGAGAACACTTCATTGATTACGACTTTGGTTTGTTAAATTGTTAAAAGCCATTAAAGATGTTTAAAAAAATATATATATTTTAGTAAAGGAACCTGATGAAGGTAAATCTTGCAATACTCCACAGAGATATGTGAAACTAACCTTTAAGTAGTGTTTGTATTATGCGCTTCAGTAGGACCTGTGAACAGATATGTGGCTTTAATAAAAGTATGGAACTTTGCTTAGACACCAAAAAAAAACACCACATATCAGCAAATAAGTTCAGTACAAAGTAAAACAGGTTGTACACTTACCCAGTATTCACTGATCTGCTGGTGCTGGGAATCATAACCTTTCTTTCTTCATCTGTTTAGAGAAATAATGCTCTGATCTAATACAGGGAAAGACAATAAAGTTGTCTCCTGTCAAACTAGTGAAACCTCGTTCTACTCCCATTTCTAAGAAATCAGTAGTGTTTACAAAAGTGTATCTCTACCACGGGGGTACATGTAAGAATTCCCACTTTCATTGTGTCTCTTGGATAAACAAGTAGTTCTTCAATTGCTAACCCACCGATAGCCAGATTTGGTGACGGTGCATGTGGAACACCCCACCGCTAAATTGAATCCTCATTCCTACTCACCTGGAGTTGTAAGGCCGATGGAGCGTGAGAGCACAGACCGATATCAGCTGTCCTGTGTCCCACGCCCGTATTTAATGTCTAACTTAGACCACTGTCATGGCTACCACATGCTGGTCGGCGTCCACAAGTGACAATGAGTCGGTTGCCATGATGACTTGGGAAAGTCTAGACGGAGGTCAGGCACCCCGACACTGATAATACACAGAATCTTCTATGTTAATCCAACAGGCGGGCCATGGCGGAGAAGACCGTCAAAACGTGCCCTGCTTGAACATTTGAACCTCAATGTTCAGACATCACCTGGTGTGCCATGGGGCACGTGGCACTCACTGTTTCGTCCGTGCAAAAAGGAGAATGTTTGGAGCTCACATATACATAGGGGCTTTCAGTATCCTCATCCTGTCCTCCAACTAGTCAAACCACTTATTTGTACATGAGAAGTATAATGCACTGTTCATTCAACATGAAGGCCAATCCATTGATTATAGAACATAACCCGCTCAGAGTCTGAAAATTGAAACCAGGGGGAAATCCCCTGCTATAAAATGTCCAATAGGGTGCAACCATTGCAATGGTAAAACTGCTTGACACCGACCACCCCCCCTGCCCACTGTCGGCGCTAGACACCTCAAGTCCGAACTCTACAGTACCTGGAAAAGTGTCCAATAGTGAAATCAAAATAGCGTAGTTACTGCAGATGACACCCAGGTCATCCAGGCGGTCAAAAAGAGGCTTTGTAAATATGTTACACAATGTGGGGGACACACACAAGCATTGGGGGACTCCACATGCGACTATGGATGGTGGTACTTCCACTTTGGGGGAGAAGACTTTCATGATTCTGTCACTGAGGTAGGATTTTATCGAGAACTGCACTGCTGATGTCAGGTGTTTACACAATATATTGTGGTCCACCAGATCGAATGCAGCTGAGAGATCTAGGAGAAGAAACAAGGCTAGTTTTCCTTTGTCCCTCAGGTCATCCATTTGGACTTTAAGGTCAAGTAGTACTGTTTTCGTCCCATGTCTTGGACGGAATCCAGACTGACATAACCCCAGGATGTTGTTGGATTCGAGGTATTTCTGAATTTGTAAGTATGCTATTCTATCAAGAATTTTCAAGCGAAATGGCACTGTTGTTACCGGGCGGTAATTAGTGGGGATGTTGGGATCAAGGGTGTTTATTTTTTGTAGGGGTAGTACCCAGGCATTTTTTAGATCTGAAGCGACACAGTTGTTTTTGAACGAGGCATTAATAAGGTTGGAGATGGAGGGGCTAAGTTGGGGTGTGCAGTCATTAATGACAGTGGGTGGACAAGGGTCCCCTTGGAACCTTGAAGGTTTTAGGCTGAGGATGATTTGGAGTACTTGTGACCTCAGTGAATTCCAATTGGGGGAGTTCCTTGCAGTTGGTGTCGTTCTCATGGAAGGTCTATGGTTCGCTAATTTGGTTAGGCTATTCTTTTTTTGCTTCGATTATGGATTGCAGCCAATTAATTTTGTTTTGGAGAGCGTTTTGGATGTTCTCACACCAGTTAGCATCTTTGTTGCAGCATCCACTTGTTGAATCCGGGTTTCTAGTTCTCTGAGAATTAGAAATAATTCCTTAGAGTTTGAGCTAGCTTTGGAGATTCTGTCATTGTAAAGTTTACTTTTAGTAAGTAGTACTTGCTGTTTGTATTCCCTGGAAGCCAGTGAGGTTTTAGCTATAATGGCAACTCATCCACCTTTGGCGCTGAGTCTGTCCCTCCTACATATAGAGTAACTGTCTGGAACGGTAAGTGAGAGGGGCCCACAGCTCCATGGAGCCAGAATTCTGTTATGGCTAGGAAGCCAAGTTTGCGAGAGGTGATGATGTCTGTGATGTCTAAAGCATGGGCAGTGAGTGTTCTGGCGTTGATGAGAGCTCCAAGAATGGTGTGGTTATGTGTGTTGGTGGGGGTGGGTGGGTGTGAGTTGGTGCGTGTAGTGCAGAGTGAGAAGAGTGAGTTTCTCCTTCGAGTGGAGGGGGCGGTGATGCCTGTTGTGCCTCTGGTGGGCCTGGATCTGATTGCAAGGCAGGCATTTCTCCATGACAGAGGACAAGGGTAGCTGATGGAGTGGGGGAAGGGTTGGCAGGAGTGGGGTGGCTCTGGCTCTAAGGTTGTTCATGTTATGAGATAACAGGATGTAATGGATCACCTGGGGGGGTCGTGTGGTTGTGAATGAGCGCCAATGGAGGGTGGGAGGGCTGGTTAGGGTTAGCTTTAGGTAAGATAGTGGGCAAGGCTCTGTCTGGGGAGGGACTAATGCTAGATAAGGTCATGAGGTGGCTGGTGTAAAACATGTATAGGATTAATGCACAGGACATGGTATTCAATGGGAGGGGGTGCCATGATGAGGAACCACAAAAAGACTATAGGTGGTCAGTGTGTTAATTCAAATACAAAAAAAAAATAAAAAGAAGTTCAGAAGTTCACCATTGGTAACAGGTGGTGAAAATGGACATATGTCTGTTAAGGATTCCACTGCGCAGGGCAGGATGCAGCGTGTGGCACTCCGGGAGCTCATGCAATTGAGGTACAGGTAGCGGGTGAATACACATTTTTTGGGTGTTCACAGTAAAATGCAGCTTAGCTCGTGTGGACAGAATGCAGCATTGGAAATTATGAATGTCCGCGTAAGCTGCAGATGGGAGATTCCTGTCCTAGCAGTTTAAATGAAATGCGGCATAGCAGGCAAGATCAAAAGCAGCATAGTAAATCATGATTACACGCGTAAGGTACTGAGAGGAAATTCCAGTCCTAACATTTTACCATGAAATGCAACATAGTCTGCCGAAAACAAAAGCAGCATAGTAATAAGCTATGAGTGCACGCGTATGGTGCAGATGGGAGATTCCTGTCCCAGCAGTTTACAATGAAATGCAATATAGCAGGCAAAAATGAGTGCAGCATAGGGGATGTAGGTCCCCGAGCATGTTAGCATGGACTTACATATGAGTGGAGTTGCATATGTAGTGAGTTCATGTCCCTCGATTCAGTGCTAACGTTAGGACTGGGAGGCAGTTGACTACTTGCAGGTGAGTCACACGGAGACCGTATTGTACACAGAGAGGGAAGAGGGTGCTGAACGCGGAGTGAGGTGATGGGCAATGAGGACACTTGCGTTGCGGATCCAGGCTAGAGCTATGAGGCGAGCTAATGCAAAGGACCTCCAGTAGCTGACGGCGAGGTTGCAGGTTTGGGAATCTAGCTATCCGATGTGCTTGGTGCTTCTTAGAGAAGTCTGTTGTAGGAGTCTCCAAGAAATCGTACTTAAGTGGTAGGGTGTCAAGGTGGAGTATTTCGGGCAGCATAACTAATGAGATCCTAAGGTCTGGAATGCCCATCCCGCATGCATTTAATCTATTCTCCGGGATCATCAGAGTCCCTTCCATCTTGACACAAGTTGAGATTGTTCACTTATATACGAAGGCGGGGGGCAGAATGATCCAGGCTATTACCACCCCATTTCCCTGCTTCATGGCACCAGTAAGATTTTTGGGAAACTCGATTTCACATGAATGGAAGAATGGCAGAAGATTTCAACTGTGTCAGTGTTTTTCAAGCAGGATTCAGGAAAGGCATTAGCACCACTGACCAGGCTTTTAGACTAGGGGCCTGATCACGACTTTGGCAGTAACCCTTAAATTCGGCGTTAGCGCTATTACCGCCGGATTTAAGGGTCTGCCAAATCAGGACTTCATTGGATTTCACCCCAGCTCTGAGCTGCCGGAAATTACCACCAGCGGAAATCCGCCGGCGGTAAGAGTGCAAATTTTCCCCATTGAGCACAATGGGGAATGGGGCATTCCCGAATGGGCTCAATGGGGAATTACATTACCGCCAAACTCGTGATCCGGCGCTATTAGCGCCGGGGAGCTTGGTGGTAGGGCTAATACCGCCGGTGGTAATACCGCCGGTGGTAATACCGCCGGCATTACCGCCAAAGTCGTGATCAGACCCTAGGGCCTCATCACGAGTTGGGTTGTAGCCCTTAAATGTGGTGGTAATGGTATTACTGCCACATTTAAGGGCTGGCCCTATCATGTGTTGGGTGCTTAATCGGCTGTTTTACCTCCAACTTTTTTCTGGAGGTGAAAATCCCTGTTTTTTCGGCAGTATTACAGCCGTTTGAATTAGCTCCCAGTATTAGCACCGAAAATTCCCCATTACATCCAATGCACCCAGTCAGGAATGGGGATTTACCGTTAAGGCCCAACCTGTGATCTGGTGGTAATACCACTAGGCGGTCGGTGCTAGGGCTATTACAGTCAGCGGTATTACAGCCGAATACAGCCCAACTCATGATGAGGCCCCGTTTAATTGAGAAATATGTTATTTTGGCTTCCAGCATGTTGTACTTACTCTTTATAGACCTGAAAATTCCCTTTGATGGTATCCCACACACAGAACTGTGGAAAGCACTCCAAAGTAAGAACATTCCCAGTTTGCTGCTAAGAGCTATTTTGCAGTTTTACTCCAGTAACAACGGTATGGTCAGGTATGGGAACAGTATGGAGTGCATCAGAGAGTTACCAGTGGAGAAGGGTGTGAAACAGAGTTGTGTTTTTTCTCCCACACTCTTCTCCATCTATGTTAATAATGTTGTAAATCACCTACCTTCTGACCTTGCATATTGACCCAACTAGGAGGGGAAAAATATCAGCAAATATATCAGCAAATATCAGCAAATATCAGCAAGCATCGTCAACTGGTCTTAAAAAACATGCAGGCCAGTTTTTCAGATTCTGCGATGAGAAAGGTCTAACTGTTTCCAAAGCAAAACCAAATTGATGAGTTGTGGCAAAAGGATGAGTAAATATACCAGCTTATCCATCCATATAGGAGGCACTCAAAACGATAAAGTCAAGACATGTGACTATTTGGGATTTAGATTATCCAACAATGTTAAATGGGGCCAACATATTGATCAAGCAATTCTAACTCCATCCCGAAGACGCACAGCCATACTAAACGTTGCTAAGAAGTTTGGGAAAACAGTGTTCCTCCGGCACTGGAAAGATATAGATCTCAGGCCATGGGAGCAGCAATATATGGAGCAGAACTGTGGGGCTATCGGAGAATCTCCAGTCTAAATATCACAGAGGCATATTTCTTAAAAAGCTGCTTATTCTCCTGGAAAGTGCACCTAGTTTGCTTGTGCACTTTAGACTTGGCCTGCCACCCATCAGTGATTTAATCACTCTGAAACCACTGCTGTGTTGGGCGAAATTGCGGGCTAATAAAAAATTAGAGAGCTACCATGAGGCACTCACGGACCTGATAAACTGCCATGGAGCAAGCAACCTCCGTTAGTTTGTATTCTCTGAACCTGGAACGCTTCTGGTTTGACCCAAAGTTAATCCATTTGAATGGTAATTCTGTCATTAAAGGTGCCTACAGAGAACTAGCTCTTAGCAATAAGATCACTGCCTGTTTATCTTTAGCCACTGGTTGGTTCTATTTGATGGACAAAGTATCTTGGGAGTGTGAGAGTTACGTGATGGATATAAAATCACCATTCACGTGTGCACTCTTCATGAAACTAAGATTGAAAATCCTCCCTTTGTCATCCTTCACAAACCTGTGGCACAAAACTAGGAAAGTCTGTTGCCCGTTTTGTGACAGCATTTATGAATCCGTCCAGCACAATGAATCCGTTCATTGACCCAAGGTACTCCAGAATTTGCACAAGTAATCTTAAACATTTTCTGAAGAATTATGGTATTGGTATGCTACGCTGAGACATTCTGTAGGAGCCAATCAGATGTGGTGTTTGCCGTCTCAAATTACCTGCTAAGGAAATAGAGAAGACGAAAAGCCACATTTAAGCTCCCTGATTAACTTAGCCTTCAAAGCCCATTCATTTCTATTCATGAATTGATATATCAATCTTGTTTGTTTTTTTAACACCTTTTCAACCTGATGGGCGTTGGAATTTTAAGGCATGCATGTTTTTAATGTGCTCCGCTTTCATGGCCTCATGCCAAAATAAAGTATTTTTTAATGGCTGACTGGCAACATGAAAACATTTTAGCTGCTGAATTCAGCATTAGAATTCTTACAGCAGTTCCCGGGAAGGATGTGTCCCATACAAGTTACACAAAGGAACTGTCTGCTCGAGAGGAGTGGGCAGGAGCCCCCTCTCACCCTCATTGGATCGGAGCATCATTTCTGGAAGCACCCGGCAATCGAAAGTGAGATACGGCGCATACTTCTTCTTTTAATTTGTATGCCTAGTATACCCAGCTGCACCTTATGGACTACTACTACACTCTGCAAATAGTTTGCTGAACGACCCGACCCCTCACCGATGCCTCAGCTATCCCTGAGAACTTCAGCATACAGGTCTATCATTGCTCGAACGCGGTAATGGCTGCCAACCTATTTGTGACCCGCAGCACTTCAGGGGCCTTGGCTATTGCTCAGCCCTGATCGGGTGCCCGCAGCCATTTCCAGCCCCCACCCCCACCGCCAGGTGGAAGCTGCCATGCGGAAGTCCAGCACCGAAGGGCTAGACAAAGGGCCTGTCTGTGCCTGTCGCAGCGTGTTGCGGCATCGTGGGGCCTAGAACCCTTGGCCAACCAAGTCTGGTAAGGAACGCTTTCAAATACTCCGTATTTGCATCCCTGCCCAAACAAAAAGACACCTAACGTTGTTTAAATCATAGGAGCCTCTCACGTACAAACGGCTGGCCAAGAACGTCATCATTATGTGCCCAGTCCTACTCCTACTAGGTTCACAGCTCTACTAGTAAACTAGCTAAGTCTCATGTTTGCAGCAAAGTGTGCCACACAGGACCCTCACTGCTGTCCATTCTTGCTCTCAGTGACCACCATCTTTACCTTTTTGGAGGTCCAGATAACCACGGTACGGACTATTGTATAACACTAATCTCAATTTACGCTACAATAGTTCACTTTGCCCACCGCATTATAAACTCATGTTAGTCTAGCTCACAAGTCCTCATTGAAGGTGACCATCGTGATTTTGGTATCTTACTGCTTGTATTAGGCTTGTTTGCATTTGCTAGACTTGCCTATGTTGCCTATTGTACTACAAGATAATTGCCTGCCTAACCAACTGCACATGTTGAATGTGACCTTGCTATTTTCTATGATTACTGCTAGTGTTAGCTGAACAGATATATGTATGCTAGATTAGCCCACGTTGCACATTGTGCTACAAATGTATGCAAGACTAGTCTACTGATCTCACTGAAGGTGACCAGTGTGATTAACTGCCTCACTAGCCTTAAACCATTGCATTCACCATTTGGTCTTCTGAATGTGTTCTCTATGCTTACTAAGATTATAATTCCTATGAGTCTTTACGCCATATGTAGTTAGTTGACTAGACAACACTGCCTACTATGCCCTAATTCAATGTCAAACTAGCCTACCAGTCTCATCAAAGGTCATTATTGAGCTGAGTGCAATCTGATGCTCCTATTAGCCTGAAACATCTGTATTTGCTAAACTAACCCCTACTAATCTGTGCCTGCCTAGTCATCTACACCGCTGAATGTGTCATTATGAAGGCAACCATGTTACCTACTGTGATTTCTGCCCCAATTAGCCGAACATAGATAGTTGCTAGACTTGCCCACATGGCCTACTGTGCTACAAATTAATTCCAGACTAGATTATCGAACTTATTGAAGGCTCCATATTGAGCCAAGCCTGTTTCCTCCTGTGATATCCTTTGTAGACAACTGATAACTTGCATTCGTACTAACTAGCTAGTAACTCCATTATGATTTTCCTCAAGCTAGTCATTGATGTACTACTGAGTCTCCCCTTACTGGGAAATTATCTATCTTCAGTGCCGCCTGCCACCCTACTGACCAAGAAAATGCGCCTCCATAAGACCACACCAACACCTTTCCTCCCTCCTCTACAAGTAACCTTGCGTTCAGACTCCATCCAAATGACCTCATTCCTACCTAAAATAACTTCTAACTGGGAAAATAGCCAAACGAAACCAAACAGTGCTAACAACCTCTCTACACTCACCCCTGTGCAATGGATTGAGCAGTTTACCACCAAGCCGACTCCAAATCAACCTTGCCGTGGCATCCACAGAAATGAAAGACTTGCCTCTAGGCTTACTATTGTGGCACCACTAGTCAACATTTACCAAGACAAGTCACTCAACACTTCCCACAGTTCCACACAGAGCTAACCAAGCCCTAATACCTCTGATGCACTACCTAAAATCTGAAACTAAAGCGAGTCAAACTAGCGACATCCTCAGCCCAATCTAAGGGACCTCACCCACCAGTCCTGACAAAGCCTGCCTTCATCAAAGGTGCACTTATTAACGCAAGATCTGTAATTGCACACGCAACTGACATAGCCGATTTAATCAAAGACAATGACCTTGACTTCCTAACAGTGTGGGAGACCTGGCTTCTTGCAGCCGCAGGGCCCTCACTCATGTTAGCCATTCTAGACTCTTACACTATTACCCGAGTAGACAGAGAAAATGCCAAGGGCAGAGGGGTTGCCTTCATAGCTCACACCAACCTAGCACTTAGACCCTCAACCTCTTTCTCTCTTAAATCATGTGAACTGCTCACAGTTAAAAAACCAACCTCCCACTCCAGTACTCTCACGATCCACCTTATATACTGGCCTCCTGGCCCCCTAGGACATTTCGAGGGCGATATTATCACATTGATTTCTGACAATACTAAACCAACGTCACAAATGTTAATACTTGGTGACTTCAACTTGGGCCTATCCGACCCGAACAACCAGGATGCCAAATCCTTGGAAGAATCTCTAATTGAACTGCATTTCACACAGAGAATCAACCAACCTACCCACTTCAAAGGACAAACACTGGATTGGTTGGCAAACCACAACTGCCCTATGGTAATCACTGCAACTGAACCACAATCATGGACTCACCACTCCTTCATTGCCTTCACCATTAACGCTAATTGTCCAAGCCTATTGTACCTCCTCTACTCACTAGAAACAAGCGCAACATTACAGCTGAAACATTAGCCCCTCTTCTGATCCCAATATTAAATGCCAATAAATCAGAAGATCCTGAGGAACTTATCAACCTCTTCAACAACACTACGACAACATTCCTTGACACTATTGCCCCTCTGAAATTACGTAAGAGTAAACCTAACAACCACCTTAATACCTGGTATACTCCACAACTAAAAGCTTTGAGGGTTGAAAAAAGAAAATGCAAGATGACATGGAAAAATGTACTTTCTGAGGAGAACAAAAATATAGTTACAGAAATCTCTGCATGCTACAAAGCAGAGATCATTAAAACTAAACAAGAAACATATAACGAAAGGATCCAAAATGCCAGTTCCAGAATGAAGGAACTATTTGGAATCCTAAGGGAATTAGAATCACCTATAGCTCCGGAAGACTCTCACCCTAAAGACAAAGCCTGGTGCACAGGCATACAAAACGCCCTGGCCAATAAAATGATACCCTCCAAAAGACTCAATATCAATGGTACTGACACAGTGCAGAACCTAGACCCCACTACCTTCACCAATGCTCAAATTTGCTCAAGTTACGACTGAGGTCGCATAAATCATCAATTCTCTGAAACTTTCACGTTGCCAAGGTGACATTTGCCCTGCTCAAATTATAAAAGATGCAGTGAGAGATCTCACTCCCTTTATCACAACATTAATAAATGCCTCTTTTAAATCATGTCAGGTTCCTACTAACCTAAAAGATGCATGGGTACTACCTCTGCTTAAAAAAGCCTCACTTGATCCCACCATCCCCACCAACTATAGGCCAATAACCACTGTCCGCTTCCTCCTTAAAATCATCGATAATTCAACCTACCTCAAAATCTAGTCCTACCTAGAGATCAACAATCTCTTAGGGCTCAGACAATCTGGATTTAGACCCCTTCATGGGACCGAAACAGCCCTTCTAGACTTGAAAACACAAATAGACTTAATAAAAGAAACAGACAATGTGCTTTACTGCTGTTATTAGACTTCTCAGCTGCCTTCGATCTGGTTGATCACAATATACTTTGCGAACACCTAACATCGACAGCTAACTTCTCCCTGGAGGCCACAATTTGGATTAAATCCTTCTTAAATAACAGAATGAAAGTATTCTCTCCTTCAGATGCAGCTGACCCTAATCACCTGTGGAGTCCCACTAGGTTCCTGCGTCTCCCCCACATTATATAATGTGTTTACCAGACCTGTATTCGACATATTGGACAGTCTGGGTGTCATCAACACCAACTACGCAGATGACACCCCGATACTGATCCCATTTTCTGGTAACTACGACAGACTAAATAAAATCTACCTTGTCATTCAGGCATGGTTGGCCACCCATAGCCTGTGCCTGAATGACGAAATTCTTATACTGGGCGCCCCCACTTACCTAAAAAAACATAATACTAAATACATCTCGTTCAATATAGACGGGAACCTGATCACCACGACAAAGGAAACGAAAACCTTACGCTTACATCTTGATTCTGCATTGAACCTCAAGAAACAAGCTAACGCCACTGCCACAGCCACTGCCTACACGTGCAAACTTATCCATGCATGTAAATACTATCTTTCTACCAATAGCTGCATGATCCTGGCACGAGCATTAATCCTGTCCAAACTTGATTACTGCAATGTGCTCTACGTAGGTGCCAACAAACAAGTATTAAACAAACTACAAACCTTGCAAAATAATGCACTAAAAACAGCCTTGAGTATCCCAAGCAAAGACTGCATATCTGAAATAAGAAGAAGCTACAAATGGCTTTCCGTCAAGGATAGAATCTTCTTCAAACTTATCTCCATCTTCCACATATGCCTACAGAATGCTGCCCCTAAATACCTGATTGATAAAATTGTCCCTAATACCTCATCCAGACCTACGAGATCAGCCAATTCCCACTGTATTAGTGCACCTTGCAACAACCTAAAAAGAGCTGGAGGCACCAGCTTCCCAGTGCAAGCAGCTATAGCCTGGAATGCCCTAACCTACGCACTGACTGTAACGTCCATAGCTTCAGAACTAAGACTAAAGAATGGCTCCTTACTAAGGACACTGCAATCACTGTTTGATTCTACAACTTATATTCTACTGGCCTTATAATGTCATAATCACGTCTGCAACTAACACTACTACGCACAGCCTCTCTACTGTCAAATGTATTCATGTACACTTAATTATCGGCAGCAACCTTTGATTCTATTCTTATTTCTCTGATGCATTGTTCTCTATCCCTTCTTTATTTTTATCTGTATCAATACCTTCTCATATGTATGTATGCATACTAAGCTGTCATGAAAAGCACCCAGATACCTCAGGGTGCGGTGCGCTGTATGAATAATAAACAAACAAACAAACACACAAAACACTACCACGTTGGGTTAGGCTCTCTAAAGGGGCATATCAATTTTGGGGAGGAGAGGTGGTGGTTAGTGATTCTTTCCCAAAGGTAGAGTTATCTACCTGCAACGTCTCAAACACACACAGAGCAGCCACCTAAACAGCAGGGACATCATGTCCTCCTTAGCAACCAAAACCATGTAGTGTGACTTTCACTTGCCAGGGCACATATGTCCTAGAAAATCCACTAAACATGGTTTCATCCCTAGAGTAGTGGTCAACACATCAGGCCATGGTTATCCTTCTGGCTGTAGGCAGATCTAAGCATCAGAGCAACAACGAGTAACTTCCGCTTTCTTGTTTGTCTGGTATGCCTCGGCAACATGGTTGACTGTCATTCCAAAGCCTTCAGTAAAGAGACACTTACCTCATCATTTCTCAGAGATCCCATTGCTCTTCACAGAAAGTCATTAATATGACCCCAAAAGAAAAGGGTGGTAAGCGCAGCGGAGTCCAGCCTTTGTTATATGGAAAAGTCTGAGAAATGTTTTTTCCTCATGAATGCAAAACAAATCAATCAGATGAAACTGCTAGTCCATGACAATCTGCGTTCATCCGTAATTGAGTGACACAATGTTGGAATTCCAGTTCAATAGTATGATATCTTTAAGACCACCATCCTAATAAAATGATTAGGGGGCTGGGGTATTAATTAGCGGGATACCTGCTAGTCATTTCAGGTGTATAGGAAATAAGGTAGGGGCAAGGAATGCTTTGTGTGATGAGATACAGAAACAAGGTGCTGGATACCATTGTATGGTACTGTGGTACCCCAAGCCCACCAGAGTTTTTAGATAGCTGCCAAATCGCCCGCTTATCTAGCAGTGAGTGGTATTCCTTTTTTACTCTTAAAAATTATTTTTTAATGATTTTCCATGAATCCCACACATTCTGGACTCACTGTGTATTTTGGCTGTGAAATATTAAATAGCGGGCTGCCTCACTGAATGCATGCATCTATTTGTCTACTGGGGCTGCAGAGGTTGCTGTTATGGGATGCACATGGACAATGCTGATGGCGTAAATTGCTTGCAACAGATAGCCAATTGATTGCCATGTTCTTTCATGTTATTCTACTGGAGTGGTGCTTCTTCTCAAGAGAGCTGAATGGACAGAGCACATGTTACAAGAGCCTCATTACTAACCACTTCTGAGCTTGCAATTACCTTTTTATATATCTAATTCAGAGCTGTATCTTAAGCACCACTTCAACAATATTGCATCATTAACATCTGCATCAACCAGAGCATTGTCACCCTCCCTAGCACAATCCTGAAAAAAAAGCCTGACATGGCTTCAACAATCTGCTGACAGCAAGATAAGGTATAAAGCATTAAGAGGTTTTGCTGGAGTGGCTTGACCCCAAAATCCTCTCTCTCTCTCTCTCTCTCTCTCTCTCTCTCTCTCTCTCTCTCTCTCTCTCTCTCTCTCTCTCTCTCTCTCTCTCTCTCTCTCTCTCTCTCTCTCTCTCTCTCTCTCTCTCTCTCTCTCCCTTCTCTTTCTCGTTCTCCCACTCTCTTGGCTCACTCGCTCTCTCTTTCCCCTCTCCCTCTTCGTCTCTCTCTCTCTCTCTGTTGCGTTCTCTCTCCTTCTCTCACTCTCTCATTCCCTTTCTTCACTCCCTCTCTCCCTCCTGAAAAGCACCTCGTTCAGTATGATCTAACTAATAAGACGTATCATTTCATAGGAGAAAAGCCATTGTTGACCTGTTGTGTTCTGTGCATTCAGATACGTGCAGCTTTACTTATACTTTAAAACATTATATTAAGCCAGCCCCATAATACAAATAAATCAGTGTGGACAAGTGGCTTCAGATTTTCTCATGAAGAAATGGTTATTCCTTCTCAGTTGTGATAGTAATGTCCAATTTACGTGTCAGTACATGCAATACATGATCGAATTATGCATAGCCTTGCTGAGACGTGCCAATATAACCCTGTTTAATGTATGGCAGCCCCCCTGAGGAGTGCTAATACGGTGGGAAATCAATAGTGAAAGGAACTGTTCACGTGCACACGAAAACTCAAAAACAAATTGGCAAGAACACTATCGATCTAAAAAAAAAAAAAAATCTGAACGAACTAGACGGAAAAAACAATAGGAAAGTTCTGACCCGAGTAGTGACTTCCTAGCTCAGGTAATAGTGACACTTTACCCAATAGTGATGCTATTGCTGCATTATCAATAGAAGGGACATCCACTAAAGATGTGCTGCAAGAATTAACATCTTCTATGACTGATCCAACTGCGTCTAGACCGGAAAAAAGACTAAAAGTGGTCAAAATAAACTTTAGGTAATTGTCTCTGCGTCATCTTTGCTTCCAAGGCGAGCGCGTTGCCCCTGAGCTATACTCCTGAGACAATGGTAACGCAGGATACTATCGTAGTTAATATTTCGAGTCAAGTATTGCATAGGCAACAACTAACTCTTCTAGATAGAGGCTTGTTATTTGTGCCCACCAGAAATACGAGTTTCTTTGCAGAGAGGATGTGCTTATTCAAATTATCATGCAAGATGTGCTCTCAAATTTAAAAGCACGTTCAATCCAACTATTAATAACTCTGCCTTAAACTTGTTTCAGTCCAAGGTACTGAATCATCTACAACATATTAACTATAATGGGAGGACGGTTTTCAACATTAAGAAAAATTAGCTTGCTACCATTTACATCCTAACAAGGAAACAATCCATTATTATTAAACCTGATGATAAAAGGGGGGGGGTTGCGATTTCCATGATGGATACCAGTATCTATCATGACAGTTGTCTTGAAATTTTACTTGATGAATCCACATATTCTAGAGTAGATTTTGACACTACACATGATATCGGTTTACTTGCTAAGAACACCCTTGAACCATCGGAAGAAAATGGATGGATAACAACAGGAACCTAAGAGTTTCTGACATACAAATTCCCTATTACACCGGTTCTCATCCTCCATTTAGACCACTTGTAGTCTATCTTGAACATTCCTTGAAACCGACTTGCGCATATCGACTTGAAACTGTTCATTTTTTAATTATAAATATAATAATAAGATATAAATAAAATAGCAATCAATCAATTGTCTAGAACACCTAAAGGACATTCCTGAAAATTGAATTGTTTTCACAGTGGACGTACAGAGCCTCTATACCTCTTTTCCCATGTTGAGGAAATAGAGGCCAAAGAGTGTGCTCTTTTCATGGAGAGGTGTTTCCCGTTAACAAACAAACTGCTATTGCACTTCTACAGATCATCTTGTTTAATAAATGTTTTTGTGTGTGTGATACATTTTGCCTACAAACATGTGGCACATCAAAGGGGTCAGAGATGGCCATCGTTTAAGATATTTTCATGCATCATTTTGACATGACACCTATATACAAAGTATCCCATGGGTAGCATGGGTAGCAGGGGATCATTGATGCCACAGAGTTCTGGGGTGGGCACAACGGCTATCCTACTGGAAAACCTAGCCACGGTAATGCCTGTTGAGAGCCACATTCAAGTAGCGCAAACATCCAATCCATGCACTCATCCCATATTACAAGCTGACTCACCTGATTTGCACCTGACCTCAGCTTTGCCTGTCTATCCATCGAATACCTCGGGGATCCCATTGTTCCATCAAAATAATGTTACACCTCTACATGCTCTGGTGCCTCCAGCTGAAAATCCTGGCCAAGGGGTCCCTATGGCACAGGACTTGCGAGATATCATAACATTTTCAATTGATGCATATATTGCTGACAATAGTCAGTGCTCCCGAGGTACTGAAACTAGTCAACAACTGCCTTATCCAGATGTGAGCTGGTTATTAAAGGGGCCGGTCCAATCAGTCCATTTGGATGACATCAGGAGATGATACACGTATTAGACCTAATCCCTCAACTGGTATTCAAGGCACCAATACTAAATTCATGGATGTAAATAAGCAACAAACAACATTTAGGTCCCATTGTCTGGTGCTCAGTGGCCGAGAAGACCCTTATCCTAAATACGTACTGAACAGAGCGAGCATTCTGAATATATGTAGTGAAATTCCCACCTTGTCAGCGTTATCGTCAACAGATTTTAATTTGGTTGAATTCACTAACACAAATGATCCATCTGAGGCTAGAATCCACCTGCACTCTACAATTGTGATGAATATTCTGTGGCAGTCTAAAGCAGCTCTATATAATCTGGGCTTTAACTTATTTCAAGAACCAATCATCACGCGTAATATGGTTGAGAAAAGACAAATTAAAACATTACAATCCGTTAAGAACAGGGAACTAAAGCAGATTGCAAATTTTACTCCTAAAATGATGGCATCACAGGGATTTAACCCAAGATCATAACATGATGCTACTGCTACTATAGGCACCTTACTGTCATGGAATACTAGAGGGCACAAGCATTTGTTTGATTTGGCGAGTAAAGATCTGGTACAATATGACCTCATAGACCTCCAGGAAACCTGGCTTACCGCATGCCCCATATGGGCATCTCATACTATTGTAATAACACCTGCTTTAAAAAATACAAGGGGTCACCCTAGTGGTGGCCTCCTGTTAGCTATCAGTAAAGCCTCTGGGTATGTGAGTGAGAAACTGGCCTCCCCATCTATGTATTTTCGGATTGTAAGGTTGCATAGAAATTATGAGATCTTAGTGATTGTCAACATTTATTGGAGCAAAAGAAACATTACTTCTGATTCCTTTTGTGGGCACCTAATTTTGATTCTGGACTGCTTGGCTCTTGACAATAATAGTGGGGGATTTAAATCTCCATTTGATCTCACAAGGTGCACAAGAGCGGGCCACTGATGTACTGAATTGGCTAAACATTATGAAAGAGAGAGTATTTGTTATGCTGAACGGTGCGATTGGGGGGATGTTCCTGCTAATTTTACCTGGAGTAGGGGGTCTCAGAAAGCAACCCTGGACTATGTTTTTGTGCATAAAAATGTCTTAAATAATGTGCAATCCATGTAGGTGGTAACAACTAACCTCAGCGATCAGCGATAAGCTTGTCACACATTACATGATACATACAGGAGCAACACTGTGCATAGAACATGTCCACGCATATTCAAATCTTATTAATAATAGTGGCAATCGAGTGAGATAGAACACAAATAAATTGGACCAGTTCCATCGAGCACTCGTGCAGGCCTCTGGGTCAACAAACTGCTATGTAACGGTGATGCAGATGTTCAAACAGCTCAAAATGCCAGACATGAGCATTAGACACAAACATTGTCATACATTTGATCCTTTATTGCAGTGCAAGAAAGCGGACCTACGTAGAGCCTTACGTAATTTAAGATTTGTGCCAGGGGCCAATCGATCATTAGTTGAAAAACAACTTACGGCCTCATATAGAACATGACTCAAGGGTCAGCGTTTATTGTGCTACCAACGTGATGGAGAGATAATTTTGTGTCACATTCTCAAGAAGTCCACTAGTGGCATATGGGCATGCCTAAACGAGGCCACACATAAAACACAGGAAGCAGTCCAGATTAATGCCATACCAAATGTGATCTGGAAGGCTTTTTGTGGCAAGCTATATTCTTCGCCATTCCCGAATTTGAGCCAAAATACAAGATCTTCGGGTATGTCTCATCACTTCACCATTCTAAGTGATGACATTCAGCTGTGCATTAAACATTTGAGTCGCTCGAGGGCAGTAGGTCCAGATGGTCTCCACAATGGAACACTTAAAGATCATCCAAATGAGTGGGCATGGATTCTATATCAGATACACAATCGAATTCTCACGACAGGAGTTATTCCTGATCGTGGAGGAAGTCCATTATACTACCCATATTTAAAAAGTTAACCGTGATGACCCAGCTTCCTATCGCCCAATATCGCTACTGGACTGCCCAGGAAAAATCTTTGCACGCTTAGTTCTGAATAAGTTTAACAGATGGCTGGATGTGAACATGTTCTGTGATCCATTAAAAACAGGGTTTCTAGCAGGTAATTGGACGGCTGTTAATACCATCACTCTAACCAGCATTATTCAGAAGGTGCATCTACAGCAGCAGCCACTCTATACAGCCTTTATAGATTTTAAAATGGTGTTTGATGATTTTCCTCACAAGCTCCTTTATAAGAAACTGATGGACAAAAAATGTCCTTGGTCTACTTTTAAAGTGGTTCATTGACTTACATACAGACACTTCCATCCAAATCAAATTATCAAGTGATGGTCTTCTCTCTGATTTGATCAAGACCGCGTGTCGGTTGTAACAAGGCTGTCTGTTAGCCTCAGCCTTATTTACTTTTTTTATTTCAGACATTGGTTTAAGTTTTGATAGCATTGTGGCAGATTCTCCGAAAATCAATAGGGTCAATGTAAAATATCTGCTCTATGCTGACGATATGGTGCTTTTCTCCAAGACTCTGAAGGGGTTACGCACGTTGTTGAGTGCCTTGGATGATTATACCAAGAGGAAATGCATTACTTTTAATTTGTCCAAAACAAAGATAATGCAATTCTGGAAATATAAACAGCGGAGCACCATATACAGGAGGCCTTTGCAAAACGTCAATCTAGTCTCAGTTTCCTCTTATGTGTATTTGGGTGTCTATATTAGTAACTCACCAAACAAGCACGCTAATCATCAGCATATTAAGCAGCAATTAACGATCGCCATCTCACAAAGCAGTCTAATCAGGAGTACGTTCTGTAAATTCTCAATAACTCCCTTATTGGTCTATTATAGGCAAACATGTATCCCAGTAATCCTGTATGGCACGGAGGCAGTCTTGGGCAAATCATATCAATATTGGGCAATTATAGAGAGCTGTTACTGGAAGCGTGTCCTAAATCTTCCGTTGTCTGAACCCATTTGTCTCCTGAGACACGAGCTTGGACTTCTATCTCTTTATTCCATCTATAAGTGGAAGTTATGTTTGTTATATCGGAAATGTATAATGAGTTTGGATCAACCTGGTCTTTTGGGTCTATTATCAGAATATCTTCTAAGATCTGATAATGCATTTGCGTTATTGTGGAGAAACATGGCCAAAAAGATTATCTCCAATGTTGGATTTTCTTTGGCATTATTGTTAGAAAATCCTGACAAGGCGAAAAAACGAGTATGGGAAGACGACCGGATAAAAACTAGGTCTGCATGCCATTTGTACCAGAAATTTAAGAGCAACCCCTTTGCTTTAAAACGATATGGGGAAACAGAAAGTTATCTAATTATGTTCCCAAATTCCTGTCAATGGAATGATTACCTTAACATTTGGCCCACAAGGAAGTCCTTTGTGCCCGCAGAATTATAACAACAACTGAGATATGATGTTGGATGTTGGTTTTGTCAGCTTGCCATTGAAACAATGAAGCATTTATGCGTTGAATGCCCCATGTTATTATCAAAACAAACGTTACATTTTGCACATGTGTTTTCTGGTTATATGATTGTCTCACAAACAAGATGTTGGAATTTGTTATTTCATAGCAATTTAAAATCGTTAGATATGCTATACTTAATTATCTGTATGGCTTGGGGCTTTGAGAAAAAGTGATTGCTTTAAGTCGTATGTAAGGAGCAGACTAGGAAAGCGATTAGTTTGTATTATCTGATATTTAGTTATACATTTTACATATTCGTTTTTTTCTAAGTTCTTGAATATATTTTTATATATGTAGTGTAACTCGAATTTGTAGCAGATTTTGTAATATTTTAATGTGTATATGTATTTCTCTTTGTTCTCCTTTTAAATTTTGTAAAGTTAGTTTTTATGTTGAAAAATCAAGTTTTCTTCATTAAATCAACTTACAATAAAGAAACCAAAAGAATAAAATGTATTTAAGACTATCTAACGCAATCCCAATGACTTTAATTTGTCCATCCACATTCAATGATACATAGCCTACCATACTGCCAATACTTGAGGTTCAAAAGGATAATTTCAGGACCACATTTGTAAGAGACATAGAGGGATACTTTGAAGAATAATTGCACAACAAAGGACTAGCCATTGCAGGTAGTTTCTGAAGCATACTACAAGGCTTCTATACTCAATAGATATGATCTACTGAAATCTAAACCCAAATATACCACCACTCCATTGCTCTAAATATCCACATATTACACTTAGAGTCAACAAATACCTACAGTCATTAAGAAGAAGTGGGGGTTACAGCACTTCGTTCCTCAATTGCAGTGGTTATTTCCAGAAGTATCAGTGCCGGCTCACAAAAGGGGAGATAATGTACGAGGTAGGTTGATTAAAGTTGAGAGACCACTCTCGAGTACTCTCAGAGATCTTTCGGGACGTTAAAGACAGGTACGTTTGCATGCCTGAACTGCAGTAACTCTAACAATATAATTGAAGGAAATTTGATACAGCACCTCTACATTGGACGCAAAATAAGGTTAAAAGATTGTGCAACCTGTAACACCTCCAATGTTATCTATGCTGCCAAATGTCCATGTAGTTTGTTATATATTGGACATACATCAAGGAAACCACACGAGAGATGAATTGAGCACAAATCCAACATCACGAAACACAATCAGAGATCCCTAATAGATCAACAAAAGGTACACAAAATTACATAAATATGATGTACTACAACCCCATCACCCAGATATGTGTGGTGATCTATGAAAGAGACTAGCCCAATGGTAATGAATTGGATTTGCCAATGCTTGTTTAGAAAGGTATTGACTGAAATTAGTGACACACATTCCTTAAGCTAATCAGAGGGTCCTCCTTCTGTTTATTTATTGGTTAATGATATTGAACCCAGGGATCCCTAATCAGAAACATGTCATACAAAGGATGGGATGCAGAATAGCTCTTACACCAAATAATCAGACTGACTCAATGGACGTTTGGTCGAGCTGTTAAACATTTTGAATAAAAACAGATATTTATATATACAAAAAAATCATCATACATGTCATCATACTGCGTGGCAAATATAATAAACCTACGGGATATTGTGATACACTCAAGGTGAACATTTAAGTACACTTTCTATAAGGGATCGGGTTGTGATTGGGTCTCTAAAGTCAGGTGGACAGCTTATGCCCACACCTAGTGCAAGTCATCTTCATCAGTTATTAGATACATGGTATATTGTTGTCCCTCGAAATATAATGTCCATCGTTATATGGTCCTCTATAATTGCTTGGCATGCTTGTACCCTTCTGGAGCATTCGGCTCACTAGTAGCACATAAACTAGTACCCCAGGTGTCAGTGGGTGGACTTTGATTCTGTCTACCCGCCCAATTAGCCCAACATCTCTCTTCGCTCATGCCGTTTGCCATTCAGATTGTCTTTGAACTTGGCCTTACAGGAGATTCTCTTCTCTTGGGAATAAACGGGAGTACAGGCACATGCTTATCACAGTTCTAGTCTGCAAGCCCAACTCCTAGATCCATCCTTGGCTCACAGGACAGGAGAACACGAGACTAGCCCGATGGTAATGTATTGGCTTTGCCAATGCTTGTTTAGAAAGATATTGAGTGAAATTAGTGACTCACATTCCTTAAGCTAATCAGATGGTCTTCCTGTTATCTATTTATTGGTTAATAATGTTGTGCATACTACCAACTAAATTGTCTCCGACACAGCATGTAGACAAGAGAGGAACATGAGGACAATAAGCACAGAGGTCATTGGCACAATGGGGTATGGAGGAGAAAAGAGTTGATTGGCTTCATGAAAATGAAGAGAGTGGAACTTATTTTTAAGTCATGAAAGGGTATTTTCTACAGCTTTGGGACCTGCACAGAAACATATCAGTACCTCTTCCTGCGCACTTGTAGTATGGTCTTATCAGAAGATTGTGTTTGGGGATTTGAGGGTGTTTTCCCTTTAGGTGTGGGGGGACACTGTGCCAGTCAGCATTTGAAGTTCAAGCAGAAGAGCTTAAAATTAATTTTGATGCAAGTTAGGAGGCATTGTTGCTTGACCAAGGCATGAGTGATGCTGTCCCTTTTATTGCATAGTGGATAGTCTGACTGCAGCAATATGGTATCAGGTAATATTATCCCCATATATATGGTCGCTGTAAATAATATTGCCGGGAAAAGGTCATGGAAATATTATATGGGTGACCATATATATGGGGACAGGGACAAAAAACAAAAATGTAAAAAAAAGTTTGAGGGTTGCGGGGGTGTCCCCCGCATGTTCCATGCAATAATGTCGCCACAAAAAACAGCAATTTTTCGGCAATATTTTTGCATGGCGAGATTTTTGTGGCAACATTATTACATGGAACCAGCATTATGGACAGTCCAATGTCAGGATAGATGTTTCCTGGGTGGACCAGCTGCTGCACTCATTCAAATTCGTGCTGATGTTGCTTCGAGAGATGAGCACATGCAGGAAAGAGCCAATGTATTGAAGTGGCTTTGCAGGAGTCTTTGTTAGTGACAATCTTTCTTTTGGGGGCTGCACCTACCAGTGTTGATATAAGTTTGTGTTCCAAGATGACACTCAGCTCTCCTTAAAGATACATTCAGCTTCTTCTTCATCCTCGCTCATTCATAACTGTCTGTCCGCAATTCAGTCCTGGTGTTCAGCTATCGACCTCTGACTTAATGCCAGTGAGATATAGATAGTTATATAGATAGTTCTCATTCGGGACCCCTGCTCCCGTTTTCCCACTTTCACTTTGGCTGTCCTCCCTTGGCCCAGCACCCACACCCACCAATGAGGCAAAAAATCTGGGGGTCAATTCCGATTCCACACTGTTTTTTGCCACACACATCTCAGATATTTCCAAAAAATCTCACTACCAACTGCACATCCTATGAGGTATCCTACCTTTTCTCACTTTCCCCCAGAGACTCATTATCTCTAGAGCGCTGATTCTCTTCAGACTTGACTACTGTAACAGTCTCTTTCTCAATCTCCCTTCTTCTGCACTCAGACCTTTACAACTCATCCAGAACAGAACCGCAAGACTTATCCTTGGCCTTAAGCCCAGTGACTGCATCTCTCTGGCACTGAAATCCCTCTACTGGTTCCCTGTGCCGACAAGGATCAAGTACAAAACCCTCTGCATAATTCACAAGTCTTTCTAGGGCCAGTGCAATTCACTCTTCCCAAATACACCCCCTCAAGATTACTCTGCTCATCCTCCTCCAACTCTCTGAGAGTGAGTTGTTTTTCCAAACAGATACTTGAGAGTGGATCCTTATCACCTGCAGGGGCCACCCTGTGGAATAGTCTCCCTGCCAGCCTCCGTCTCTAGGTGGATCTCCAGAAATTCTGGAAACTCCTCAAGACCTTCCACTTCTCCTCTGCCTTCTCTCTGCCACTCCCCTGCTAACCTCTGTTTCTACCTTTTACCACCTCCTTCTGCTCAGCTAGCTAACTGGTTGCCTGGCTCACCTCAGTAGCTTACAGGTCCCAGGCATCCACACCAGTCCCTGCACTTGCCTTCGGGCCCCCACACTACTTGCAGTCTATGTACCTCCCTACGAGATAACCCTCTGCGCTTAACCTGGCCCCACGTACAAGGCACACTTCCTTTCGCCCATCCTTAGCACTTACACAATCTGTATGCACCTTACCCAGTAAGTCATTTTCTCTCTGCTCTTTGGTCTCCCTTGCCCCCTCCCTCTCGAGCACTGTGTACCTGTATCACATGGTTTAACAGTACAATATAAATGTGCAATAAACTGCACAGATCCCATCCTATAATCCCGTCTTGTCACGCAATTGTATTATTGTCAGTTTGTCATGCCTGTACCCCCACTCTCCTCCCACCATCCCTGCTCTCCCAACTACCTGCTATGCACTTGATTCAGCAGAAATGTTGTAAGACCTAGTATGCTTATTAGTACTGTATATCATTCTGAAATTTACAAGAACCTATGAATGTTTGTATCCCATGTACACCTCCCATACTGGAGCGCTTTGAAGCACTCGATTTGTGTACAAGCACTTAATAAATAAACAATACATGATGAACACTAAGGTTCTGATCTTGGTTAAATGGGCCATAGGGTCCATATAAAATGTTGGTGTGAGGTATATGAAAATTGCGTTTGAAAATCTCCTTTCCCAAAATATACATGGGCAGAACAGGAAGGGTTAAAATAAACCAAGAAAGGTAAGAGGAGAGTAGGAAGCACAGTAAAAGGGGAAAGCCCCTGGCGCTATTAGAGCCGGATCACGGGTTTGGTGGTAATGGAATTCCCCAAATTTCCACTGAGCCCATTCGGGAATGCCCCATTCCCCATTGGGCTCAATGGGGAATTTTCACGCTCTTACCGCCGGCGGATTTCCCGCCAGCAGTAATAGCGCACATTTTTGGCGGATTTCCCCCCAGCTCAGAGCTGGGAAGAAATCCTCTGAAGCCCTGATTTGGCGGACCCTTAAATCCAGCGGTAATAGCGTGACTGCCGGATTTAAGGGTTAACGCCAAACTCGTGATGAGGCCCACAGTCTAGAGTGTGATGGCTTCAACATCCCATTATCCAGTTACAGCATTTGGTGTTCACCAGGGGTTGCAACTGCGAACCCTGGGGGCCATAGGGCAACCCTTGGGACTCCTTTGTGACCCCAAATAAAGATAAAAGGTCTGGTGGGTCCCCGGCCTATTCCTAAACCATCAGGGTGAAGGCTGGGCCAGAAAGGCACTCAGTAGGGGTTGGATCTGGCCGCGATATGTGCAACATGCCACGTTTAGCTCCAAACCCTTCTCCCTCGGCTTCCTTGCAGCTCACATACAGGAACCAGGAAGCTCTTGCATCTTCTTGGTTCCTTTTTGTGAGCAGCACAGGGTAGCCAAGGGAGCCTGGAAGGACGGACCGAAGCTGCAAGAAAAATGGTAGGTGGCTCATTGTGTAATATGATGTGTGTTTTGCATGTGTGAAGTGCATGTCAGATGCATTTATGTGACGGTGGGTGAATGAGAAGTGATGTGATTTGAGTTTTTGAATGTTCTAGGTAGGTTGGTTGGTGTGTGCCTGTGTAGAGAATGCAATGAGTGGATGTAAGAGAAGATGTGAGTGAGGGCTGAGTGAATGATAAGTGATGTGATCTGTGTTTTTTAATGTTCTGGGTGGGTGGGTGGTTGTGTGCCTTTTTAGATAATGCAATGAGTCAACGTAAGAGAAGGTGTGAGTGACTGGTGGGTGAATGGGAAGTGATGTGGTGTGTGTTTTTTAATGTTCTGGGAGGGTGGGCGCTTGGGTACATGTCTGTGTAGAGAATGCAATGAGTGGATGTAAGAGAAGGTGTGAGTGACTGGTGGGGACTGACACGTGATGTGATGTGTCTTTTTGAATGTTCTGGGTGGGTGGGTGTGTTCCTTTGTAGAAAATGCAATGAGTGGATTTAAGAGAAGGTGTGTGTGACTGGTGGGTCAATGTGAAGTGATATGATGTGTGTTTTTGAATGTTCTAGGTGGGTAAGTGTGTGTGCCTGTGTAGAGAATACAATGCATAGATGTAACAGAATGTGTGTGTGAGTGACTGGTGGGTGAATGTGTATGAATGTGATGGTGTATTTTTGAATGTTCTGGGTGGCTGGGTGTCTGTGTGCGGCGCCTTTATAGAAAATGCAATGAGTGGAGGTAAAAAAAGGTGTATTTGTATTTGTATTTGTATTTTATTTATAACGCGCACCTAACCCGGGGGTAGCCAGGCGCAGAGGGAGCAAGAGGGTTGCAAAACTTAGTTACATACATACAGTAGGGTGAGGTCCAGCTGCGGTTATAGTGCCGGACGTATCACGCCGAGTAGGAAGGGTAGACCATATACACTATAGGCAATGCTATATACATATTTACATTCAATGAGGTAAGGAGCCATGTGACGCATTTGGGCATTAGAAAGGTTGTTATGAGTCAAGAGTTTTAAGCCAATGGGTAGTCCTGGCTCTGAACTGGTGGTAGGGTAGGTCCTCCCTGCAGGTAGGAGGAAGGGAGTTCCAGAATTGCGCTGCTTTTACTGGAAAGCTATTGCCTCCTGACATTGTACGTTTAAACCTGGGCACAAGAAGAAGGTTGGAGTTGGCCGTTCTCGAGGGGCGAGAGAGGGTGGGTCTAGTGAATCTGGAGATGAGGTATTGAGGGGCTACTTGGTGGAGGCATTTATGAATCAGAGACACCGATTTGAGGAATATCTTGTCTTTGGTGGATAGCCAATTGACCGATCTTCTAGAATCAGAGATATGGGCTTTCTTCGGGATACTAAGGGCCGCTCTGAGGGCATTATTTTGGAGGATTTGGATTTTGTATGAGATATATTTATTACAGCCTACATATAGAGCGTTGCAATAGTCCAACTTGAACAGGATCAGCGCCCTGGCCAAGGTGGTACAGTTGGTGGGGGAAAGAAAGGGTTTGGCTGCCCTAATGAGTTTGCAAGTGTAAGAGGTGGCGGAGGCCATTGCATTCACTTGTTTGTTGAAGGTAAGGGTGGAATATAGATAAAAGCCGAGGGTTTTAACCTCCTTGGCTACCTTGATCTTGTTATCGTCAATTATGAACGCTGAATATTTGTGGTCCAGCTTGTTGAGGTAGTGTGTAGATCCTAGAATAAGGAGTTCCGTCTTGTCATCATTCAGGCATAGACTATGTGAGGTCATCCATGCCTGGATGATGAGGTACACTCTATTAACGAAGGACAAATCCTTGTCATAATCCCCCGACAACGGGATGAGGATCTGGTTATCATCGGCGTAGTTAGTGTAGGTGATACCCAGGTCATCTAGATCATCGAAAAGGGGCTTCGTGAAGATATTATAAAGTGTAGGGGAGACGCAAGATCCTTGAGGCACGCCGCAAGTGATAGGTGTAGGGTCGGCTGATGCTGACAGTGAGAAGACTCTCATTGTACGGTTGTTAAGGAAGGATTGGATCCAGTTGGTTGCTTCTTGAGAGAAGTGGGCAGCTATTTGTAGGTGGTTGCACAAGATCTCATGGTCGACCAGATTGAAGGCCGCCGAGAGATCAAGGAGTAGCAATAGTGCTGTGTTACCCTGGTCTCTCAATTCGTCTATCTGTGCCTTGAGATCTATACGTGCAGTTTCGGTTCCATGCTGTGGCCTGAAGCCCGATTGTCTGACGCCTAGGAGATGGAAGTGCTCAAGGTAGTGTTGGATCTGTTGGTATGCTATTTTGTTGAGAATTTTAAGAAGGAACGGAACTGTGATAATGGGGCGATAGTTAGTTGGAGTGGATGGGTCTAGGTTCGGTTTTTTAAGCAGAGGGAGGACCCAGGACTGTTTTAAATTATTAGGTACTGTGCCTGATGTGAAAGACGCATTTATTAGTTTGGTAATAAATGGTGCGAGGTCACGGGCTGCATCCTTGATCAGTTGCGCAGGGCATAGGTCTCCGTGACAGTTTGAAGATTTGAGGTTGAGAATAGTATTTTCTACCTCTTTGGTAGATACTTTATGGAAATGAAAAGGGGGGTTGTGCGCTGGGGGGGATGATTGAGTCGGGTGAACCATTTTATGGGTGACGTTGCTTGGCTTAGTGGAGGAGAGCAGAGATTCTTTTTTGATGCTTATCTTAGTCTTAAGGGAGGAGATTTTGTTCGCTAGGGCATTTTGTATGCCTGTGCACCAGTTTTTATCTTTGATGCACGAGTCGGGCACTTGGATCGGGGATTCAATCTCATTGAGTATTGTGAAAAGCTCTCTAGTGTTAGATTTAGCTTGTGAGATTGTGAGACGTTTGTTTGGCCAATATAATTTATTTTTTGAGGCTAGCCTGCTCAAGTTTTTTTTGTTATTTTCTAAGGGGTGGGCTCGCCAGATTTTTTGACAGCGCCGCTTTTCCTCTCTGAGGGCGTTAAGATGGGGTGAGAACCAGGAGTTGATGTGTTTCCGGGCTTGCTTTTTTTTAGCTTCAGAGGGGCTATGGCATCGAGGGATGAAAGCATAATTTTGTTATAGATGTCCACCATCGTGAATGGATCGGCGTGATCCTGGATGGCGTTCAGGGTTGGTGTGATTAGCGGGATCAAGTTTTCAGGGGTGATGTTTTTTTTATTTCGGGAATGGACAGCTGGAGCTATGCTGTTAGCTTGTACTGGGGTTGCCTCAAGGGTGAACGAGATCAGGTAATGGTCTGTCCAGGGCTGCGTGAGTATGGCCGAGACCAGGACTGGGCAGTTGTGCACTGCTAGCCAGTCCAGAGTTCTCCCTTTGATATGGGTGGGCTCAGTGATGATCTGAGTGAAGCCCAGTTCCTCTAGGGTGTTATTGATGGTACTGGCATTGGCGTCTGCGGGGTCGCTAAGTCCGAGGTTAAAGTCTCCTAGTAGGATGCGTTGTGAGGAGTTTTTAAAATTGTTTGATAAGATGTCTGTGAGGTCTTCTTCAAATGACCCGAAAGGGCCCGGTGGCCGGTAGATAAGGTAAATGGAGATGGATTGAGTGTTAGATAGTGTTAACTTGGCGGTTAGAGATTCACAGGAGCTAACAGTGGTGGGGGATTCACTGGTAATAGGGAATTTAGTTTTGGCTATAATGGCAAGACCTCCGCCTCTAGAGGTGGTACGGTCAAGTCTTAATAGCGTGTAGTCATCTGGTACCGATAGCATAATTGCAGGGCCTGCCGTGGGGTGAAGCCAAGATTCAGTGACCGCTAAGAAGTCTAGGTCTTCGCTGTGAAGCAGGTCGGCAATGTCTGATGCGTGGGCTACCATGGAGCGGGCGTTTTTTAGTGCACCCTTGGTCCCAAGATCTACTGAGTTTAGGGGTGGTGGCACCGATTTGTGCATACTTTTTTGGACATGGATGGGCTCGCGGTGGAGTCTACTGTTCAGTTGAAGGGGGTGTAGGGATAGATTCCTAGTCACCTTGTTGTGGGCTAGTTTGGATAGAGGGTCATAGAGCCTAGGTAGCCTGGCACATAGTCTAAGGTTCCTCATGGGAACAAGGCAAGGTGAGGAGGTCATAACAGTTAGTGTATGTAGGTTGTGTGTGGGCTCAAGTGCTGGTAAATTGGGTAGCATGATTGGGTAATGGCTGTTCAGAATATACAGTATTGATCTCAGTAACACTGTGTAAAGCGCATGGAGAAACATTGTGAAGTTGGGCAAGAAAGGGCTAGTACAGTGTAGTTGTTGTCTGTTAACGAGGGGTCTAGTGTCATCTAGGTGGTGGGTCGAGCGGTGGCGAGCAACCAAAAGGGTCTCAGATAGGTGCAGTGGCGAGCGACCAAAAGGGTCTCAAGTAGGTGCAGTGGCGAGCGACCAAAAGGGCCTCAAATAGGCTACAGGATGCAGCCTACTACAATACAATCAAGTGTGGGCTGTAGGCAACCAAAGACACCTAAGTCCAAGCTAAAATGCAGTAGGGTAACCTAGGTTCAAAATGACACAGTTTGGCGAAAATGCCATGGGGTAACACCTAAGTTCAAAATGACACGGTATGTAAAGGTAGTGACTAACAAACACATTTAGAATAGTAGCTAGATTCGAATTGTGAGCACACTAGCAGGATAGCATGTAAATGGAGTGACTAGCAAACACAGTTAGAGTGGCAGCTAGATTCGAATGGCATACTGACACATTAACAAAATAGCTCATACGTAAAGTAGACAGTGAGCAAATTGAGGTGACGGCTAGGTGACTAGTAGTCATAAAGGGAGTTCAGAGGGCGCCATTGTTTATCTAGAGCCAGGCGCTTACCTTGGCTCCAGTGGTAGTGCAGTTGCTATCTGGATTTGCAGAGAGATCAGTCCGCTCTCACGCGGCGGACAGCTGCGCCCCTTATGGCGGGGACCTTGGTGCGAGGGTCCACAGCCGGCTCACGCCTTCCGGCAGTGCAGGCTACGTGATCAGAGGACGGGCAGTCAATCTGGTGGCTGTCTGGAATCCATTGTGCTGCAGACCATGTCTGAGCAGTAGCTGGATGCAAGGATTAGTGATGGGGCATGAACACAGAGTTCAATGGGAGTTGGTGGGGGGGTTCAGGTCCCCAGCTGCAGGTAGGGGCTGTATGCCTCTTACCCCTCTAGCTGGAAGGATCGTGGCCCTAGTCTTGAAGGCACAGACAGGCTCGAGACAGGCAGGGTGCCTTTGTTGTGTGCCTTTTCGGTGGGCCGACTCCAAGCCTGCCTGCCTGTGGTTGGCTGCAAAGTAGCAGCAAGTAGCCAATTAGGATGCTCGTGGTGAGGAAGGGCTGGATAGGAGGTCGTGGAGGTGGCAGTCGGCCATCTTGGAGAGGTGAAATACCTCGTGGAGACCAATGGTGGGCAAATACCCTGCCGATGGAGGTGGGCAAAACCAGGTGCGAGCGGGGCCAGAAGGAATTTCTGTTGAAGCGTGGAAATTATTGCTTAATCTGCCGCGGGCTGCCGAGATTGTGCGGTCATGCTATTGATAGCAGAAAAGCAGCTGGGGGAGGCTTATAGCCTACCTTGATTTAAGCAGGGCTGGAGGGCATGTTGTGCTGGCTACTGCTCCTGCAGTAGGTGGAGGGAGCTCCTGCTCCTCCAGGCATCAGGTTCTAGATAAGTTTCGAGGCTCGAGACAGGCAGGGTGCCTTTGTTGTGTGCCTTTTTCGGTGGGCCGGCTCCAAGCCTGCTGGCTTGTGGTTGGCTGCAAAGTAGCAGCAAGTAGCCAATTAGGATGCTCGTGGTGAGGAAGGGCTGGATAGGAGGTCGTGGAGGTGGCAGTCGGCCATCTTGGAGAGGTGAAATACCTCGTGGAGGCCAATGGTGGGCAAATACACTGCCGATGGAGGTGGGCAAAACCAGGTGCGAGCGGGGCCAGAAGGAATTTCCATTGAAGCGCGGAAATGATTGCTTAATCTGCCGCGGGCTGCCGAAATTGTGCGGTCATGCTATTGAAAGCAGAAAAGCAGCTGGGGGAGGCTTATAGCCTACCTTGATTTAAGCAGGGCTGGAGGGCATGTTGTTCTGGCTACTGCTCCTGCAGTAGGTGGTGGGAGCTCCTGCTCCTCCAGCCATCAGGATCTAGATGAGTTTCGAGGCTCGAGACAGGCAGGGTGCCTTTGTTGTGTGCCTTTTCGGTGGGCCGGCTCCAAGCCTGCCGGCCTGTGGTTGGCTGCAAAGTAGCAGCAAGTAGCCAATTAGGATGCTCGTGGTGAGGAAGGGCTGGATAGGAGGTCGTGTATGATTGAGTGACTGGTGGGTGAATGAGTATGAATGTGATGGTGTGTTTTGAATGTTCTCGGTGGGTGGGTGTGTGCTTGTGTAGAGATTGAAATGTGTGTATGTAAGAGAAGGTGTGAGTGAGTGACTGGCGGGTGCATGAGCATACATGTGGTAGTGTGTGTTTGAATGTTCTGGGTGGGGTTTGGTGTGTGCCTATGTGGTGAATCCAGTGTGAGCGAGTGCAAGAGGAGATATATGGGTGAGTGACTGGAGGGTGAAAGGGGATTCATGTATGTGTAAGGCCCTGGGAGACTGGGGATCAATGGAGCATTTTTGCCACATCCTTCATTGACTTTGCATTTTTTACTGGTATTTTTGGGCAAAGGCAGGTTCATGTCTGCCATTCCCTGGCTAGACTAGCATTTTGGTGAAGTCACTCTAGCCATTGTTTACTGTGTCATGACATGTATTACTCTGCATCTTTAAAAAACAAGCATGACAAGTAGTGTTACCTGGCTAGACTGATGTTTTGGCGTAGCAGCCTGCACATTCTTCACTGTAGCATGACTTTTTATTAACTGAGCATCTATGATGAATCAAGCAAGATAAATGTTCTTTTGGGTCCAGACTGGCTTACGTTGGAACCAGTTTGGACAGGTTTTCCTATAGTGACTTATCAGGTATAATGGCCAAACCAACAGGAGTATGTACTTACATAGGAGTACTGGCATATATTAGCAGAGCCAGTTTTGTGTCCAGTTCCAGTAATGATACTATAGAAAAACGTCTTAAAAAGAACATAAATATGCTCTTATATGGGAATGCTAGCATATGTCGGTGCAGCCAGCATGGTAATGTATGGGCAGAGCCAGCATACAAATGTTTTTTTATACTGGCATACATTGAAGGGACCAGCATTATAATGCATTGGGGAATGCCCTGTGCACTTTTGGTGACTTGCATCCATTGTTCTTTTTTTCAAGATTTGCCCTACACCCTACAAAACCGATTGTTGGCCTTTTACCCACATTGTTTGCCTTTTACCCACATTTTCCCAGAATGTGTGCTTTGTAATGCACCATTTTTAACCCATTATTCAAAATGTTTACTCTGGGAAGGGAGAAGAATCCTCCCCCAACCCATTTTTACTAGTTCGGGCTCCCTCTCTATGCTCAGTCGCAATCACATACTTGTGGCAAATATTTACACCCTCGAAAAAAAACTCACCAGCTACCACTAGTGGCTGGTATATTTGTGGACAAGGCACCGCCCCCTTATCTCTATGTTACGTTAAAGATTTAAGCTTTGATTGAAAAATATATTTACTGCTTTCACTTGCAGTAGTACATGCCCATGCAGCGGCATAATCATTATGGACACTGCACACACATGGTGGTCTGGACCGCCCCAGGGTGTGGCGTGCCCTGTGCTTTGTTAAGGAGCTTGGGGACCTCCCCCACTGCATGGCTCACAGGGAGGTGAGAAATGTTGTGCTATGCCATTGAGCACCACTGGGTCTGACAAAGGGGTAGTGTGCAGTGCGTGCCTTGAAGTCTGCCAGTGAGTCCCAGGTGAGAAGCAACTTGTGGGTGTTTTCAATTGTAAATAACTGTGTGGTGCTATGAATGTATGTGTGCAGCAATATTAAATTAAAAGTTTTTTTTTTTTTAAAGTCCTCTGCACCCAGTATAACGCTTAGATAATAAAAACTATGGGGTGTTGTTGGGTATATTTAAAGACACTTTCCCAGATGTTATACTCCAGCAAAGATAACATTATCAGGTGCACCCACCCTCTGCATGCAGACCAGTCTAACAGGTTTCTTCTATTGTAGTGTTATCTGAATCATATATACATTTATAACCAGGGAATTATTTTTATACTAAATCCTGGTCAATGATTTAATTTTCTGACCTTGCTCGTGCAGCATTATTCTCCTGGTTAAACAGCAGCGCATGCCTCCCCAGGACAGTACTTTTTTGGCTTGTTTAACGTAACAATGCCACAGATAACACATAGTCTGTGTCCATTTATCTATAGATGTTTCATACACTAGCTGTAGCCTGTGTTACAGATTTTGGTTACCCTGTTAGAAATACTGCATTATGTATGTTTTAGATATAGACCCCCAAGTCTAATCTGGAAAATGGCATTCCCCAAATGGGTATTCGTGGGCAAATCTCTAAAAGTCTAGGTTTCTTATATCTGGCTGAAATGAGAGCAACTAGAAACACGGGTGCTGGACGCATCTAAAAAATCTGAAGGTCGTTTGCCATCACCTCCTGTGATGTCATCAGGGGTCAAGGTTCGTGTTATGTAATTTCCGCTACCCCTGGCATTTTGGTGAAATGATGTCCCTGCCATTATCCATGCAGTTTTTCCTGGAATGGATCTAGAAGGGCACAGATGTATAGCCTCTAGGGTCTTTTCAAGAGGCGACTGGCCAGGACAGAGCATGGGTGCTCTGATGTGTAATTCCTGATTTGCTTCTCCCGGTATATATCCACGAATGCCTGCCAATACACATTCAGTATTGCGATGATATGGGTTAATAATATCTCATCCCTCAGGACTAGAGGCATGAGTCATTGCCTATATATGTTAGGTTTGTCCCTCATGTTAGACATTCCATTCATGGGATCATTAAAAATAGCTTCATTTATTTTCATGTAGCACATACGGCCATTGGCTCTGCTATTAAACCACACAGAACATAACAAATACTACCCGTATCCATCATATTACTGATCTGCAATTTTTCAAGCGTGAATAATGAAAGGCTGATTCAGCACAAACAGGATTCAAACATGTGACCCGCAGGCTGAAAGTCGATTTCAAATGTGGCGGCATAACGTGTTGAGGAGCCAGAATGCAGCCACCTACTGCCATGGGATGTGCCATGCTATGATGTGCGCATGATTCACATACCTCTACATTTATTCTTTAAGTTGTGAGTTTGTTCCTCCCAATAAATCACTTCTTAAACTTATAACTCTTTGCCTTTGGTATTGTTGCATTAATGCATGTTTTACGTGGCATACAATTAATATGCCAACAATCTGTTTACAGATGGAAATACGTTATGGGGCTAAAGTCCTCATTACAGTTTAAATGTAATTTCACAGCTTATTCTCGCCGGCAGTAATTACCGCCGGTGGTAATCATGACAATCAAATAATTTGTAGTGAACCACCATAAGAGTGTCACTGACCGCTTGTGGTATATCAGCGCATTCACAATCCTCTTTTAAAACATTCCCCCTCCCTCATTTCCATCTTTATTCTGAGAATGGAAACAGATTATAAACAGTAGCAGATTATACAGCTACTGTAAAATATTTTACATGCACAAAAGGGTTGAATATGCCCCTTGTGTGTGTTACATGGCATATGTTGGGAGAAGCTGACATTAGAGATTTCCGCTTGTCCACTGACTTTCAAAGTCCCCATGGAAACCCCCGTTTTCCTGTATCAAAGAAAAGCATTTAAGCTTCTTATCTTTATGGGAAGACGTGTTGAAATGTTGACTGCGATGAGGTAAAAACTGTTGGATTTTCAAGGTCGTTTTTCACCTTGTAAAGTGCCGATATTTCCTGCCAGTGGTATAACAGTGGAATACTTCACTGTCAGGATTTTTTTTAAAGAGATATAATGTGGTGGGCATTAGTATATGTTGCATTGGCGCAATACTGCATGTTTTAAATTACCACCACAGCTGTTACGAGAACCTATAACGTGTAGTCGTACTTGTAGAGCTATTTCCACAGCACCATGGAACAGAGATTATGCAGTTGAAAAGTTGCAATCTCCTATACCTCGGGGATTCCATTCCAAGCACGCCAGGTGTATGCAGATTAAACCCACAAGCATTGCACAGATCTGCATTTCAAAGGATTTGGAGGGGGAGGTGGCAAGCATATAGCTGCTAATGTTCTTCTATTTGAGGAGCTATTACCAGCGTCATCAATTTCGAGGACATGACAACTATCACAGTAGCACATCCATTTCATAGATTGGGACATCAGATGTTTCTAAAGAGTACAATCATCAGATCGGGCCTTGGGACCCACACTGCAGCTCTGCATAAGGGTTCGGCAGCTGGAATACACCACGGACCTACAGGGCCCACTCCTCTTTATACTTGGTAACATTTTGCTGACGCTACTCTTTCTGTGGGTTTATTTCAATAGTCACCTGAGAGAGAACAAATCTTTCATGGTCGTCACCTTAAATGATAACGTCAAACTGAAATGTCCAAAGTTAAACAGATCGTTGGTGTCCCTGGTTCAGCTTGTAGTAGCCCAGACTGACCGATCAGGACACTGGCCCTGATATTGATACCCAGAATGTTACAGATAGGCCGAGGGCCATCTCAAGCTCTTTTGAGGCCTGGGGCACAGACACCTATGGGGCCCCCCTCCATCGAACCCAGCAAACTAACAGATCCACAAAATCTGGTCTCACCCCCCTTTTCATGATCACAACCCAAAGATTGATTTGCTTAATCGCAGCAATCAACATAAACATGAATACTCACTTTGAGTCCCCTTACCTTCTTCATTCTTGCTGCAATTAGAATGATAAACAAGTAACATTTAAATTCCAACGTTAGCAGATCGCGACCAGGACACTTGTGTTCTAGCACAGGTACAGGACACTTAATCAATAGCAGGCACTAAGAAGGTATACTGGCCTCGTATAAAAATTTAGCACACAGATCGTATGAAAAAGGTGCTCATAATCCAGAATAGAAAGCTGACTCAAATTAGCTGCCTCAAAGAATGCAAAAGTGTTCAAGCATGGACAGAGGAAACCACTTGGAAGCAAGGAAAAAGTCACACATACAACAGCATGGAGAGTGAATGCAGATTAGAAGATACCAGGAAGGTGTCTGTACACAGAGGGACTAAAATTAGAAGAGGGCCCTGGTTTTCGAGTGGCGTTCCTGTTAGAGAGCAAAGAAACAGGTGACTCTTATGTGTAAGGGATCCACGCTCACTATTGCTATAGAGGAGGACAACACCATAGCCAGTGAAACCATGTGTGATGCCTTTTTGAAGATCATACCATGAGAATGAAATCACTCTAAATGGCGACAATTTTGAAGGGAATTTTTACAGGTTAGGTATTACAAGATTAAATAAGATGACCAGGATAACACATTGGTTAAGCAGTGAAGCTGGGGTTTCTGACAACTATTTAGTTTAAACAATTTACCACTTTCTTTTCCAATTCTTAACATTAACTAAAATAATCCCATTTTAGGGACTTGATTTGGAAAGTATACAAATCACATAACCTAACATGACAATATGCAAAAACAAAATGATATAGAAGCATCTTATGCAATGTGGGAAAGCTTCTAGCTTCTCTATCATCATGGGTAGTAAATAGATGCCAGAATATTAATTGATGTGATCTTAAAAGATTTCATATGGTTTTCTCTTTTGTATTTTAAAGCTTTAAATATGTCAAAATACAGGCTTGTGAAATTATTATTTGTAAACATGCAGAAAAAACGTAAATTGTACAAAAAAACAACTGTTTTTTGTGTCATTTGAGTAGTCCCAAAAAAATGCTTTCCAGAGGCATGCAATATCTGGTCCGCACTCTTTTCTCTAAAACCCCTTCCACTCCAACGGCCTTCATAAAAAGAAATCAGGAAATGGACTGCACAATGTCACCAGCATGTGAGAAGGCAAACCTTATTACAGAAAAAAAGCAGAGTATTGCCAGTGGAATAAGATGATTTATTCAGGATCACTATATCATCTGCTGTCAACACCCAGATACAAGCATGATTGCTTTGGCTCCACAGTCTGGAATTTAGATACCTAAACACCTCATGTGATGACACTTGATGCTCATCATTGAAGGTGGCTGCAGTTTTACAGCAAACCAGATGCTATGCTATGATAATTTTTATAGCAACGACTGTCTGGTGCAGGTGCATTACTGATAATGGTATCTGTTGCGTAACAAAAGAAAATACATGTACATGCATGTTTATCAACTTGGGATAAAGCAAAGGCTGAGTCAAACTTGCTGGAATTCGGTATTGCAATCTTGCATATGAACACAGTGTTCTGAGCAGAAAGTACTTGTCAACAACAGATAGCTACTAGGTATAGCTTCTCAGAAGCATGCCATAAATTATACTGACGTTTGGTATTTAAGCTAGGTAAATTATGGAAAATTACTTCTTTAGATAGGTCAGCCTTGTGGGGTCCCCCTCCGAGGTGGGGGTCTGGGGCAAGAGCCCCTTTTGCCCTCCCATTAAAACGTCTCTGGATAGGCCTAATACATAAGACAAGGTGGTGGGCCTGAATTATCTGTATGGAACTACCCAACCACTGTGGAATATCACAAACAGAGGTTTTCAGATGTTTATGGCCACCAGCTATAAAGGGATCTGGTCCTCACAAGGTTGTCTCAACGGTGGCCATTCCAAATGTCTGGTTGTGCAGCAGCAGTTCTGGTGGGGATCAAGAAGTTCTACTCGAAAGTTGGTCAGCACTGGGGTGAAGACAGCATGAACAGTTGTTACTAGGGAGCAGTGTAGCTTGTTTAAAGCAAAGGTTGGATTACCAATTACTGAAAAAGTGCAGTTGTTTCAGTTCAGGTAGAAATGGAGCTTATTGTAGCCCAAACAGTTTTTATAAAGATCTGCGTTTCCTTCGTAGAAGCACTTGGGCTCCATCTGGTAACATATGGTGCTCCTAACTCTTCATGCAATGTCCACACAGGGACACACAGGGACAAGCAACGTTTTTGCAGGAGCTGGAGGACACTTATTTGCGTCCAGGAGGCCAGGGCCTGTAACCCAGTAACCATGAAAGTATTTACCAATAATGACAATTTGGCAGTAAAACAAAGGGGTGCCAAAGGGTGACTGAGTGGGGGCTTTAGCATCTGGTTAAATCTGCACTTAATTTGCAGGCCAAATTGATTACTATTAACACTGTGGACCTATTCTGTCTCTCAATAGATTTGTGAAGTCAGCAGCACTACTTCTTGGCCAATATCTATAACCACCCCTCAGGCAGAAACGCCCTCCAGACATTATTAGATCTTGAATAAGCACTGTTGCAATGGCCTCACTTACATTAATTCGGGGTGACTTCAACCTTCAGTTTGAGACACAGAATGAGCTTACTGAATTCCTTGAAGAAGAGGATCAGGTGTGGGATATCCCCACGCTACAGATGGCAAAACCAACCCAACAATACAAATATGCTTTGGAAATTGCACAAATTAAATTCTAGATGTGTGTATGGGCATTCAATGGCTGTGTGGTCAGTGACGTTCCGCCCTAGGTCAATTTTCACACTGGGCCTATTAGTAGCCATATCGGTTATATCCTCTTACATATATTACTTTGGGATGTCGTCACAGAGCAGAACGTTCATTCTAGAACAGGAAGTGATCCTTTTTTTTATATTAGTGGCACTAAAAACAGTTGCCATAAGGAAAAAGTGTGTTTCTCTTCCACCCAACATGTTATTGACCTGCTCTAACAACAGTTGGAGACTGAAGTGGTAAGTGATAGACCTGGGAGCTAAGGTCCGGTACATTTTTTCAGCAATCATTTCTCCAATTGAGACAGCTTTTGATCTAGAGAACCTCAGCAATTAGATATTTTGGGCAGTTAACGAGAAGGTATCAGAGCAACTTAATTATCACCTGAGGTATTTATTTGCGAGTTACCTTCTTGTCCGTTGGAGCCTTTCAGGTTCATAGGAAATAAGGTACGAGCAAGGAATGTTTTTGCGATGAGATACAGAACCAAGGTGCTGAATTCCATTGTGGTACTGTGGTACCTCAAGGCCATCAGAGTCTTTAGATAGTTTCCAAATCACCAGCTTATTTAGCAGGAAGGGGTATGCCTTTCCTAGTCTTAAAAGTTATTTTATTATGATGTTTCCATCAATTCCACCCATTATGGGCTTACTGTGTAGTGTTGATGTTACATACATTAAATATTGGCTTCCTGGTTGTACGATGTATCTCTTTGGCTACTAGGGCTTCAGAGGCTGTTGCTATGAGATGCACATGGACAATGCTAATTATAGATAACTCTAATTTCTTTCATGTTATTCTACTGGAGTGGTTCTTTTTCTCGTGAGAGCTGAATGGACGCAGCACATGTTACAAGAGCATCATTACTAACCACTTCTGAGCGTGCAATTACCTTTCTATGTATCTCATTCAGAGCTGCAGCTTAAGCACCACTTCATCAATATTGCATCATTAACATTTGCATAAACCAGAGCATCATCACCCTCCCTAGCACCGTCCTGAAAAAGAGAAGGCCTGACATTGCTTTAGCAATCTGATAAGGCATGACGCGTTAACAAGTGAAATAGCGGGAGTACTCTCTCTCTCTCTCTCCCTCTCTCTCTCTCTTTCTCTCTCACTCCCTCTCTTTCTCTTTTCACTCTCTTTCTTCCTCTCACTCATCTTGCTCTCTCTCTTGTTCCCTGTCTCATTCCCTTTCTTCTCTCCCTCTCGCTCTCCATCCTGAAAAGCACCTCGTTCAGTTTGAGCTAATTAAGGCATACCATTTCACAGGCGAAACGCCTTTGTTGTCTTGTATTGTTCTGTGCATTCTGATACGTGCAGCTTTACTTATACTTTAAAACGTGATACCAAGCCCCATAAAACAAATACATCAATGAGGACAAGTGCCTTCAATTATGTTCATAAATACATGGTTATTCCTTCGCAGTTGTGACAGCAATGTCCAATTGACATGTGTCAGTACATTCAACATATAATCAAATGATGCTGTAGCCATGCTGTGACGTTCCAAGTAACAAATGGCAGTAAAAGCCAAAGGTATCCACATCGCTTGTACAGTCTCTTATGATTAGCAAAAAGGCAGCGGGTGTCAAGGGAGTGTGGGTGAACTGCCAGTACACTACCACGTTAAATAAGTATAGACTGAAAGGTACCAAGACCCACTGCGCCAAAGAATGAAAACATTTTTTTTCCCCCAAAATACAGTAATGTATTTATTTATGTAGAATGGTCAGCCTGACACATGTTTCGAGCCAAACCCGGCTCTTCATCTGAGGCTTATTGTAAGAAGAAGGAATGGAAACCATGGAGGCATAAATTGCCTCTACACTATTAAGCTTTGCAATTGTGGCAAAAGGCTGGATGCTGGGAGGACTTGAAATTGTCTTCCGACCCCTAACCCCTTACCTGCCATTTCCCACCCACCCAAAAAAAAGCTTTACCTTTTTCATAATTCTATACTCATTTAAAAGGCAATCGTAATAATGACTGGTGATGAAACAATGTTATACCAGCAAAGGTTCCCATTGCTCTGTATAACTGCATATTCCAATCAGAGTGAACTAATACCTACAGTCCTTAAGAAGAACTGGAGATTATTGCTCTTTGATCATCAATTGTAACTGTTATTTCCAGAAGTATCAATAACGGCTTACAAAAGAGGAGATCATCTATAAAATAGGTAGATTAAAGCTCAGAGGCCTCCCTCAAGTCCTCAGAGAACTTTGGGGAAGTTAAAGACAGGTACATTTCTATTCATGAACTGCAGTAGCTGTAACAATATAATTGAAGGTATTTCAATACAGTACTCCAATTTTATCTGTGCAATCAAATGTCCATGTAGCTTGTGATTTGTTGACAGACATCAAGGAAAGCAAATGAAAGGTGAATTTAGCACAAATCCAACATAAGTACACACAATCTGAGATACCTAGTAGCTCAACACTTTGACAAAGAGTGGCATGATTTTGCACAAATATTTATTATCTTAGAAGTAATACATCCCACTCCCCCAGCTAGAGGTGGTGATCTATATAAGAAACTAGCGCAATGGTAATTGTACTGGATAGACCTTTTGAGCACATTGAGCCTCATTACGACCCAGGCGGGTAAGTTACCGCCTGGGTCGTACCTTTACCGCCATGGCGTAAACTATGTTTACGCCATGGTGGTTGGTGGATTTACCGCCCCATTCCAAGGTGAGTGGGGCGGTAAATGCCCATTTCCCATTTACCCTTCCCCATTCCCATTTTTGCCCCATAGGGCATAATGGGAGTGGGGAAGGAGATAATTACGCCACCGTAAATTACGGTGCCGTAATTATCTCCAAGGTCCCTTAGTGCCATGGATTTTAACGCCTGCAAAAAGCAGGCGTTACACTCACCATGGCGCTAAGGGACCTTGTAATCAGGCGTTAAGGGTCGGTGCCGTTTATGGTGGCGTAAACCCCTTAACGCCTGGGTTGGAATGAGGCCCATTGTCACCCAAATTGATGAATGAGTAATTCAATCTGAACTACACTATCTAATCATCATTATTGTGTCTTTCTACTTCTTTTAAGATTGTGATGTTTGATCTGATACTGATGTTTTGCCTTCTCTGATTGATATAGACTAATTACAAATGTGTAATGTGCTAAAAATTGGGATTAAATCCCTCTCAATAAATCTACATATACATAAAAGAAGAAGTCCTGACTGACTGATTAACTGATCAACGCCCAGATCAATATGTTTAACCTCAGAACGTGAAACTTGGAAGGTACATTGTTTTCATGGCTTAGGCATCCACTAAGGAAAGATTTTTGGAAAGTCTTTCCCTAGGGGTGTGAAAAGGGGGTGGAATTTATGACAGGCTCATCAACGCCAAGCTCAAACCATATAACCTAAGAACATGAAATTTGTGAGGCACATTGTTTTCACGACATAGGCACCCACTAAGGAAGGATTTTGGGAATTTCCACACCCGAGGGTGATTTTTCAATGAGGATACCTATATCTCAAAAACCAAAGGTGTTACAGGTGTGAAAATTGGTATTTAGATTCTTCGTTCAAAAATAGAGAAACAGGTGTTTTACCATTTTCCGAAATTCTGGTAAATGGAGGTGGAACATGGAGGTGATTTTTTTAAGGACACCCATATCTCACAAAATGAAGATGTAAGAAAAATAAAAATTCACATTTTAAATATTCATTATAAAGTGCGTTTCTGAACTGCTACTTTAAATTGGCAAGGGAGAGTATCCAGTATTTGAGAACAAAATTGTCATCCCTTCCGATGTAGGCACAGTCATCAATTGCCTTGCAAACGTCACATCACAAATGTAACCTGACCTAAAAATCTAATGGAGAAATCTACAGAATGGATATGTGAGTCTGTCGTTATAACACCAAATAGCAGCATGGCTGCTGTAAACAACAAGATACTTAATAATTATTTCAAAAGAGACCAAATGGAATACAAATCTGTAAACTCAATGGTTCAACGTGATGACACAGTTCACACCTTCATTGAATTCTTGAACACTTTAAATCCTCCTGGTCTTCCTGACCACAAACATCTTCTCAAAGTGGGAGCACCTGTGATATTATGGCAGAACGTTAACCCACCTAATCACTGTAATGGCACCAGATTGCGAGTGAAAGTTCTCCACAGAAATGTGATTGAGGCTATGGTGCTAACCGGTTCTGGCCAGGTGAAGTCTGTGTTCATACCACGAATACCTCTTATACCTTCAGAATATCTGAGAATTCAAAATATGTCAGTTTCCCTTAAAGGTTTGTTTCATCATGACCATTAACAAATCTCAGGGATAAACTTTAAAGTTAGCTGGGATTGACCCAATTGAAGACTGCTTCTCGAATGGGCAGTTTTGCGTGGCTTGTTCTAGAGTGAGCTCACCTAACTCTCTGGTAATCCTAGCAACTGAAGGGGGAACCACTATTGTACCAAATCCCTAAAGCCACATCAACAGAGATGCAGGCAGCAGCTAGTGTGATATAATGAGTTATTTACCCAAATCAATATATTTGTATATGATAATGATTCCTTCGGTTTGCCTATGCCATTCTAATGTTAACTAGTTTAAATTGTGATTGATAATCATAGAGGTTTCCATTAAATGTTCCCTTTTAGGATGATTCTACCATACTCTCTATATTTTAACCTTTTTTATTTTGTTATTTTAGTTTGTATTTTAATGTAATATGTTTTACTTCATTCATGTAAATATTTCTTCATTGTTTACATTGACCATTGTATTGCCATGTATTCATTATGCCTTACCTTTTTCAGTCTTTATTCCTTATTCACACTCTGTTCTTCCTTGTTCTGAATAGTTTCTATTTTTCAGATAGTTTCTATTTTTCAGATTTCTAAATATTCCTGGTCACTTCGAATCACAGGACAGCATGGTGATACCATGCCGTTTGTTACGTGAGGACGTCATCACAATCCATTGATGCCTTCTGGTAATTTTACACTTGATATTTACCATGGATACAGGGGCGTCCACGTGTTTGCCCATTCAGTCTGTATACACCAAGATAACATGTGAGTCCTACCATTTTTTTTTTATTTGTCCTCCGTTTATTCACTTTTGATTATTCATGACAGTCGTGTCGCTTTGGATGACTTTTTACCAAACTGATGTAATTTCGGTATGATTTCCTGTTTTTTCCACTTTTCAAATTTATTTTTTCTTTATTGCATATTTTGGTTTTACTTATGTTTTACATTTGCACCTTATTTTCTATTTGCTTTTTCACTAGTTTAGTCAATTGATGGAGCCATTCTTATTGCCCAGGTATATTGATTTTCTATGAAAGACTTATTAATCTATATCATATGGGAATAACTTCTATGGTTTTCACTAATATCACAACTTTGCAACCAAATGTACTCCAAATGTATTGCCAACTCATGTTTTTAATAACATGTTCGTGTGGGTTACAAGACAAAATAGACTACATTTCTTTCATGACTCAACAACCCAACCTTTCTCCCCACAATCCTCCCCTACTGCCCACTCCCCTCCAACAATAACTGCTCAGGTCATTTAGGGCAAACCATTTTCCTCTAGTCCACTTGAAGGTGCCCTATGCGGGACACTCCCCTCTTCTGCCATGTACGGTGGGAGCGCCATCCCCACATTCCCAACACCAGGAACATTATCCGACCATCCAGTTAGTTACCATCATTAGACATCGAACATTGTTCCGCAATGCCAACTCAGCTCGTTTCCCCACCGTCCTCTGCATTCCCTACCCCTTAGCTCTTTCTCTGCGACCAGTAGACGACCTCTCATACCCGCAATTCATAATAAACATACCCCAGTCTTGGTGGAACATCCCATGTCATCCTTAACCATTGTGCTGTAAGCTTTTCCATCAAATAAACAACCCACCCATTGGTCAACCATTCCATTTTCGTAGGGGGAGCCCCACTATTACAAATCTGGGCCACTGCCAATCTCCCGTCCCATATAATGGCCTCCAACATCCTGGCAAGTCCCCCACCCCCATATCCTTGTGTGCCTCAGGGACTCCCAGTAGTAGGAGCATAGGATCCAGTGCCAGTGGGACCCCCGCCACTACCTCAACCCAACCAAGGAGAGCTATACAGTATATCTGAAGCCTGGAGCAGGAACATCACATGTGATGTAGGGAGCCCTGGGACAAAGCAGGGATATGCCTCTATACATTTTCAGTAGTCTGAGAGGGTACAGGTGCCACCCATGAAACATGAAACATGGTGTTAAACACTTTCTCCCAAATGTCTTCCGAAAAATCATGACCCAATCGAAAAGACCATGATGCCTTACATTTTTGTCTTCCCTCCATGTTGGCTGTCACCAAAGCCCTGTAGAAACCATCCGCTTTCTAGCAGTCGCTCTGCTCAACAACCGCTGAAAGGGGGTCAAGTGGCGCAACAATTGCCCGTCCCATCATGGGTCCGTCACCAACCCTTTCAATCGGTGATACTCGAAAAATGAAATATCTCCCTTCTCATGTATCCTTCTATTCACAGACTCCTTCTCTCTCACAGTCACTTTTCTTTCTTATTGTTTCTCGCTCCCCCTGCTCAGTCCCACTTACATTCCTTTCGTCTCCTGGCCCTGCTCCATTGGAATGCACTACCATTTATTCTTCGTTCTCCCCTCCTATTCTCTCTTTCGAAACTACCTCAAAGACTTTCATCTATCCTCTTAAATAGCTTACTTCTGGGTTTTCATACCATATTTTTCCTCCGTATCCTTCCTCCGTATCCGAATCATTGGAAATTAAAATTGCAACTTTTCTGTTTAGACATCTCTATGGTATACCTTTCGTTACTGAGTTTCTGATCAAGTTTACTTTTTTCAATCTCATGGGCCATAAAATGCCCAGGGCTAATAAGATGCTGTGGTTGATATTTACCAGCAGGGTCTGTGTGTTAGAGAATGATGAAGGCGCACCATCGACATTCTGTTCAAAGCTTTAAATGCTTTGCTTTTTGACCTTCATGCCTCAGACTAGGCTTGACTCGAGTGTCTTCAGGAAGGATGTTAATAAACTTGTCCCCAGATGCATCATGATGAAGCAGTGATCAGTGATCAGACCAGATCCGGGTCAATTTGTGGCAGACACGTTGCCCCACCCCCTCCATGTGGGGTTTCTAGTCACTTTGGACATATAACAAACGTGTTCTAGCTGTGCCTGGCATATCAAATGTCAATCTCCCTCTTTCTCACCGTGCCTATTTCTCTCGGTCTCTTTCATGAGGTTGGACTTTTAAAGGCAAACGCCAAACCAAGACTGTGGCCCACTTGAAAGGTTGTCCCAATTCCTTCCTCGCAGATTCCCACGGGTTGCTTACTCTCAAGAATGTCAGCTGCTCGTCTGTAGTCGATTTTCTCTACCTATAAGTTAACAGCATGCATTTTTGGGCTGATATGTGTATGGAAATTAATAGCGCTGGAAACTCTCGAGAAATTATGTATCTTTGCTCAGGTGGTCAGTAAAACCATTGTGAAAAATGGCTGACATTGCACTTTGCAAATTCTAAGTAACATAGCACACGTAAAACAAACTTTTGCAATGTCAACAGTTTAGGCTTTTGTGGGCATCTAACAGCAGCGCCTGCCAAATGTCTACTACTTATACACCTGGGCAGTTAATGGGTGGGCACATAACCAACCACCTACAAGCTTTGTGTACCACCTCATATGTCATTTCTCCATATCTGTACTAATGCAATAGTTTTGGCTAATTTGGCTAATTAGTGGCATTTAGCCCAAAACTAAAAAGGAACAGACCCTATAAGCATCCGGTCAGCTAGCTCAGCAAGTAAGACATTTGCTGCTTGCAGCTCAACATGAACGCACAAGTCCAAGTCCCACTTCCAGATTCACCACCTTGGAGGCATTCTCACTTTCCTCACCTTTTCACAAAAGCTCAATGTCTCCAGAGCTCTGGTCCTTTCTAGGCAGGACTATTGCAGTTCAAGATCCTCTGTAGCATCCACAAGGCTTTCTCGGTCTTTCTCGGGCCTGGGACCACGCTATTATATGATATGATATGGCATTTATAATGTGATCCAACAATCTCTCCCTCAATACTGTCCTGCTAGAGTCCTTCACTCCTCTAACTCCAACTCTCTGCGTGTCAATCGCTTCTCCAAACAGAGAGTGGGGGGCAGGTCTCCCATTAAATTTGGAAACTCCACAAAACTCTGTTTTTCCCTACCTCTTTCTCTTCCCTGCTAATCATCCCACTGCCACTGAGACTGGTGGCATGGTGCTTCATGGATCTCACAGGTTACCTAGGCCCCTTTCCAGCCTGCCTGGGGACTGCACATCCCACCTTTGGGATTCTTCCCCCTATCTCTTAGCCCCTTGCCTCCTCCCTTGGCATCCCTGCTGGGCTCCCTCCAGCATTTGCCTTTACCTTGCTCCCTTCCCCTCCATTCCCTATTTCCAGCACTTCTCTGCACTGTATTTGCACGGCTGAATGTCATAAGGCCTAGTGGGACCACAATTGTATTTTTACTGTTTTTGCCATTGTTATTTACCCCCTGCTCCCTCCCCACTTTGCCTTGTGGCACCTGTAAACACAATTTGGTTTTTTAGGCACTCAATAAATAAATAAAATAATAAATAATAGAACAGACTGAACCTTTCATACACCAAGGTCGCACATTTGAGTATTATTAAGCTTCTAGCATCATCACTGGTTATTTATAATACTAGGAGACAGCAAACCAACAGCAAAAGCTGTATAAAAACCAGGCACTGCCACAGTGATGTTAACTGGTCATTGATGTGAGCAGCTGCACAATGGTGCGAGTACCTAGGCATTCAATCGCTACCCGAGTGTGGGTGAGGTTTAAGTTACTAACCTATAACTATTGTTCTCAAGCATGGGTTTGGCATGCATTCACATGAATATTCCCTGTCATATGGCTGGGAATCCTCGGTAAAAGAAAAAACAGTTTCACTTTCACTTACAAAGTGTATTTCTCCTTTAAACCAATCACTGTCCTGTTGGTCAAACTGCACCCATCCAATGACAGTCCTCTGTCTAAGCCCCTCCTCTGGCAGCCATCTTCAGATTTGGTAAGCACGTAAAGCGGCAGTATGACCAAAAAGAGCTGCAAAGGGGATGGAGGGAGGGTTCACATGTGAATCCATGCCAGACCCATGCTGGAGAACAATAGTTACAGGTAAGTAACTTAAACCTTCTCCAGCATGTCATCTGGCATAGATTCACATGCTCATGAATAATGAATACATAGCAGTACAACATAACACAACCACAGGAGGTGGCAAATCTCAACAGAAGCAATTACACTTACCCCTGGAACAGACTCACCTCAAGCAAAGAGGTTGCGTAGCACTGGTTGGCCAACTCTGGACTCCACTCTGGAATCCCTGTCGACACAGTAGTATTTTGTGAAGGTGTGCGTGGACCTTTATATAGCAGCCCTGCAGATGTCCAACAGGGGCACAACAGACAGGAACGCCGTCGTTGAAGCGATCACTGGCGTGGGGTCTTGGACGGCCGGGCAGCGTGATGCAGCCAGAGAGCAATCTTGAAATGGAAGCCTTGGACAAGGCCTTCCCATGGTTACAGGACCAAAGTTCACGAACAGCTCTGAAGTCTTAAAAAAACTCTTTGTGCTTGTCACGTAGAACTTCAGGGCACGAGCAATGTCCAGCGAGTGCACAGACCTTTCCGCCGGAGACAAAGGTTTTCGGAAAAAAACAGGTAACACCAAAGGCATGTTGAGGTGGAGTTCCAACGGAACTGTTGGCATGAATGAGGGGTGCGTATGCAGCACCACCCTTAATTCGTGCAAAGTCAGGTAAGGCTGCTTGCAGGATATGGCCTGGATCTCACCTACCCTCTTGGCAGAGGATATGGCCAGAAAGAAAGCTATTTTCCATGAGGGGAAACTTGAGCGGGGCCTGATGCAGAGGCTTGAAGGGGTCCTCATGAGCCTCGTTAGAACCATGTTGAGTTACCACGCCGAGGCAGGTGCCTTCACCGGCGGGAAAGATCTGAAAAGTAATTTGAGAAACTCCTTGATGAGTCAGTGGGACCAAAGTAAAGATCTTCCTGGATACCTGGTGTAGCGGGAGATTGCTGAAAGATGTACCTTGATGGAGACGTTGGCCAGTCCCGCCTTGGTGAAGGATTGCAAGTATGGTAGGAACTGTGGGGTTGTGAACCTCAAAGGGGTAATCTTCTGGCACCACATAGCGAAATGCTTCCACTTGTGACCATAGCACTTGAAGGTCAAAGACGCCCAGGCCTTGGCGAGGACCTCCCTGCAGTCCGCTGGGAACTTATATCCTCCAAACTCTCGGGCTGCAGGAGCCAAGCCCCCAGGTTCAGCAATCCTGGTTTGTGATGCAGGATTGCAACTCCTTCTCTGGTGAAAGGATGTGGAACCACTGGCAGCTTGACCAGAGGCTACACTAACAGGCTGAGAAGGCCCGGGTACCAAATTCATACGCAGCCAAGCAAGGGCAATGAGTATCATACAGCATTGACACTGTCTGAATGTGTTGATGGCTCATAGCAGGAGAGGGAGTGGAGGAAACACTTTTGGAAACTGCCCTTCCCACGGGAAGGAGAGGGTGTCCCCCAGGCTCCTCAGTTGGTGGAATCGGCAAGCAAATGTCTAGTATTTGGAATTTGCCGGCGTCGCAAACAGACTGATCTGGGGCCTGCCCCACTTTACAAAGATAGAGTCCCCCTGATCCTGCCAAAGTTCCCATTTGTGGCATGAGCGCAATTCCTTGTTGAGGGAGTCTGGAATGGTGTTCTTGACTCCCGCTAGGTGAAAAGGGATGAGGAACATCCCTTGTCCGTCTGCCCAGCACCACAAGTCCTGCACTTCCTTGGAAAGTTCTGGGGATCAAGTGCCCCCCCCGTTTCCTGATGTACAACATGGTGGTGGTATTGTCCATGAAGATCCTCACCACCCCACCCTTCAGAGACTGAAGGAGGAAACTGAGAGCCCAGAACACTGCTCGTAGCTCCAGGATGTTGATTTGGAGATCCTTCTCCTCCGGCAGCCACAGGCCTCTGGCGTGCAGACGTCCAGTGTGGGCTCAGCCAGCCTTCCAAGGAAGCATCCGTGGTGACCGTCTCCTGGTAAGGAGGGTTTTGAAATCCTGTGCCTTCCGTGGTGTTGGAGCAAACACCCCACCATCCTATTGCCCGATGGAACTCATCCTCGAGATGGATCTTGTCCGTGAAGCTTCTGGACACCTCTATCCAGCAAGCATCCAGGAACTCCTGAAGGGGTCAAATTTGCAACCTGCAAAGCCGAATGAGGTAGATTCAGGACGACATCATGACGAGCAACAACGTTATGACTCACACCGTGGCTGTCTTTGTCAACAACAGTTTCCGAACCTTCCCTTGAATAGCTGCTCCTCTCTCCTCCGAGGATGATGCCAGGCAGGACACAGTATTGAGTCTGGCGACTAGGAACATCACATTCTGCAATGGTGTTAAGCAGGGCATTGGATAGTTGATGGAGAATCCACGATTCATCAGCTGCTGGACAGTCGTTTCTGTGAATACTCTGGGGGCCAACTTCAATCCGACTTCACTCCGAAAGGTAGAGCCTTCAACTGGTAATGCTGTCCCTGCACTATGGAACGCAGAAACATCCAATGTTTATTGTGAATGGGAACATGGAACTAGGTGTCGTCCAGATCAAGCAACATCAAGAAGTCTCCTTTCTCCAATTGGACGAGCACGTGTTGCAACGTGACTATCCTGAACCTTTGAGACTTCAGGTATTTGTTGCGAGATTGCGGGTCTAAAATGGGCCTCCTGTCCCCTGACCAGAAAGTATCTGGAATAGACTCCCAAGCCCCAGAGCCATTGGGGAACTTGCGCTATCGTCCCTTTCCACAGCATGGCCTTTACCTATTCCAGGAGCTGTGAGATGTGTTGCCAGGGTAGATGATTTCCTTTTTGAGGAGGAGGAGCCCGATTGCCAGCTGGCAATGGAGGCGGAGGGTGATGTCAATCACACCCTACCCACCTTGGGACCCACTTCCCTGGCAAACCTGGTGGATTCAGACTTGCGGTTCTTGGCCTTGTCTTGGGCTCCCGTGAATGAGCTGCCCTCAAAGGACTTAGAAGACCGCTCCTCAGACTAGCCGGTCCTGGGTGAGGCATGACCCTGCTCGAAGCACGGGGCACAGGCCCTGGCGTTAAGCCACACCACCAGACTACTGTGCCTGTGTCTCGTCATCTTCTTGGAGAACCTGAGGCATATCCTGCCCTCTACCTCCTTGTGACTGTGCCTATAGGCTGTGTCACCCAGAGTACACAGGTCTATGCATTTGTCGTGGTGTGAGCATAGCAAATTGTGTGTGGATTAGTCCCACACATTTCCTGAGGTTGGACTATCATCATTCCATTTAATGTAAAATTTCAAAAAGCACAGGCAAGCCCACACCTATCATGAGGATGGTTGAATTATTCACATAGATATATATTCTGCTTACACAATACAGATGCAAGGTTTTTGCAAGCATTTTAAAATCAACCAAACCTTTGCTGGTGTTTGCTACACATGTTCAAATGCTCCAACCAAAACCAGACTATACAATACTAATACGCCCCTCCTTCTGAATAAAGGTAAAACTAATATACAGTTATCCACAGCTTTGGGAACTGTCTGCCTGGGGCTGAAGAATCTATTTTTAAAATAGCACTGTCTTGTAAGAAAAGAAAATGAACATTTTCTAAAGCAAAATACTTGCATTTGGGCTAATTTGCATGCCCACATTTGTTTGCTCATGCGGCTCTGAACTGGAGAACGTCCACTGATGACTACTGGGTGGCACTGTGGTATACGGACTCAAATGACAAAGAAATGAGCATAGCAGACGTTATTTTATCACCCTTTCCAAAATGCAAGATGGATCATAGATCTTTCCACATTGCCATGATGCATGTACAGGCATGGAGAATCAACAGATCTAGCAGTCAGCTATTCCCTACAGGATCAAATATAATATGCAAAAGCAGATTAGCCAGACGAAAGGGACATTCGGCCACATTCGGCCACCAAAGATTCTAAAGATTGTGGTTCATACTTCTTCCAAGAACGCAGCTGCCTTAGGAAAGAGAAACAGAAAGAACATTAACGTACAGTGTGCTCCTCGCCATGACCAACACAGACTGCCATTCATCACCTGCCTTTGTGAGGTCAGTACGTGTCCATGTTATATTAAAAATAGTGTTGCTTAGTGTGCCACCCTGGCTATACAATGGACTTTGCCACACACGGTTGATACATTTCCTCCCAACCTCGTTATCTGAAAATCCTTTTCCCATTCTCTCTGAAAACTATCAAGCACAGAACAGTCTCATTATCCATGAATGCTCTGTACAGTGAATCAGTAGATGAACTACATTTTTAAGAGCTCTCCATTGACCTCTACAGGGGCTGCCAGGGACCTATGACATTGCAACATTGCTCAGATGAGCTTCATTGCTTGACTTGGATGAATGTGGTGAAATAACTCATGCTGCAACAGTTGGAATCTTTCTTCTAATGTGGACAACTAAAGCCAGTTCTTATTTTCGAGAAGCTACAACAAATATATGACCAGTATGGTGTACCATTCCTTCCAGAACAACTTTGTTTCTGGAATTGAAATAAGGCTATTACACTGTCATCAAGGTGGTTTATGTTGTCAGTTCCCTTATCAACCACATACGCTGCTAATGTGTTCTATCTAACACTGGAGAGTTCACAATTAGGCCATCTGATAGGGACAACATTCCACCGATCCTCTCTACAAAGACACCAACAATGGGACAAGGTGCTTGTTTCATAGTAAAATCGTAATGTAAATTGTGAAGTCTGGAAACGTATCCTACCACTGCTCTCATTCACCTTCAGTTTCTTGATAGAGGTGCATTGTTTCTACCCCTGATCCTCAAATACACCATGCAGGATCATAGAATAGGATCTAGTTTCACATAAAGGATTATAGGAAAGCAAATGAGACCATAGACAACTAGTGAGTTAAGTCATAATTTTTGTTTCATCTAATCTGCCACACCAGGGGAGTAAGAGTAGTAACTATTTGCATGGTTCATTGGTAAACTTCCACAATATCGGGATGAATGTAGCATTATCATCTCCTTCACCGTAGTAGATGTTAAAACCCATCAGCATTTAATGTCTGGTTTCCAGAAAACTCCCATGGCAGCAGAATAGAATCCAAACTCAAGCACTATGTGTGAAATTGCATCACCTGTTTTATCGAGATTCATTGTATACCCTAACATCCAGGAAACTCCATCAATGACAGTCAAACATGCATGCAAAGAATTAATGAAGTCAGAGAAAATGTCTTCATTTTAGGCCAATACTTTGGTCTCTTTAGCCCCTTAAAAAACACCATTAATCTTGGTGCTCCTACATGCACATTCTAACAGTGATTTGAGAGACAACACAGAGAGTAAAGGTAAGAAAGTACCCATTTATTGGTCCCTTTAAATAAACACTTTCATTTATGTATTTATTTATGTATTTATTTATTTATTTATTTACATAGCACGCAAGCAGCCCAGGGGCATTGAGGCGCTGTTACTTGCAAGAACTTAGTTACAAAGGTACAGGCATGGTAGCGGTTGTTGACACATTATGAATACTACAGAACATCATACTGTTGTTACAGATATTGCACTTGGTCATTATTTTACAACTTATGCAGAGGGTCATATGATAAGTATTCATTCTGATGTGAAGGGCCTTATGTGAAGAAGATGGTTTTCATAGCTTTGCGGAAGGTGGTGAGGGTAGCCTCACCTCGGATAGTGGGAGGTAGGGCATTCCAGTGAGTGGGTGCGAGAAAAGGGAAGCTGGATCCACCCGCTCTGGCTCTTTTTACTAGTGGCACATAGAGCATGTTGGTATACAGTGATCTGGTTGGCCTGGTAGTGGAGACGGGGTGGATCCTTTGTGAGAGGTAGGCAGGAGCAGTGAGGTGAATGCACTTGTCGGTCAGTGTCAGAGCTTTGAAGACGATCCTTTCCTTTATTGGGAGCCAGTGGGCTAATTTTTTGGCTTCAGAAATGTGTCCCTTTTAGCAATGCCTTGGGCTGCCCGGAGAGCTTTGTTCTGTATGTCTTGTAGTCTCTCTAGGTTTTTATTGGAGGTTCCTAGAAAGAGTACATTGCAATAGTCTAGCCTAGAGCCAGTGATGGCTCTGGCTATGTTGGTGCAGTTCGCTTTGGAGAGAAAGGCTCTGGCTGCGTTGATTAGTTTGGCATGATATGCAGCTGCGGAGGCTATTGCATTGACTTGTCTATCCATGGATAGGCTGGAATCCAAGTAGACTTCAAGAGTTTTGACAGAATCTGAGACAGGAATTTTAATGGTGTCAATGGTGATGTGACTGAATTGGGAATCTAGATTTTTTTAGCGTGTCGGGGGAACGTACGAGGCGGAGTTCAGTCTTGTCGAAGTTGAGACAAAGTCCATTTCTGCCATCCAGGCTTGGATGGTGTTGTAGAGGTTGTTGAGGGTCAGAGAGTCAGTATCATAGTTACCATTGAGGGTGAGGAGGATCTGAGTGGTGTCGCCGTAGTTTGTGTTGGAGATGCCCATAGCGTTTAGGATGAGGAAGAGGGGTCGTGTGAAGATGTTGTAGAGGGTGGGGGAGAGGCAGAAGCCTTGGGGCACACCACAGAGTCTGATGGTTGGTGAGGCGGAGGCTAGGTCAGAGAATACTTGCATGGTACTGTCTTGTAAGAAGGAAATGATCCATGCTGTGGCCTCTTTGGAGAATTTGGCAGTGGAGGAAAGGTGGTGGCATAGGACGCCATGATCTACGAGGTCGAAGGCCGTGGACAGGTCAAGGAGTAGGAGAAGTGCGGGTTTACCCATGTCTCTAGCATCGTCCATCTGGTTTTTCAGGTCAAGTAGGGCGGTTTTGGTCCCGTGTCTGGGGCGGAAACCAGATTGGCAGAGTCCAAGGAGTTTGTTTTCTTCAATGAAGTGCTGAACCTGCAGGTAGGCTGCTTTGTCCATTATTTTGAGGAGGAATGGGACAGTGGTGGTAGGTCTGTAGTTGTTGGGGGAGGTGGGATCGAGAGTTGTTTTTTTTAAAAAAGAGGGCGGACCCAAACTTCCTTGAGGGAGGTGGGGACTTTCCCTGTGGCAAAGGAGGCATTAACAAAGGCTGTCAGGAAGGGAGCTAGCGCTTCAGTGCAGTCTTTGATAATGGAGGATGGGCATGCATCACCTTTGTAGTTAGAGGGTTTGATGTTCCTCATTATGTTGATTATGTCTTTTTCCTGAATGGGTTTGAAGGAGAAAGGTTAGGGGGGGTCCGGGGCAGGGATATGCTTATTAGGTAGGGCTTGTTTAGTGGCTAGCATTTTGTTTTTGAGGAGGCTTAATTTGGTTTGCATAGTTGTTTGTATTTCATCACACTAGTCTTTGTCTTTGGTGAAATTCTGGGGGGTGGGAGTGGGTGTCTCGAGCTCCCTAAAAATGGCAAATATTTCTTTTGTGCTAGATTGGGCTTCTGAGATTCTGGATTCAAAAGATTTGCTTGGGTGATTGCCTTTTTGTATTTAGTGGATTGGGCTTTAAAGATCATCTTGTCTTTGTCAGAGTGGGACGCTTGCCACTGTGTGAGTGCAGCCTTTTTCTCGTTGCAGAGTGTGAGGAGGTCAGGGGTGAACCATGAGTTGGAGTGGGTAGTGGGTTTGTATTTGCGGGGTTTGAGAGGGGCAATGGAGTTGATAGCTGCTTTGATGGCAGCATCATAGGCTATTGCGAGTGTTTCTGGGTCTGAGGAGAAAGGTAGTCTGAAGGCTGGACCTTGGAGGAAGGGCAGTAGCCTTTCCTTTGTGAGCTGGCCGGAGCTTCTGGCGAGGCAGGGTGGGAGCGGTTGGGGTAAGGGGGCAGCGCAGGAGCTAGTGGTGAGGATGCTAAAGGTGATGATGTGGTGGTCAGACCATGGGGTGAGAGTGTTTCCTGTGATGATGAGTGGGCAGTTGTGCTGTGTGATCCAGTCGAGAGTTCTGCCCTGGGTGTGAGTTGGGCTAAGGATGGCGTTCTTGTAGCCTAGAGCCTTGAGGGCTAAGTCAAGGGATTTGGCTGCTAAGTCCTTCCTACCAGGAGACCTAGGTTGACATCTCCAAGCGGAATGGCTTTAGACTGTTTTTTGAGATTTTCAGAGAGGTGGTGGATGAGAGAGGCTTGAAAGTCTCCGGTTGGGCCTGGAGGGCAGTAGACAGTGTGCACAGTAATGGTGCAATGGGGTGAGAAGGTTATTTTGACTTGGAGGTAGTCGCTGTTGTTGTGCAAGGATTTCTCTGCCTTTCTGATAGAGGGGCTGTCTCTGGCAATAATTGCTACACCTCCACCTTTAGAGAGGCGATCTTGTCTAGTGATGGAATAGCCAGGCGATAGGGCGAGGGAGAGCGCAGGGCCGGAGGCCTCATGTAGCCAGGTTTCTGAGATCATGAGCAAATCGAGGTCATGGGTGGTTAGGAGGTCGTGGATGTCTAGAGCGTGAGCATTGATGGACCTAGTGTTAATCATGCGACATTTCAGATGGGGTTCAGTAGCGGCTGGGGGGGGTTCATGAGGAGAGAGGGTGAGGTGGAGGGGGTGGTTGCGCTGTGGGAGTTGGGGGAGTTACACATTACAGATTTTACACTGGGGGCTCATTTTCAGTGGTGGTGGACACATGTGGAATAGCATTTGCCACAATAGCATTCAAATGGTGGTAGAAGAATTGCACATCACAGATTTTACACTGGGGGGGTCATTTTCAGTGGTGGCGGACACACGTGGAATAGCATTTGGCACAATAGCATTCAAAGTGGTGGTAGAAGAATTGCACATTACAGATTTTACACTGGTGGGATAATTTTCAGTGGTGGTGGACACATGCGGAGTAGCATTTGGCACAATAGCATTCAATATGGTGGTAGAACAATTGCACATCACAGATTTTATACTGGGGCTCATTTTCAATGGTGATGGACACATGTGGAATAGCATTTGGCACAATAGCATTCAAAATGGTGGTAGAAGAATTGCACATTACAGATTTTACACTGGGGGGCTCATTTTCAGTAGTGGTGGACACATGTGGAATAGCATTTGGCACAATAGCATTCAATATGGTAGTAGAAGAATTGCACAACACACATTTTACACTGGGGGGCTCATTTTCAGTGCTGGTGGACACATGTGGAATAGCATTTAGTATGGAGGCAGGACAATTGTATGAGGGGTTAAATACTTCATTGGCGCTATATTGGCAGTACTTGTAGTGGCTGTGGGCTTTGAAGTTGGGCTGAGGAGTCTGGCATAGTTAGCAAATAGAGAGGGTTGCACGGTACGTGAGCACAGCCGGGCATTACGGGTGCTTGTGGTGATGGGCTGTGAGCTGACAGTGGCTTGCAGAGTACGGGCGCGCAATCTGAAGCGCCTTGAGGTAGAGCATGGGTTAGAGAGAAGCTTGCAATGGTTATGCTTCTTACCTTCCAGATGCGGCATAGATTTGGGGCAAATGGCAGAAGAGCAACGAAGAGCTGCAAAGAGCACAGGAGGCCTTTTCTCCTGGCCTTCTCTCGTAGGCTTCGCCTCTCAGTCGTCTCCCCCTCTATTTAAAGCAGGAGGGGAGGGGCAGGCAAGGCGACCTGAAGAATGGGCACGAGTTGCTGTGGATGTTGTGGATGTGTCCATGGCAACAGCTACAGCATCCATTTTGGAGGATTTTTGGATGCACACGCGGCGGGAAGCATCACAAAGGAACACAAGAGCAGCTGATCCAGCATCCAGCTGGAGTGGGCGGAGACGTGCTCGCAGCGGAGCTGCAAAGAGCACAGGAGGCCTTTTCTCCTGGCCTTTTCTCCTGGCCTTCTCTCGTTGGATTCATGGGAGTATGATTAAAAAATCACATTAATGAAAGGTAAGCCTTTGGGGTGGAATACAACTCCCCAACCATATTCTTAAAGAATGAACCCACCCTGCACCACCACTGAACTGTATTGATGTATATCACCAGTCCACTCGGTCAACATCTTTTTCAGTGCAAATCACCATTATCACCTCGCTAGCACTAATCACTGAAGCCTAGTGTTGGCTATTGCAACTCTCACTTCTAAGCCTGCTTAGACCTAGGTAACTTTATGAGGTCACTTCTTGTAATATATCCTACACTCACCAATTATCAGACCACATGGTCTGTAGTATTCAGTTTGCGAGAAGTTTCTGTCACAAATAAAACTAAGCAAAAGTATTGTGTCAAGAAAAGCATTGGCCATTGGTCTATCTGAGATGTGATCATTAAATAGGTCCAACAAGCTAGGCTCTAAAGATGCACTGGAGCCTTCAGGAAAATCAGTGGATAGGCCATCACACACACACTTCTTCCCCTTCCTTAAAGCTCTGATGAACTCTTTGACAATTTACAGAGAGATGGGTGTCTTAAACCCACAGGTATTGGTAATAGCCCCTTCATCAGCACATGCCTGGCCCACAAATGCTTCAACTTATTCATCTAAGGGGGAGTATTTAGAAGTGTATATTTTGTCAAAATTTAACGTGAACGTATCTGCTATATTATTAACTTCCCTCACAGGTATTTCATCCTCAGATACTATTATAAAGGGAATATAGTGCTTCAGTCCAGCCAGCAGTATTTTCCCAACATCATTTTGGTGCATGCAAGACTGGGAGTGATGCACCATGTAAATGCATGTACATTCCCTATTCCTAGGGTGAGACACGTTTCTGAATGTTCATCGTCCCAAAGCTCCTAAGGCATGTCATACACACGTTATGCATATTATTGTAAAGCATTAGTAATTTGGCGCCTCTAAGAGGTGTTCTCTAGACTGATTTAAAAAACCTCCTATCACCAAATTGGACATGTTATCTGAAGATAATCATCTCTTCAACTCTCTAAAAAAGTTCAGATTATTCTCAAAAGGACCAATCACATTGACTACTGTATGACAAACGCCTTCCAACACCAGCTCACCATATGATGTACACTTGTCCCTGGACTACAGTGTGTTTCTCACTCCTTTTTTAGTAAAATGGCGAGCCTACGATTCTTGTTCGGACTGGGAGAGGACATCACTTCATCTACCCGTTGGCAATTCAATTTAGTAGACAATATTTAGGTGTGTTAGTGCAATGGGTACTTAAGCATTTGGAGATCAGTATATATTTGTGCTGCTTCACTGTGTGGTTTATCCTTTTTAGATTTCAGGACATTAGCTTAAATAATATTCAGCCACACTTGCAACCGCTCCAAAGTCCACTGCACTAGATATATACTCCGAATAATGTGTTGAAATGGGTTGTTAAATCATGACGAAACACCCACAATTTACATAATAAGTTGGTGAGATGGTCACAACCTTTCAAGATTTGTAGTGAGGCAACCAAATCTCCAAAAATGAATTTTAATCTCTGATGCAGAGGTTTAGCATAGGAAAGTGTGCAGTGCAATATTAAATTGATGTTTGAGTATCCTCTGGTAAGTTATTTTTGCTGTGTGGCAATGCACCATTAGTACCAAGGTTTTTGACAGTGGGCAGCAGCACTCTTCCCACTTTGACAATATTAACATTTTAAATATTTAGCAAATAATATTCAGTTCACACCTGAACCCTCCTGCAAAAGGGGAAGACTTAATTCATATTATTCCTGGCAGGGACAGGGCAGAAACTGGTTGAGCTATGCAGAGAAATCAGCTGAAAATGTGCTTTTACAGTATATATTCAGGTAGATACTGTTAAATCCAAGCTAAGAGATACAACTGGATGCGATGAGGAATGTCACGACAGCACCAGTTAGTGACATTCCTCATTACACCCAGATAAATCCGGTGTACATCATTAAGGAACAAACTTAATCTGAGGTATTTATCTTGGATAGATGAATTCGTGAAGCTTTTGTTTTGGGCATGAACACAAACAAGGCATGTCCCTGAAGATGGATAACATTATCTAAAATGCATCGGGCTGATAGCCATTGTTTGTTTGTCATTTAAAGCCATCTTTTTATGAATATGAGCGAGTGTTATCTTGTATTCAACAGTATATACCTGTCTATATAATTATAAAGCAAATTTTCGGCGGATTTCTCCGGTTTCTGAAAGGTCCCTGCTAGGAATGATATGCAATGCAATGAATATTTCCAATAGTTTCAGTAACAACAACATTGTACTGGAATTTGAAACCACAAACGACGTTAAATCGTTTCAGAAAAGACTCAAGCCGAAAGACTGCTGTTCTACTATATGAAACTCATCTGACAAGCGTGCATTTTCAAACTACAGAACTCAATATTTGAATGCATCTAATCATCAGGAATAACAACTACCTATATTTTAGACTTCATACAGAATGACCTGTGAAAGTAACATGAGGACAGATGAATGCTTCATTCCATAAATGAGTGCAACAATATATTGAGAGACCCCACTTAACACGAGGAGTTCCTTTGCCTCACCCATAAGATGAGCCAAAGCACACCGATTATTTTGGTTCAGCTAGCCCTGTCTATGACTATTATAGAGCCACGTAGATCCCTCACCTTGTGCAAACAATGAGCCAAGAACCAGGCCGGGGTATAGAGAGAATACATATTTATTTAAGGTATTGTTTCAATTAATAATTGCCTTAAATGATTATACATGTCGTCTTCTCTGTGGCAAAAAACAAAGCTTCAAAACAAAACACACTTTTTCCTTTGTGTTGCAGATGCAGGGAACACAGACAGATAAGCAGGTCAAACCTTTTGTCCCACAAACCCTTTTTTATGTTGAAATTCAATAATATCTTGGCGCATTACAAACGTTTTGTGGTAGTTGATGGAGGTCCCGCAGGTAGAGATACATTTGAATTTGAACATGCCATTTTGGGAATTGGCGTTACTTTATCTCCATATGTACCAAGAAATATGCCCGATTGCCCCAGGGCTCGGTGCGCTATATAAATAATTACAGTACAATACAATACTGCAATGTTGATGCAATGTTGCAAATTGGCACACACATAGTGTAGTTAATGCAAATGGGATAAGTGTTACTTTTAGTGTTATCTGTGTAAATATGATATATTTTTAGATTTGCATGCGTGTAGCAATATAATGGCAATGTTGTTATAGATACAATGTAAATACATGGAGTACCGCTCAGCCTAAAGGAGAAGCGAGGAGCTAAACATGCACCCGCGCTATAGAAGGTTATGAATGGAGATTTTGATGAAGGGACACAGCAGTCTATAACACACACATGCATGAATATGCATATATACTCAGGTGGGATAGTTGACAGATATGGGCTATATTCTGAATAGATGATTCTGTGTCTCCTCATTGTGGGAAGATTTTGTGAATCACTGAGGTTTGGATCTGTGAGTTAAAACTCTGAATGGCAAGGAAACTGGTTTTGCAAGATTGAAGGTTGGGAGAGCAGCAGCTGTGGTCAGTTTTGGGCACGCCTGCTTATGACCTGGTGCTATTGTGGGGGAGGGATGTAATCTCTGTAAGTACATGGGAGCCTGTTATTAAAATAGGGGATTCCAGTCACCTGGCAGGGCTGTGTTTAAGGGCCACACAATTGACCTGATGCAAGGGTTGTTTGCAGGAAGGTGTACCAGTAGATCAAAGGTTTTCAATTAAGTTTTCAGAGTGTGGGTTGAGACCATGTGTGCAGGAATGGTATGGTAAATTGCACAGTTTAGAATGAAACATGGACACCATATTAAGTGGCTTCACTTCAACACTACAGCTAAGTCAATGCCTAGTCTGGGATGCTGAGGAAAACCCTTATTGATGTATTTTTAGGTCCAGTTCAGTACTCTGGATGACAACCCTTGTTTAACACCCTCCTCTTAGAATCCCCCTGACCCCACTGAGCCGCCAAGAAGTAAGTTTGTTTTGCAAATTAAAAGGTTTATTTGAGAAATATAAACAATATATATATATATATATATATATATATATATATATATATATATATATATCAAACTTCTATAAATAAATTGATAATGGATATTACACTTGTGAATATGAGCAGTAATCAGCAAGAGGTAATTTATGAATAGGAACAGAAGAATAAGGTGGGACAGAATGCTTTATATGGTTCAAGGAAACACAATGATGAATGAAATGCAGTACAGAAAATAACTTGATATGGCTTCAACAAAAGACAATGTAATCACTTTTCCCCTGGTGGCAATTCACCCCCCCCCCTTTTATGCAAGGAGATGGAAGTAACACACACAGTCTTCGGGAACACAATCGAATACAATACGGAATTCAGTTCCCCCCCCAGCAAGCTTAGAGGAAACAGGTAGAAGTTTGAAACACAGGCCCAAAATGCTTTTAAATGTGATGGCAATGGATGGGAAAATGTGCTAACTGATTTTAATTCCCTCTAGAGATTCAGGGGAGTGAGAGATGCTTGTTGGTATTAGTTTAGGCTCACTTTAGCAATGCTCTATGAGTTATTACCAGGTTGCAAACGGATTTTAACAAAGGAAAGAATGGAGCTGCTATTTTGACAAGTGGAGAAATTGAGCCAAAATCGCAAACCGTGGCAAATTTCGCGAGTGCGTAAATCGCGAATGCGGAAAAAGTATAGGGAGTAGGAGCCTAGAATCACAGCTTTAAAATGAAAAATAAATTTCGTTCCTAGGACAAACGGTTCCGGAGATACAGACGATTTAATAAAGGTAGATTTTCGGATTTAAAGTAAAACTCAAAATGACAGGTGACAGCTGTAAGCAATATTCAATCAACACCACAGCTAAGTCAATGCCTAGTCTGGGATGCTGATGAAAACCCTTATTGATGTATTTTTATGTCCAGTTCAGAACTCTGATTGACCACCCTTGTATAACACCCCCTCTTAGAATCTGCCTAACCCCACTGAGCCAAGAAGTAGGTTTGTTTTGCAAATTAAAAGGTTTATTTGAAAATGTAAACAATATATATATATCACACTTTATAATAAATTATTATCTGATAGTACACTTAGACATATGATGTTGATCAACAATGGGTAATCTGGCACTAGCACACTTCTTTACAATCAATGAGGAGTTAGTATAGGATGGAGAAAGTAGCAAAAATACTTTTATGGTTTCAAGGGAATAGCAATGAGGAATAAAATGCAGTACAGAAATACTTGATATGATTTTAGCAAAAGTTAAGATAATCACTTTTTCTCTGGCAATTCAACCCCTTCCCCTATGCAATGTAAGAAATGGAAGGAGATGGAAAGAGGAGCACACAGTTCTCAGGAATGCAATCAAATACAATACGAAATTCAGTTCCCCCCCCAGCAAGCTTAGAGGAAACAGGTAGGAGTTTGAAACACAGGCCCAAAATGATTTTTTAAATGTGATGGCAATGGATGGGAAAATGTGCCAACTGATTTTAATTCCCTCTAGAGATTCAGGGTGAGTGGGAGATGCGTGTTGGTATAAGTTCAGGCTCACTTTAGCAATGCTCTATGAGTTATTACCAAGTTGCAGCGGATTTTAACAAAAGAAAGAATGGAGCTGCTATTTTGACAAGTGGAGAAATTGAGCCAAAATCGCACATCACAGTACATTTCGCGAGTGCGTAAATTGTGATTGCGGAAAAAGTATAAGGAGTAGGTTCTTGTTGGAAAGCTTAGATTCTAAGCTTTCAGAGGAAAGTTAAATCTTGTTCCTAGCCCAAACGGTTCCAGAGATACGGACGATTTAATAAAGGTAGATTTTCGGATTTAAAGTAAAACTCAAAATGACAGGTGACAACTTGCAGCTTCAGAATTGACAGGTGACAGTTGTGTAGCTTTACAAATGACAGATGACACGATTTCTAGGAGGCTGTTCTAATTAGGTTAAAATAGTTTGGATTAGATTATTTTAACTAAGAGATTGGTTCTGCACAGTTCTGCTAGGTACTCACAATATAAATTTGAAGTAGGCCTCGTCACGGATCTGGTCAACACGTCCGGCTGCGGTTCTGTCTGCTCGGCGGGTCAATCAGGCACCGGTTCTGCTCACAGCGATCCGGGTCTGGTCTGCGGTTCTGGCAAAAGTTCTTGGCAGGGAATTCGAACTGCTTGCCCGGCTGTTGAATAGTTTGCAAATGATTTTAAGGATGCTGAGGCCTGCTGAGAGAGTTCTCAGTTTGTGGGTTTAGGCCCTTGCTTTAAGTTCTGAAGTAAATTTCTGGTCTCTGAAGATTGATGGATGTGAAGTCTGGAGTCTCCCGGCAGAGCGTCCCGCAGAAAATGGAATTGAATGTCCCTACCTGTCCCAGCAGTCTCTGTTTATGTGTTTTGAAAATGGGTGTGTGCCTGGGCCTAGCTAAGCCTGCCTCTCTCTTCTTGTCATAGGCCCAATTCTCCCCTCTCCCATGACTGGGGGAAGGAAATGGATTGTCATCATGATGAGGTCTGTTTATGGGTCAGAGGATCCTCCCCTGGTCAATTTGCACACAAATCTATTTCTTACCCAAATACATATTTATCTATGTACACAGTTGTTTGACATCACATACACACATCATATATTACTAAAGATAGTCCCTGTCCCGACTCTGGTGTTTCTAGGAGCTTGCATTCAAAAATGGCAACTCATTTTCGATTTTAGTGGGTTTTGCAACATGGGTTTTTCATCAAAAATTATACAAAAGTACATTTCCCTTCCACATATATGCCAGTAACTTTCCATGTCTCCAGCTTAAACACATTGTCTACAATAATCATAATTAGCGGGGTTTTGCCCCAGAACATGGTACAAATTGGAGTTTGGATTCAAATCGTGAGGGCATTTTTCAAACTAAGACTCTCAAAGTTGTACATTCTGTCAATTGGTTACAATAAATTATCACTGTTTCTATAAAATATATATTTGTTGCAATTCAACTCCCCAGTGTTTGGGTCCGCCTCCAGAAGTCTGGGTGGGTCAGTGATCACATGTCTATGCTCGCCCGGCTGTTGCTCCCAGTCCCCGGATCGTCCTCCTTGGCCAGTGTCCAGGTTTTCTTTCTCCTAGAACGACAAAGGAAAGCAGCAATACCTATTCGTAGACATTTCTTCCCCACCATTGATATAGTGGGGTGGCATATACATTTTATAGTCAAAACATTTGCGTTCTTATTTTAACAAAAAACAAGATACAATTATAAGACATTTTTTTTTCAAATCATAATATTTTAGAGACTATATGTGGGATATTTTAGGGTTGGAATTAAATTACTCTGGAGCGGTCCCTTCTGGTATTGCAGAGGACTCCTCCAGTTGTTGCAGAGTGTGCCTGGGATGGCAACACTTTAGCTGATTTATATGTACCCACTTGTCTTCCCCCTCTGCCGACTGCCTTTGGGGATGCGGATCTTGTATGCAACAGGGGAGATCTTGTCTATAATTTCAAACGGTCCCTTCCATGTAGGCAAGAATTTTCGCTGTTTGGCCTGGTTCCTTTTGAAATTGTATAGATAGACCCGATCACCCACCTTATATTCCTTTCGGGTAGTTTTTAAATCATAGTGGGTCTTCATGCTCTCGGCTGATCTTTCTAGATTCCACTGAGCATAGGCAAAAGCATGTTTGAGGTGTTTCCTTAAATTCTCCACATACTCATGAGTTGTGGAAGCATTTATCAGTGTCTGCTCTTGGGTCCTGCAGAGCAAATGCTGGGGAAGCACCATCTTGCGTCCGATCATCAACTCAAATGGTGACATTTTAGTGTCAGATGAAGGGGTAGATCTGATGGCCATTAGGACCAGAGGTAATCGGATATCCCAACTCGGCCCAGAATCTGCCACAAACTTTTTTAATATGCTCACAATGGTTCGGTTGTATCTCTCTACTGCTCCAGAAGAAGCTGGCCTGTAAGCAATGTGTAGCTTCCTTTTAACCCCCAGTATCTCCCACATCTTTGTCATTACTTCACTGGTGAAGTGGCTACCTCTGTCTGACTCAATCCTTTGAGGTAGACCAAAACGGGAAAAGATGTGGTTAATCATCAGGGCAGCTGCAGTTTCTGCCTTGCAATTTGGGGCTGGGAGACATACCACCCACTTGGTAAACAAGCATGTAACGGTCAACATGTACTTGTTTCCTCTAGAGGAGTGGATTACAGAACCTACAAAGTCAATTTGCAAATCTGACCATGGCAGTGTCATCCCCCTCTTTTGGAGAGGCGCACGGTGTGTGAGGGATGATGGCTGAAATTGTGCACACACAAGACACCCCTTCAAGTATTGGTTGAGGTCCTGCCCCATGTGTGGCCAGTATGCAACCTCTCTTAAGATTTCCAGTGTTGTGTGAAATCCCCTATGACCGGTGGTGGCCGCGTCATGGGCGTGACTTAACATCAGGCTTCGGAATGAGGTAGGAACCACCCACTGATCATAGCCAGCTTGGGATTTCCTTACCAACAGCCCGTCTTGGATCCGGAACATCTTTGGACATTTCATCAACACTCTTAGGTCCTCTTTCCCAATGTAATCGGTATCCGTCAGGGGAAAGTTCGCAGGGTCCTCAAGGTGTTGGTAAAACTTACCAATAATTGGATCCCCCTTCTGGGCTGTAATTAAATCAGCATCAGGGGTCTTCATGCTCCATTGTGCAGTTGAAAGATCATTGTGAGCATTTGTCTGGGACCTAGTGATAGCAGTGACCTGGATTTCCCCCAACAGGGACTCTAGTAGAGACTCTATTAGATCCCCTTGGATGGCCCGGTTTTGGCCAGCTGATCAACTAAGTCATTTCCAGTTTTGTCTGGTCCCTCTACTTTGGAATGACCCTTGATCTTTTTCCAGTAGATGGTCATCCCATTCGATGTGACCATATCATCAATATTTTGGATTAACTTCCCATGTTTCAGAGGTTTGTTATTAGCACATAACATGCCTCTGGTTTTCCAATTAACCAGGTGCTCCACGAACCCATTCCGTACATAATCGAATCTGTGATTATGACCAGTTCTTGGAGTTGATGTTGGACAGCAGTGAGGATGGCTTGATGCACAGCCATCAATTCTGCCATCTGACTACTTCGTTGACCAATTTTGTATCCAGCGAAGGGTTCTGGGGACTCATTCACCCATGCGTTCCCTATTCCGGTCCCCAGTTCTTTTTCCCCGTTCTTCCCAACATGGTAAGAGCATCCACCCACATAGACAGTGGGCATTCCCTCACACTTGTCTTCTTCAAAGACTTTGTGTGGGGAATTGAAGTATGCCTCCATGTTGTTCTTGATTTTTAGACTTTCGTCCTCAAGACAGTTTTCTCTGGCACAATTATGCAAGTCAGCCAGACCTTGCGCGAGGGGACTCTTCTTGTTTTGGCCATATCTGACCTCTACAGGAAAGCCTTGCATTGACAGAATCCACGAAGTAATTCGGGAATTACTCACATTTCCGGCCCGGATCCTGTGACTTTGGAGATATTGCAGAGGCTGTTGTGGAGTCTCCACTATGATGTGTTCCCCCTGGATAAACGGACAGTAATTCTTCAATGCCCACACCGTTGCCAGGAGTGCCTTCTCACAATCGTTGAATTTTTCCTCCACAGAGGATAAAGTTTTGCTCGCATAGGAGATTACTTTATTGACCTTGTCATGCTTTTGGTATAATACTGCCATCAAGCACGTATTAGAGAACCCTGTCTCCAGGAAGAACTCCTTGTTTCTGACAGGGTAAGCTAGGCAAGGCACTTGTGAGAGGCTTCTTTTGAGTTGTCTTACTGCCTCAGATTGTTCTGGACCCCATTCCCACTTGACCCCCCCTTCAAAAGATGAATCAGGGGTCTGGTGATCTCTGCGTAGCCCTCAATGAACTTTCTGCTGTAATTAGTTAGTCCAAGGAGGCTCCTTAGTTCCCGCAGAGTTGTGGGATCCTTCAGTTTCTGGAGTGCTTCCACTTTCTTTTCTTGGGGACAGAGACCCTGAGGAGTAATCTCATGCCCCAAGAAATTAACACAGGTTCTACACCACTGTGCTTTCTGAAAGGAAAGTTTTGCTCCGGCGGCCCGTAACTGCGTCAGAACATAACGGATCTCCGCTATGTGTTCCTCCACAGATTAACTTTTGATGAGGACATCATCTACATAAGCCAGGTTACCCCTCGCACCCAGGTCGGGCATGGCCTTATGTAGGAAAATGTTGAATTCATAGCCAGAGTTGAGGTATCCGAAAGGAGTCCGGGTCCATGTGTACTGCTGGCCCCCAAAGGTAAAAGCCAGTTTGTATTGGTCCTCCCTACTGAAAGGCACGGTCCAGTATCCATTGGTCAGGTCTATTGCTGTGAATACCTGTGATCCCTGAATTTGGGCCAGCCCTTGGTCAATGTAGGGCAGAGGCCATCGGGAAGTATGGACCCATTTGTTGAGCTCCCTAAGGTCAGCGCAGAGTCTCCACTGGCCGTTTGGCTTCAATATTCCCAGCACCGGATTATTGAAGGTGCTGTGTACTGGACGGATTATTCCCCGTGACTGAAGGTTCTTAATTATTTCAGTAAGGGACTCCATGGATGCGAGAGGCAAACGATATTGCTTCACAAACACTGGAGTCATTCCAGGGTCCGTGGGAATTGTTGTTGTGTGGATGTCAGTGTGACCACAGTCATATGAGTCTACCGCAAAGAGATCTTGGAAATCCAAGAAAACTTGTTTCAACTTTTGCTTCTGTTCTAGAGTCACACAGGCATCAGCTAGGTTGACTCTCTCTTCCACCATCTGCCTTAAGCCTGGAAAGACTTCTGGTTTGGCTATCTCAGCGGCCTCCTCAGTTGGGTGGAGAAGTCCCTGGTCAGAGTGCTGATTTGAACTGGCGGCTTCAGGTGGGGAAGGCAGCCTTCATGGACCTGAAAAATCACCTCATCCCTCCTGAAGTCACAAGTCACATCTTCATTACCATAAGGGCAGGAAGTGTTCACCAGGAAGTTCCCCCCATGCCGGGTGAAGATCCTGTCTGCTGTTGTATTGTCATCGCTGTCAAAACAGTCCTTGGGGATCGGTCCTAACAGTTCATTTCCTAAATCAATGGAGAAATGTCGGTCATCAACCGCCATTCCAATAATGGTGCCTGCGGCTAAAGTAATACTCTGTAAGTCGCTGTTATCCACCTCTATTGGAATGGTGTCATGTTCTATGTTGACTAATGGTGTTGGGTTTACCCCCAACCCTGGCTGTTGGAGAGAAGCATTTAGATGTATATAAGCATCAGGGTTTTTCAATTTTTGTCCTCTTTTAACGTTCACTTCCAGGGAGAATGGTCGGTCCTTTCTGGGATGGTGACTTCCTCTTTAATCTGATTTTCAACTGCTTAAGGTAGCAATTGAGCTGACCTAAATGCTTTTTCTGGATCATCAAAGCCCATGGGATTATCCGCTAATCGGGACCAAGCTTTGAAGTTTGTTAGGTCCAAACTAATGGCAAAGCGATTGAGAATGTCACTGCCTAAGTAAAAGGCGGCAGTGACGTCTCGCACGACCCAACAATTATGGACTATGCTCTTGTTGCCAATGGAGATTTTGAGCATACACCTGCTTGGCAGGAGATGTTTGGAATTGGGTGTTTCCAGATCCATTTCCCATTTGTCTATCAGTTTGAATGTGGGAATGGCTGGATCTTTTGGGAGTTGGCGGAACATGGCTTCGCTGATGAAGCTCTTACCGTTGTTCACACACACTCGAGCGAGAACAGAGTCCTTCCCATTATTTAACTGAACAGGGATGAACAACTGCTCTCCAATTTGCTGAATATCAGCCAGGCTCTGAGCTGATTTCACATCTTTCTGGACTATAGGAGTGGGAGTGTCTGATTGCGGGTTGGTAAAGAATTTCAGAGTGTTTCCTTCCAGTGTGGAATACCACCTTAAACTGGAAGGAAGGTTGATTTTCAGGAATAGAGAGTACCCCCCATCACGAGTCTGTTGTCCTACTGCTATTACTGTCACATCTGGAATTTGGTTGTTCTGGAAGTGAAATTCTACTTGGTCAGATTTTTGTTCAACCATGTGGCAGGTGCTGTTTAAACTAACATGGTTGACACTCTGTTTTAATGTTATTGTTCGGCTAGTCTGTTTCCAGAGGACCTTGTTTACACAATCTATTAGGGGTGACAACCTTCTCAGGAGGTCATTCCCTAGTTAAGAAGGGGTGCCCTCTGGAGTCACTACTATGACCGGGTGTTTCACCTTGTGTCACCCAATTTTAATGTCCAAATCTGCCGTCCCCTCGACGGGAATTTCCTTCCCGTCAAAGTTCTGGAGTTGTCCAGGAAGAGAGGTGAGAGGAATACTGTAATTCTCCCCCCTTCCTGCATTCAGTTCATCAAAAGCCCTTCTGGACAGAAGGGTAGCTTGAGATCCAGTGTCCACCAGCACCAAAATTGTACCCTGCCCCTGTACTTGTACCGGGGCATAATATTTTCCCTCCTTCTCCTCAAGGGGGCACAGATAATGCACATTTTTGGACAACGGGTGGGCTAACTTTCTGGTTTTGGTTATTGCTAGCGAAGACATTTGGGCAGAATTGTGTGGAGAGCCTGGGGAATCTGAAATAAAAAGTTGGCAACTGGAGATCAGAGCCATTGTGGGTTCCCCTGGTTCAGGTTCTGGGCCGCCCCCCCCGTTTTTGGAGGCAGTCACCAGGATGGGTTTGACCCATGGGATTTTGGTATTGTCGGTTCTGGGATGAGATGATGGGTGGCGGTAGCTCAGTCTCCACATCTCCCCAGTCTGAATTGGCATCCCTTGGGACCCATTTTTCCTTGGGAGGAGTTGCCCCATCTCTGAAGGAGAAGATCCTTTTCCCAGGATCTTCTGAGGACCCCTCTCCCTCAACTTGGAAGACCTGTACCTCCTCCATAAAGTGGGTCTGTTTGGGTCCTTTGTTTCTCCTACCCCCCCTCTGCTCCTTGGGAGGCAGGCTTTCAGGGGTAGGAGATTTTGTTTCTGGTTCCTGGTTTTCCAGGGGCTGTTTACAAGTTGGGGAGGAAGCTTCCTCCAAGGCTTTACACCCGCCTTCCCTTTGTGCCTCTTCCCGGGAAACCGGTGGGTTATCGGGTGCTGCCCCCGTCATTGTTCAGGAGCACCAGGCCCAGTGTGTGGGGCATTCTGCGGTGGCATGCTCATCTGAGGGTTCTGTTGAGCCATCAGTATGTGACCCACATCCCGTGCCATATTTTGGACATGGCGCTCAAGTTGTGAAACCCGCTCAGGCTAATACGGGGCTCTATTTTCTCCCCTGGGCTGATCCCGGGAAGGGTAGCTATCCATTCTCTGGTTGTACCCCTGGTTGGGAAGATTTTGGTGCCCCTCCACCCTTGGCCTCCCCTCTCCCGGATTAGGTTGTCTGGGCTCAGGGAATTGGGAAAATAAGGATGGATGATTTTGGGGCTGCATATTGGGTGGACCTGGGTAAAAAGTTCTGCCCAGGATTTGGTGAATTTCTGCCCTCCTGGGGGAAGTTAGGAGGGAAGTTCCCCGGGTCAGCTGCTTGGCTGGATCCCACCCTTGGGCTGGAGGAGTCCACACATAACCCAGGTTTGGTCGGTTTCCCTAGTAGCAGGGACTTACATAGTCAGGGGAGCGGGGGACCCCATTTGTGGGACTACCTCCTCGACTCCCTGTCTGTGACTGGCCCGAGGGCCTTCTGGGCTGTGAATTATTTGGTGCAGGCATTTTTTTAGGCTCCCCCATCTCCAAATCTAAAACGGGGGCAACCTTTACCTCTGTCACATTGGCAGCAGCAGGAGTGCTGTTGGTTTTGGGGTTTTTCGGCGCATTGTTTTTATTTTCGATGGGCTTCTGCACCTCATAGATCCAGGTAGCCTGTTCAATGACCCAGTCTAAAGATCTTTTCTCATGAAAATCTCTCACGAGCTGGGTCATTATGTATTTGGGTAAGGCATGGAAAAACGTATTGCTAAATTCTCTGCTATCCGTGCGCACCCTTCTGGTGGTCTGCGCAAAAGCAGGCTTTAATTCTTGCACAAATTCTTGTGGGGCCTGATCCTCCCCACATTGCAGATTGTAGGCTGCCTTGCGAGCCTCTTGAGGATTTCTGTGCACAGAAAAATGTTTCAAGATGGCCGCCCTTTATGCAGACCATCTTGAATGGTTTTGGTCCTCCAGCCCTGCAAAGAAACCGGAGTATTCTGGTTAGAAGGTCCATTTGACGTACTGGATGCAGCTACTGCTGTCCTTCAAATGGAAAGTCTCCATCATTTGTTCATAGAGCTCCAAGTGTTCCCAAACAGAATACTTGGCGTTCTTATGATAAGGCGTGATGACACTCCTTATTGACTTTATTTGTTTCAATGGGTCCTTAAGCAAGGCCCCTTTTGCCTTATTGGCCTTTTGGTTCGGGTAACCCTAGTCCATTCATCCTCTGACTCAGAAGCACTGCTCCCAGAGGTGCCCGTCTGATCTTCCAGGTTTTCCCGGATTCTGCGAGCCTGGGAATGGCTGGCAGAATGTGGGGACCTGGTCTCCTGTGTCCTGTAATGCTCAGAGGAGTCTTCAGATCCCTCCTTGCTGCCAGGATTTGATGGGTACCCCCCCCCCACCGACCTAACTGGGTGGAGGTTTTCAGGATGCCCTTAATGGGCCTACTCTCCTTGGGTTCCCCACTAAATTGCACTGTGCTTGGGTGCCCATACCCGGATGCCCGCCCATCCATTCCTGGGAGGTACTGGCCTATGAGCCCCATACTTCTATCTGGATAGTAATCTGCCATCCCCGTGGCCCTGGGCTCATGTGCGTGAGGGGACATGGGGGTGGCAGAGTCCAGGGGCTGGGAGAGATGAAGGCCTCTGGTACTAGGGCTCCTGAGGTTATGCTCAGGAGTTTCTCTTTCCCTGCGAACCTCATCTCTATCCGCGCCTGTTCCCTGTTGCAATGCAAGAGCCTGCGCTTTCAGTTCCTCAGTTAAGGCCTTACTAGACTCTATCAGTCTCTCCTGCATTGCTACCTGTTGCTGGAGCCTTTCATTGTGCTGGCAGAGAGCCTCATTCTCTCTCTGTGCCTCCTGATTGGTCCTGGAGTACTCGGCCAGTCTCTGCTGCAGGAGAGTAACCTCCTGATTCCCATCCCTACTGGCCTGCTCCTTTCATGCCAGAGCCTCCTCCACCCTCCTGGTGTGCTCTAACAAGTTCTGGTGTTCTTTTTGGAGGTCACCCAGTCCCTGGAGGGCCAGGTGATTTTCTTCCATTTTCCTTTTTAAGTGGGAGACTTCCTGGCCTAAGGTGTCCCTTTCCTGACTAAGAGTCTGCATCTGCCAGGTCATTCCTTTGCCTTTGAAGGGCACCAGCTTTCTGGCGCTCCTGGTCAAACTCTGCCTGGGTATCCAGGTCTTTCAAAATCAGTTTATTGCTTTCCTCTTTTTCCCTATCTAGGTGGCTTTGCAGGGTGACTACCTGCTCAGCACATGCCCTATTGAAATCTAATTGTTGCTCCAGTTTTTTCTGGCTCTGCAGTAGGGAGTCCAAACCTTCTTGGTACTCCCTCTATAAGACCAGAAATCTGGTATCCAGTCAGCCTTTTCCTGTTGCAGCACATCCATATCCTCCTTTATTTTAGTGATGTACTGTCCGCTGTCATTTTCTGACTCCTGGCTCCTGAGCAGCCTCTGCTCAGAAGAGTCCAGATCAGATTGGGCCTTCTCTAACTCCATCTGTTGGCTATTTGCCAGATCTTGGCCTTCAGCACATTTATTCTGTATGGCTCCCATATATAGGTACAAACATGCCGCTATCCTGACAATCTTATTATGTTCATCTTTGGCTTTAGGGGCCATATACAGTTCACTGAGGGCCACATGTGGGGGACCCTGATCTCTCCATGTATCTGACCCTGTTTCAGTGACCTGTTGCGCGATTGCCTGCAACCAGACCATTTGGTCCTGATGAGTCCACTCACCTCTCACAAATAGCTTATGTAAGAAGTGCTCTCTGGCTATTTTGATGTCTACCAGTGTCGTCATTCTGGAATTTGAGTTCCTTCCTGACTTACAGAAGTTTGTATTTTATTTTTGCAAAACAGACCGTTTCCTTAGAGCGTTCCTTTGAGGAGTGCTTTACAGCGCAACACAGCGTGGTGATCCGACCGGATGTATGTCTCCTGTGAGTTAGCACACTGTATTAATCTGCACAAGTGATAGATCTAACCCAGAATCTCCGGCTATGAGCCCCCACTTTGTTAAGCGGCTTCACTTCAACACTACAGCTAAGTCAATGCCTAGTCTGGGATGCTGAGGAAAACCCTTATTGATGTATTTTTAGGTCCAGTTCTGTACTCTGGATGACAACCCTGGTATAACACCCCCCTCTTAGAATCCCCCTGACCCCACTGAGCCAAGAAGTAGGTTTGTTTTGCAAATTAAAAGGTTTATTTGAGAAATATAAACAATATATATATATCACACTTCTATAAATAAATTGATAATGGATATTGCACTTGTGAATATGAGCAGTAATCAGCAAGAGGTAACTTATGAATAGGAACAGAAGAATAAGGTGGGAAAGAATGCTTTATATGGTTCAAGGAAACGCAATGATGAATGGAATGCAGTACAGAAAATAACTTGATATGGCTTAAACAAAAGACAATGTAATCACTTTTCCCCTGGTGGCAAATCACCCCCCCCACTATATGCAATTCAAGGAGATGGAAGTAACACACACAGTCTTTGGGAATACAATCAAATACAATACGGAATTCAGTTCCCCCCAGCAAGCTTAGAGGAAACAGGTAGAAGTTTGAAACACAGGCCCAAAATGCTTTTAAATGTGATGGCAATGGATGGGAAAATGTGCTTACTGATTTTAATTCCCTCTAGAGATTCAGGGGAGTGAGAGATGCTTGTTGGTATTAGTTCAGGCTCACTTTAGCAATGCTCTATGAGTTATTACCAGGTTGCAAACGGATTTTAACAAAGGAACGAATGGAGCTGCTATGAGAAATTGAGTCAAAATCGCAAAATGTGGTAAATTTCGCGAGTGCGTAAATCGCGATTGTGCAAAAAGTATAGGAAGTAGGAAGTTGATTCTAGGTTCGTTGGAAAGCCTAGAATCATAGCTTTAAAATGAAAGTTAAATTTCGATCCTAGGACAAACGGTTCCGGAGATACAGCCGATTTAATAAAGGTAGATTTTCGGATTTAAAGTAAAACTCAAAATGACAGGTGACAGCTTGCAGCTGCAGAATTGACAGGTGACAGTTGTGCAGCTTTAAAAATGACAGATGACACGATTTCTAGGAGGCAGTTCTACTTAGGTTAAAATAGCTTGAATTAGATTATTTTAACTAAGAGATTGGTTCTGCAGAGTTCTGCTAGGTACTCACAATATAAATTTGAACTAGGCCACGGATCTGGTCAACACGTCCGGTGGCGGTTCTGTCTGCTCGGCGGGTCAATCAGGCACCGGTTCTGCTCACAGCGATCTGGGTCTGGTCTGCGGTTCCGGCAAAAGTTCTTGGCACAGAATTCAAACAGCTCGCCCGGCTGTGGAATAGTTTGCAAATGATTTTAAGGATGCTGAGGCCTGCTCAGAAGAGTTCTCAGTTTGTGGGTTTAGGCCCTTGCTTTAAGTTCCGAAGTAAATTTCTGGTCTCTGAAGATTGATGGATGTGAAGTCTGGAGTCTCCGGCAGAGCGTCCCGCAGAAAATGGAATTGAATGTCCCTACCTGTCCCAGCAGTCTCTTTTTATGTGTTTTGAAAATGGGTGTGTGCCTGGGTCTAGCTAAGCCTGCCCCTCTCTACTTGTCATTGGCCCAATTCTCCCCTCTCCCATGATTGGGGGAAGGAAATGGATTGTCATCATGATGAGGTCTGTTTATGTGTCAGAGGATCCTCCCCTGGTCAATTTGCCCACAAATCTATATTTGATTCAAATATATATTTCCCAGATACACAATTTGTTGAAATTACATGTACACATTATATATTCCTTATCGTCCATGCTTGTCCGCCTCTGATCTTCCTGGGGGCTTGCATTCAAAAATGTCAACTTATTTTCGATTTTAGTGGGTTGTGCAATGTGGGATTTTCATCAAAAATTATACAAAGGTACATTTCCCTTCCACATATATCCCAGTAACTTTCCATGTCTCAAGCTTAAATACATTGTCTACAATATTCATAATTAGCGGGGTTTTGCCCCAGAACATGGTACAAATTGGAGTTTGGACTCAAATCGTGAGGGCATTTTTCAAACTAAGACTCTCAAAGTTGTACATTCCTGTCATTTGGTTACAATAAGTTATCACAGTTTCTATAAAATATATATTTGTTGCAATTCAACTCCCCAAAGTGTTTGGGTCCGCCTCCAGAAGTCTGGGTGGGTCAGTGATCACATGTCTCTCCTTGCTGGCAGAGGGCTGTTGACAGGAAACAATCACAATTAACATACCCCATTCAACAGAAAGGGGCTATTGTCTCTCTCTTCCAGGCTGAATGGGAAACCCCCTCCCTCTCACTCAGAAGGGCCATGTGATATCCTGCCTCCTGTATGATGAGTCTCTGGGGTGTTAAGAGTTCTCAGCCTCTTGGCCTCTGGGAACAGCAGGTGGCTAAGATTTTTTTAATTAACCAACAGGCCTTTGAAGTCCAGTTGACTCAGGTCCCTTTGTCAGCCAGTTCTCCTGTCAGAGTTTAGACCGCTAGCGGCGCCTTGGGGAATTTGTTGGTACTGCATCCATTTTTGGGATCTGTCTTGAATTACTGCATTTCAATAGAGCTGTCTTGTGCTTGATAGAATAGGACCCTTGCTTAACATTGTTTTGATGGCATCCTTACAGTAGAGTGGTGATGTGGAACCCCCCACAAGAAGGTTGTATCTTTGGAGTGGTCTTGTGCCTACTGCAAAGTTCTCCTGGATTCTGGTGCACATGTGGGCTTTTTGGCCATCTTGGATTTTCTAAGCCCACAGCACCAAATGTTGCTGCTTAATGACTCAAACGTGGGACAATACACCTGACAACCAACAAGGTTTGGGCGGATAAAACCAGCAACAATAGATCAAAAGGAAGTTTGTTTGTTGTCCTACTCTTCGTAACAATGAAAGTTCCATAGAATGGCTGTGTGCATCACAAGATGGAACCTGCTATAATTGAAAACTGCAGTTGTGTAACTGTGTAACTAATAAATGGGGCTCTGGCAGAATATGGAAGGACAGCAGAGAGGGGTGTATTGTGAAAGTGAAACATGCAATTATAAGTTTAAAGGATGGTGCTTAAATTAATGTATCCAATGAGAAGTGTGGGAACTGAAGGGGATATGATTACATTGTATAGGTTTGACCAATATTGTGTCGGGGTTCTGACTTTGTAACAAAAGCTGTGCAAGTGTTTTAACTGTTGCAAAGTGTATAAAATGTGTGCTATTTGTGTGGTTTGAGGAATTTCTGATTACTTTGACTCTTTGATGTCATCCAGTCCCTCCTGTCCATTTGTACCATAAACTTGGTTTATGGGAAAAGGAGCACTTGCTCTTTAAGTGGTGGACCAACTTTGGGTTAAGGTGATCAGAGGCTCACCCATACATTTGACATCCCTCTGAGATGTTGGGGGTCTACGGTCTGCCCAGCATGCCTGCAGCACTTCTCTGTGGTGAACAGTCTTTCAAGCATGAAAAAGTAGAGGTCTACATGCACCATACTGGCTAGAGACCTGTTTGGCCCCAGGAGGTGTGGTACTGCATTACAGCTGCACGGGGTGGATTAAAGAAGCACCACTCTGGAGTGCTTCGAGGTTCACTTTCATGTGAGTGTGTCTTTTTTGCTCTTGGAAAGGGTAAAATAGGTATGTGTGGAGTAAGATGAGGTTAAGTCGGTTGAAAGAGTGAGCGTTTTTGGGAGAGTGGATGGATTGTTGTAAGTTCTTTCGAAAAATAATAGCCATTTTAAGCTTGCTCATGAGGTCCCTTCTGACCTGCTGCGCAAGCTTAAAATTTTGATTACATTTTCAAAAGGTTTGGCATAGGATGCTTGACTCCAGGATTGTACCCGGTGAGAGAAGCTGTTCTTTCCCCCACATATTACAGTGACAGCATGACCAGAGGGGTGCCAGTGCATTCAGCATTGTTTCTGTATGGGGTGATGATAGTGTTGAGTTGTGTCCCAGGAATAAAAGATCGAACATGGCGTATAACTCTTGAATTTTTGTTTTGCTCTGCTGAGTCACAGGATACAGCACCAGGGACAATTGTTACCATTCTGTTAGAAGCAATGGCTGTGGAGAAGGACAGGGAGGTTCTTTCAGGCACGATGAGGAAGGAGGCAAATGGTGCAAAGTCTTGTGTAACGATCCAACCTCATTGTTAAGAGTTGAGCAAGGATGCAGAAGACACAGGAGAGATGGTCTTTGAAATTGTGGTGACTTGCCAGGTAATGATAGAGCAAATGAAGGTACCACAGACCATGCTTATCGCTAGGAAAACAACACCATATTGGAAGAAGGATTTTGAGAAAGTGCAGGCCCACTTGTGGACCACTAATCCTCATGACGTGTGGTTGAAAAGTGTAGGAGTAGTACAGAAATAATTCAAAGCCAGGAGCAATAATGCCATGAGTTAAGCAATACCCCATGTCTCGCGAGGCAGATGAAGGGATTTTTGAGACCATTACAGTGTTATTAAAGCAAGGAATTATACAACCATCTGTATCCCCTTGCAATGAGGCCATCTACCCTGTGAAGAAAGCAAAGGAGTCCAGTTGGAGGATGGTCCAGGATTTTATGGCCTCTGAACAACATTGTTGTAGCAGAATTTCCGGTGGAACAGAATCCTGCCACCATTCTCTGTAACATCCCTTCTGAGTCAACCGATTTTACAGTAATTGATCTAAAGATGCCTTTTCTTGGTCCCCTTACACCCTGATTCCAATACCTCACATCCTTCACATATCATGGCCAGAGATTTGAGCACACAATGTTACCACAGGGGTACTGTGAAGCCCAAAGTGTTCAATGGGGTCATTCAAATAGATTTGGGAAACATACAAGGTTTCCAGCACCATAATCCAGTATGTGGACGACCTTGACCTATTAGTCTATAGTGCTTCGGAGGAGCAGTGTTGAGGAGACTCAATCAAGCTCCCCACCCTGCTCGTGGGAGAAGAGGTACAAAGTGGCAAAGATAAAATGCACTACTGCCAGACAGATGTAGTATATTTGGGACAGATAATTCTTCTGCAGGGCGAAAGGTAATGCCTGAGAGAGCCACCACAGTCCAGAATACGCCCCACCCAGTTACAGTAAAACAGATGCAGCAGTTTAAGGGGCTCGGTAAATATTGCATGTCAAGGATATTCAACTGCTCTAGTTACTCAAGGCCCCTATTTCAAGCACTTAAGGAAGCACAGATGGAGAAGGGTTGATATAATGGTTGTAGAAAATGAAAACATGTTTCTTGGAAATCACGACTGTGATCAGTATTGCTCCAGTTTTGGGCAATTTACCAGAAACCATTTGTTTTCTATTTTCACGTACAGATAGAAAGGTAATACAGAGGTCCTTGCTCAAAAAAAGACGCTAGGTCACAAACCCCTTGCTTACAACAGTAGGCTTTTAGACGCAGTAATGCAAGGCCAGCACCCATTTGAACAAGCTCTCATGGCAGCAGCCTTTGAAATACAAAAGTCTTCATCTATTGCTATGGGCTGCCCGTTGACATTGTATGTGGAGCAGGTGGGTTTTGTGATTTTGGAAAAGTTTAAGTCGACTTTGACAACCCAGAGATAATCAGGGTATGAAGTTATTTTGTAAAATGCTTCCATACATCTGGTAAGGTGTCACTGAGTCAATCCGGTGACATTTTTAGCCAAACTAGTGAAACCCAATGACATTGTCTATGACTGTGCAACTCATGAGGAAGAAGAGGCAGAGAGGATGAATGTTAAGGAGGATGTCTTGGGATAAGGCGAGGTACTCTTTGTTGATGGGTTATCAATAATTTATCAGGACACTAGTGAGGGGCACACAGAAGTGGCTGTTGTAGGTCTTGGGTATGGGCAGTACTATGTCAGAGTGGAGAAATGGTTGCCTTCACATTAATCCACACAAATGTCGCAACTAGTGCACTCATTGAGGCACTAGAGGTGCGGAAGGGTAAGGTAGTCACTATCTACTCCAACTCTGCATCAGTCACCTCTACAGTACATTCTGGGTTATCTAGATGACAGAGAAGAGGGTTTAAACGATCTGACAGATGCCTGTCCAGCATGCAGCGCTGCTATCCCGACTAATTGAAACACTTGCCCATAGAGGTAGGAATAGTGAAGTGCACGGCACACAGTAACATAACTGATTTAATAGTGCTTGGTAATGATGCTGCAGACAGAGCGGCAAAAGAAGCAGCATATTTGCCCTTTACAGAACCTTCAAAATGGCATTGGTGTTCCAACAGGTCCAGTTGCTAGTCTCGTATACTACAGTCCCCTTTGCTTCAAATTGTAGATATGCAGGGAAAATCACTCCAAGAGGAGAAGGAGCTCTGGGCAAGGTGGGGACGTATGCTCACATGCACATATTTGTTGTGGAGATGGGAGTTTATGGGGGAGGTATTAATGCCCATAGAACTGCTTTTTGTGGCTCTAGAGCAACTACATTACTCGTCACATACATCTCAACAAGAAATATCAACAGAGCTCCAGGAGGAGTGGTTTATACCAAACATTCAACAACAGGTAAGTAGGTTTGTAGGGAAATTCATAGTGTGTAAATAATTCAATCATGGTAACACCATGAAAGCAGTGAGAGGGGTAATTCCCTGGTGCCAGGTCCTTTCAGAGAGCTTCATATCGATTTTGTTGATATGATACAGAAGTGCAATAATTGTAAATACTTGAGTGTAATTGTATGTACATTTTCCAAATGGATTGAGGTTGGTCCATGTGTGCACCCCGATTCAGAATCAGCGACTACATTTTGGGAGACAAAGTTATTTTCACAGTGGGGAATAAGTGAGGTCCTGAGATCAGATATTGGGACCCATTTTTAAATGCATTATTTGCTGAGATACCTCACTTTTGAGGATAAAGCACAGGTTGTGCACAGTGTATTACTCAAGCCAACAGGATAGTGGAAAGACGTAATGGTTTTCTTAAAATGCAGTTGTCTAAAAAAGTTGTTTTTCATTGTCTTCCATTGGACCTGTTTTACTTACGAAATAAGCCAGGGAAAGATCCCCACATCAGCCCTCATGGGGTGGTGATCCACCATAAATTGTATACACCACTCTGATCTGCACGTACTGGCTCAGATGCACATAAATCAGAATACATTCTTGGAGGCTTTGCAGGTTACAGCATCTAATCAGCAAGCAAAAGGAAAAAATGTCAAGGAACAAGAAGATCACTAGCAACCATTGCTACTCCCCAGGGATTCCATCTATATGCATTGCTTTGTACGCCGCTGGAAAGAACAACATTTCCATGGGCCGTAGAAGGTGATTTTTGCTACATCGAATGCAGTCAAAGTGGAGGGCAACAAGAATTGATCCATGTCCATGATGTGTCAAGAAACACCAGAGTCCCTCCACTGACACGTGGGGACAAGCAGTCCTAAAAAGATAAGTGTACCATATGGAATCACAGTTCATGCCAGTGGAAATGGGGGAGAGCAAAAAGTTTGAGAATTGAGATTTAGACTCTAAAACAAAAGAATGGATTTAAAAATGTGTATGAGCATGCTGAGTTTGATTTTTCTATTGATTTCTGTGTTATATATTTTATATATGTATATATATATATATATATATATATATATATATATATATATATATATATATATATATATATATATATATATATATATATTCAGTGAAAAAACGTTGTTAAAGGGACGGTATGGTTACAAGTAAAACCAAAAAAAAACTGAAATTCACCAGTTATGGTAAGCTAAGCAACCATAACTCATGCCACCACCGTGCACTGCTAGGAATAACACCCATGACATCAAAGATGACATAACAAATATGATTGATGACTTCACTGATGACATCACATACAAGGGGTTGTGAATGTAATGTTGGCAAAAAAGTGTCAGGGGTCATCTGGAGATGTGTGATGAACTACATACTTGATTATGCAATGTATTGCTCCAAATAACATTCCATTGCAGTGTTATTTCTAGAACAGGAACCTCCTTATACAGAAACATAGGCATTGGCTGTAGCATACACTATAGAGACAATAGAGAAGTAATATTTCTAATGTTCCCATGTTGGATAGTAAAACGGTGAATGCTTCTATATCACACGTTTGCATACTGTGAAACATATACTAAGTAGGTAAGAATGCATCACTTACTACATGCTCGTACTACTGCACAAAAAACATTAAGCGACCACAATGTATACAAATATAGGTATTATAGAGGGAGAGTAAATTAAGTAAACAAAAGGCATTATCATGAGCCACTGTGTATAACCAACATGATTATCTTTACACAAAGAAATGGTTTGTGTGTTTCAGGCCTGCTTCTTCCCCTATGTATGTGCATCATAAGATGCGATTGAATTCTAAGGAAAGTACTGTAAGAACATGTGAGAATAGCAAAATCTACAAATGAATACCTTTAGAATTTTAAGTTTTTGACTGTCAGTGAATAAACTCACCTGGCCTAGATATGTCAGTGAACAAAAAAAGAAGGGGCTAGACATGTGATGTCATCAGTGATGTCATCAATCATATTTGTTACGTCATCTTTGATTTCATGGTTGTTATTCTTAGCAGTGCATGGTGGTGGCGCGAGTTATGGTTGCTTAGCTTACCCTATCTGGCCAATTTCGGTTTTACTTGTAACCATAACATCCCTTTAACAAAGTTTTTTCATTGAATTTCATAGGTTTTTATTAGTGATACTTATCCATAACGTCCCTTTAGCAAAGTTTTTTCAGTGAATTTCATTGGTTTTTATTAGTCCAGCTTAACCATAACATCCCCTTAACAAAGTTTTTTCATTGAATTTCATAGGTTTTTTAGTGCAACTTAACCATAACGTCCCCTTGACAAAGTTTTTTCATTGAATTTCATAGGTTTTTATTAGTGCAATTTAACCATAACGTCTATGAACATTTGACTCTATTGCTGACCTTTCCAGACAGTGCCACATGACATATGCTGGCACGCGGCATGATGACGTGTCCGAGAAACCGTCCACACTTCACAATAAGATCCATTCTTCACGGACAGTTCGGAACAGCATTTTCTACTGATCTAGGAACTTTCAACTTCAAAATTTCCCTTGCACAGCTCCAACACCTATTCCTACTCATCCATTAAAAATCTAGTACACAGTACATACTTTAGGCAAAACTGCTATTTATATTAAAATGGAATCAGCTAATGCATCCCTCCTCCCAAAGAGACACCACCAGTGCTGTAATCAAGGAGCATGAGAAACACTGTCCCCTACCTTAGAAATAACACACAAGCAACATTTTCCTCTGTCCATCTGCCCCTCCATATTAGTGTTTGGTGCCTCTTCCCTCATTTCCCTCCCCACCTTTCGTTCTAAGCTCTCCTGCCAAAAAAAAAAAAAAATGCACCCAAAAACAATAAAAGAAATGTTCATTTAGGAACCATCTTTCACATTCAAAAAATAGAACAAAAAAAAACGTACAGACTCCATCTACTTTATATTTCTCAGTAAAGTACATAGACTCAATAAGATTTTCCAACATTTCCATTTGCATTTTGTGTTATGCTAATGGTGATATTGAGGCGTTTATCCCCCGTTCCAGGGATGGAACAGTGAATACTGACATGGCAGCCCAGTTTATCAGCCCAAGTGAAGCTAAGGTGAATAATGAGGTCTCCGGACCATTATCCCCCCATTCCAGCACCTGTAATGGGGGATGAAGGCCATTAGCACCCTAGGTTCCCAAAGTGGGAACTGTTACGCTCACCTGCCTCCCACAGAGGCGTCGATCTGGACTGGACTGCTGCGATCTCCACCAATGTGATGCGTAGGGCCGTGATGACGGACTGGACTGGCCCACCTAGCTTTGTTTGCTTGGCCATAGGAATAATCTTCTGCAAGTGGAGAAAGGAAATTAACCACCCGTGGAGTTGAGCATAAATCCACCCACCCCGTTGTTCTCCCCACTAATCACCTTGGATGTCCCCTCTTATAGTCTCACCTGATGATTTGAAAAGATGAAATCTCCATATGAGCCTGGCGCCATAGGCGTCAGGACTGCACCCAAATAGCCCCTACCAGGGGTTGTTGGGCTTGCTTGGGGTAACTTGATGCCTGCTTCCGGGGTTGCTGGACTTGGTCTGGGTCCCCGGGGGTAGGCATCATGACAGGAACCCGGGGTGCTAAAAAAAGGATTTTTCTTCCTACACCGGGACGCCTCCGGCGTCACAGTGTATGTAGGTCATTCCTTTTCCAAAATGGCCCCCATGGAAAGGGAAGGCGGGGTTCCATACAGGGCCCCTCTTCTCTTTCCATGGCAGCCTGCAGAAGGTGAAATGAGAACCCTATGACCATATTACCACAAGCACTTTACCACAAAGCCAGTCCCAGGTGGACATGGCCACTTTAAACCCATGTGTTATCCCTCGTGGTCATGGCCAGTTGCCTAATTGTCTGGATCATGACCTTATTCCAAGACCCGGACAATCTAGCCACTGCCCATGGCCACAGGCTACAACCCGTTCACCAAAGGCAAATAAATATTTTTTGTACCTACATTATGACACTTGTCAAAAAACAAAATCCATTCAGACTTTACAAAAACATGTATATCTAGATATATCATCTTTCTGCAAATCTTTGTGTAGATTTGTCAAATGGCACCACATTTATAAGCCTTTACAATATTTTGGGACCCCCCTCTAATTTTGCCCCCTCTTGACCAAAATCCCACCAAACTTCGCAAAAACATTTATACCTAGATCTATTATCAGTTTGCCAAAAATAAGTGTAGAGTCGTCAAATTGCACCTCATTTGTAAACCTTTACATTATATTGAAACCCCCCTCTAATTTTGCCTCCTTGACAAAATCCCACCAAACTTTGCAACAACATGAATATCTAGTTCTATTATCAGTTTGCCAAATTAAGTGTACATTTGTCAAATGGCACCTCATTTGTAAGCCTTAACATTATTTTGAGACCACCCCTCTAATTTTGCCCCCTGTTGACAGAATCATGCCAAACTTTGAAACAAATTCGGAATCAGGACGGGAAAAAAATTGCAAAATTTCATGCAGTTTCATTGAGTGGTGCCAAAGGTTTATGCCATCCAAAAACTGTCCCCAAACATCTGCTGTGTCGCCGAACTTCTCAGGACTGGTTGCGAACATCCAAACTGTTTGCAGACTTTTGCATCAAAAACCACCCGTTTTTTTTTTTTTTGCTTCTTGGAGCTATATTCCTACCCATCCTCATCACCCCTCAACTCCCCAGATATTATTTGATAAGTTTGACAAGTGCAATGTTGTGTTTTTTAAGCTGTTTTTACCATGATGTCTGCGGCCACCGGCCGATGTCTGCAAATCCAAGATGGTGGGCGTTTCCAAAAATCTGACACACCACACGCTTCACGCCAACCAATCAGTGAACACGTTGTTTGTCTGTGAACATGACGCAAGTCTAATAGCCAATCGGTGTCCTGTCCACGGAGCGAACAGGGAAGTTTGTCCGTGAAGTGGACATAGATATCACAAATGTTTATGCCCTATGTTTTGGTTGTTTAAAAACAAACTGCTGGATGGATTTACACCAAATTAACAAAAGCATGTTTTCGGGACCAAGCCGCCGCTCCTGCCATGAATTTGCTGAAAATCCGTCCAGCGGTTTGGGCTGTAGGCATGAGTTAATTCTTTTGTCCATTATGTCTATGGGAAAAAAAGACATTTTGTGATCCCCCTATAACCCCCCCCCCCCCCCGGACCAAACCTCACCAATCTTTGCAAAAATATTTAGAGTGGGCCATATATTTCTTTTGCAAAGATTGGTGAGAATTCATCCAGGGGGAGCGAAGTTATTAGCCGCCCAAAAAGTGTTCTTCCTATGGGATTAGCAACTTAACCTTAACTACATAACTACATGGCCGCTACCGCAGGCCATGTAATACATATATATATATATATATATATATATATATATATATATATATATATATATATATATATATATATATATATATATATACATATATTCAGTAAAAAAACTTTGTTAAAGGGACGTTTTGGTTAAGTGGCGCTACTAAAAACCTATGAAATTCAGTGAAAAAACTTTGTTAAAGGGACGTTATGGTTCAAAGTAAAACCGAAAAACCCCTGAAATCCGGCAGTTATTGTAAGATAAGCAACCATAACTCGCACCACCGTGCACTGCTAACACTAACACCTAGGACATCAAAGATGACATCACAAATGTCATTGATGACATCACTGATGACATCACCTGGCTGGCTCTCCCTTTTTTTCCTTTACTGACATATCTAAGCCACATAGTTTTCTTCAGTAACAGTCAGGAAGTAAAAACTGAAAAGGTACAATATATTTGTAGACTTAGGGTCAAGTCACATCATGTGAAAAATATACATAGCGGAAGACACAGGCTTGAAAGAAAGCAATCCTTTCTGTACATGAAGATAATCATTAGGGTTATCAGCACTTTCTCATAGTTTTATTTTTATTACTCTACCTTCCCTGTATATGCTCATATTTGTATACATTATACTCACTCTCCTTTCCTTTCGGTGCAGTCACATCATGTGATACACATACATATGGTAAGTAGCAGCTTTGAAACAGAGCAATAGTTTCTCTGCATAAAGACAATCAGTTAGGTTATGAACTCTATCTGCTACTACTTCTGCTTTTTTGTTTACTTCACTGTCCCTGTATATACTCATTGTTGTATGTGTTGTTGTCTCTTTGTGTTTTGTCTGTAATAATTATGTATTAAGTGGGTTTTATTATATACTTATTACATGTTTCACAGTATGCAAAACTCTAATAAGAAAGCAGTTATCATTTCACTATTCAACATGGCAAGATTATGAATATGGCACCTTCATCATGTGTGCTGCACACACTACCTATGTTTCCGCATGAGTAGCTTAGTATACTGGATAGAACTTCATAATAGAATGCTATTTATATCAATGCATTGCTTAATGCACTAATTAGCTCATGACATTTATCCCAATGATCCTTGACAGTTTTTGGTCAGCATTATAAGAATCCCTTGTACAGAGTTTTTATGAAAAGTAAATGCACATGTGATGTCATCAGTGATGACATCAATGACATTTGTGATGTCATCTTTGGTGTCCTGGCTGTTAGTGTTAGCAATGCAAGGTGGTGCGAGTTATGGTTGCTTATCTTACCATAACTGCTGAATTTCAGGGAGTTTTCGGTTTTACTTTGAACCATAACGTCCCTTTAACAAAGTTTTTTCACTGAATTTCATAGGTTTTTAGTAGTGCAAATTAACCATAACGTCCCTTTAACAATGTTTTTTACTGAATTTCATAGGTTTTTAGTAGCGCAACTTAACCATATGACCCTTTAACAAAGTTTTTTTTACTGAATTTCATAGGCTTTTAGTAGCGTAACCTATCCATAAAGTCCATTTAACAAAGTTTTTTTTTTTACTGAATTTCATAGGTTTTTATTAGTGCAACTTAACCATAAAGTCACTTTAACACATTTTTTTTAAATGAATTTCATAGTTTGTTATTAGTGCAATGTAACCATAACGTCCTTTTCAATGGAGGAAGACCTCTAGCATCCTAGGTTCTCAAAGTGGGAACCCGGGGTGGTAAAAAAAAGATTGTAGGAAGGAAAATCTTTTACCAAGATGGACACCAGGGAAAGGGAAGGCAGGGTGTATAAAGAGAACACAAAGGGCATCGGCGGGGGGTCGGGAAGACCAGGAGAGAGACACGGGGCATGAGCAGGGGGTGGAAAGAAGGGAGACACGGGGCATGAGCGGGAAAGAAGAGAGACACGGGGCATGAGCGGGGGGTGGGGGGAAGAAGGGAGACACGGGGCATGAGCGGCAAAGAAGGGAGACATGGGGCATGAGTGGGGGGTGGGGGGGAAGAAGGGAGACACGGGCCATGAGCGGGGGTAGGGCAAGGTGGGGCCCCCACCCCCGCTCATGCCCTGTGTCTGCCCTGTTCCAAAAGTGCAGACACGGGGCATGAGCAGGGGGTGGGGGTGGAAGAAGGGAGACACGGGGCATGAGCGAGGAGTGGGGGGGGAGGAAGACACGGGGCTTAAGCGGGGGGTTGGGGGAAGAAGGGAGACACAGGGCATGAGCGGGGGGTGGGTGGAACAAGAGGTCAACAAGGGGCATCATAGGACGGCTGGACAAGAGGAAGACACGGGGCATGCGCAGGGTGTGGGAGGGAACAGGAGGAAGACACAGCACATCAGCAAGGAGTGGGGGGGCAGGAGGAAGACACAGGGCAAGAGCGGGGGGTGGGGGGAACAAGAGGTCAACAAGGGGCATCATAGGAGGGAGGACAAGAGGAAGACACGGGGCATGAGCGGTGGTGGGGGGCAACAGGAGAGAGACACGGGGCATGAGCGGAGGATGGGGGGTACAGGAGACAGACAAAGGGCATGAGCAGTGGGTGGGGGGCAACAGGAGACAGACACGGGGCATGAGCGGGGGTTGGGGCCAACAGGAGAGAGACACGGGGCATGAGCGGGGGGTGGGGAGAACAGGAGACAGACACAGGGCATGAGCGAGGGGGTGGGGAGAACAGGAGGCAGACACGGGGCATGAGCTGATGGTGGGGGAACAGGAGACAGATACGGGGCATGAGCGGGGGGTGGTGGGGAGGGAGAGAGACACACGGGGCATGAGCGGGTGGGGGTGAACAGGGGAGACACGGGCCATGAGGGGGGGAAAGGAGGGAGACAGACACGGAGCATGAGCGGGGGTGGGGGTGAACTTGAGAGACATGGGGCATGAGCGGGGGTAGGGCAAGGTGGGGCCCCTACCCCCACTCTTGCCCCATATCTGCCCTGTTCCAACAGTGCAGACACAGGGCATGAGCGGGGGTGGGGGGAAAGAAGGGAGACACAGGGCATGAGCGGGGAGTGGGGGGAAAGAAGGGAGACACGGGGCATGAGCGAGGGGTGGGTGGAACAAGAGGTCAACAAGGGGCATCATAGGAGGGGGGACAAGAGGAAGAAGCGGGGCATGAGCAGGGGGTGGGAGGGAACAGGAGGAAGACACAGGGCATCAGCGAGGAATGGGGGGGCAGGAGGAAGACACGGGGCATGAGCAGGGGGTGGGGGGAACAAGAGGTCCACAAGGGGCATCATAGGAGGGGGGACAAGAGGAAGACATTGGGCATGAGCGGTGGTGGGGGGCAACAGGAGAGAGACATGGGGCATGAGCGGGGGTGGGGGTTACAGGAGACAGACACGGGGCATGAGCGGGGGGTGGGGGACAACAGGAGAGAGACACAGGGCATGAGCTGGGGGTGGGGGGGCAACAGGAGACAGACACGGGGCATGAGTGGGAGGGTGGGGCCAACAGGAGAGAGACACGGGGCATGAGCGAGGGGTGGGGAGAACAGGAGACAGACACGGGGCATGAGTGGGGGGTGGGGAGAAGAAGAGACAGACACAGGGCATGAGCAGGGGGTGGGGAACAGGAGACAGATACGGGGCATGAGCAGGGGGTGGGGAGAAAAGGATACAGACACGGGGCATGAGCGGGAGGTGGGGGGCAACAGGAGACAGACACGGGGCATGAGCAGGGGGTGGGGGGTAAAGGAGACAGACACGGGGCATGGGTGGGGGGCAACAGGAGACAGACACGGGACATGAGCAGGGGTGGGAGGAACAGGAGACAGACATGGGGCATGAGCAGGGGGTGGGGGGAACAGAAGACAGACACGGGGCATGAGCGAAGGGTGGGGGCAACAGGAGAGACACGGGGCATGAGCGGGGGGTGGGGGTACAGGAGACAGACACAGGGCATGAGCGGGGGTTGGGGGCAACATGAGAGAGACACGGGGGTGGGGGGAACAGGAGACAGACACGGGGCATGAGCAGGGGGTGGGGGGAACAACAGAGACAGACACGGGGCATGAGCGGTGGGTGGGGGGCAACAGGAGACAGACACGGGGCATGAGCAGGGGGTGGGGGCAACAGGAGACAGACACAGGGGAATGAGCGGGAGGTGGTGGGCAACAGGAGACAGACACGGGGCATGAGCGGGGGTGGGGGTACAGGAGACAGACATGGGGCATTAGTGGGCATAGGGGGAACAACAGACACAGGGCATGAGCGGGGGGTGGGGAGAACAGGAGACAGACACGGGACATGTGCGGCGGAGTGGGGGGCAACACATGAGACAGACACGGGGCATGAGGGGGGGTGGGATGAACAGGAGACAGACACGGGGCATGAGCGGGGGGTGGGGAGAACAGGAGACAGACACGGGCATGAGCGGGAGGGTGGGGGGCAACAAGAGAGAGACATGGGGCATGAGCGGGTGGGGGGAACAGGAGACAGACACGGGCATGAGAGGGTGGGGGGAACAGGAGACAGACACGCGGCATGAGCGGGGGGTGCGGGTCAACAGGGGAGACACGGGCTATGAGCGGGGGAAAAGGAGGGATCAGACACTAAGCATGAGCAGGGGTGAACACAAGAGACACGGGGCATGAGCGGGGGTAGGGCAAGGTGGGACCCCACCCCCGCTCATGCCCCATGTCTGCCCTGTTCCAAAAGTGCAGACACGTTATGAGCGGGGGGTGGGGGGGAAAGAAGGGAGACACGGGGAACAAGCGGGGAGTGGGGGGGAAAGGAAGACACGGGGCATGTGCGGGGGTGGAGGGGAAGAAGGGAGACACGGGGCATGAGCGGGGGGTGGGTGGAACAAGAGGTCAACAAAGGGCATCATAGGAGGGGGGACAAGAGGAAGACACGGGGCATGAGCAGGGGGTGGGAGGGAACAGGAGGAAGACACAGGGCATCAGCGAGGAGTGGGGGACAGGAGGAAGACACGGGGCATGAACAGGTGGGGGGAACATTAGACAGACACGTGGCATGAGTGGGGGGTGGGTGTGAACAGGGGAGACGCGGGCCATGAGCGGGGGAAAAAGAGGGAGACAGACACGGAGCATGAGCGGGATGAACAGGGGAGACACGGGGCATGAGCGTGGGTAGGGCAAGGTGGGACCCCACCCCCGCTCATGCCCTGTGTCTGCCCTGTTCCAAAAGTACAGATACGGGGCACGAGCGGGGAGTGGGGGGAAAGGAAGACACGGGGCATGAGCAGGGTGGGGGGGAAGAAGGGAGACACGGGGCATGAGCGGTGGTGGGGCGCAATAGGAGAGAGACACGGGGCATGAGCGGGGGGTACAGGAGACAGACATGGGGCATGAGCGTGTAGTAGGGGGCAACAGGAGAGAGACATGGGCATGAGCAGGAGTGGGGGGCAACAGGAGACAGACAAGGGGCATGAGCGGCTCTGGGGGGCAACAGTAGAGAGACACGGGGCTGAGTGGGGGGTGGGGGGCAAAAGGAGACAGACACGGGTCATGAGCGGGGGGTGGGGCCAACAGGAGAGAGACACGGGGCATGAGCGGGTGGTGGGGAGAACAGGAGACAGACACGGGACATGAGCGTGGGGTGGGGGGCAACAGGAGACAGACACGGGGCATGAGCGGGGGTGGGGGGCAACAGAAGACAGACACGGGGCATGAGCAGGGGGTGGGGGAACAGGAGACAGACACGGGGCGTGAGTGGGGGGTGGGGGAACAGGAGACAGACACGGGGCATGAGCGGGGCTTGGGGGAACAACAGACACGGGGCATGAGCAATGGGTGGGGAGAACAGGAGACAGACATGGGGCATGAGCGGGTGGGGGGAACAGGAGACAGACATGGGGCATGAGCAGTTGGGGGGAACAGAAGACAGACATGGGGCATAAGCGGGGGTTGGGGGGAACAGGAGACAGACACGGGGCATGAGCAGGTGGGGAACAAGAGATAGACATGGGGCATGAGTGGTTGGGGGGAACAGGAGACAGACGGGGGCATGAGCGAGGGGTGGGGGGCAACAGACACGGGGCATGAGCAGGGGGTGGGGGAACAGGAGACAGATACGGGGCATGAGCAGGGGGTGGGGAGAACAGGAGACAGACACAGGGCATGAGCGGGGGGTGGGGGGCAACAGGAGACAGACACAGGGCATGAGCGGGGGGCGGGGGGTAAAGGAGAAAAACACGGGGCATGGGTGGGGGGCAACAGGAGACAGACACGGGACATGAGCGGGGGTGGGGGAACAGGAGACAGACAGGGGCATGAGCGGGGGTGGGGGAAAAGGAGGGAGACAGACACAGAGCATGAGCGGGGTGAACAGGAGAGACACGGGGCATGAGCGTGGGTAGGGCAAGGTGGGACCCCACCCCCGCTCATGCCCCATATCTGCCCTGTTCCAAAGGTACAGACACGGGGCACGAGCGGGGAGTGGGGGGAAAGGAAGACACGGGGCATCAGTAGGGTGGGGGAGAAGAAGGGAGACACGGGGCATGAGCAGTGGTGGGGGGCAATAGGAGAGAGACACGGGGCATGAGCGGGGGGTGGGGGGTACAGGAGACAGACATGGGGCATGAGCGTGTAGTAGGGGGCAACAGGAGAGAGACATGGGCATGAGCAGGAGTGGGGGGCAACAGGAGACAGACACGGGGCATGAGCGGCGGTGGGGGGCAACAGTAGAGAGACACGGGGCTGAGTGGGGGGTGGGGGGCAAAAGGAGACAGACACGGGTCATGAGCGGGGGGTGGGGCCAACAGGAGAGAGACACGGGGCATGAGCGGGTGGTGGGGAGAACAGGAGACAGACACGGGACATGAGCGCGGGGTGGGGGGCAACAGGAGACAGACACGGGGCATGAGCGGGGGTGGGGGGCAACAGAAGACAGACACGGGGCATGAGCAGGGGGTGGGGGAACAGGAGACAGACACAGGGCGTGAGTGGGGGGTGGGGGAACAGGAGACAGACACGGGGAATGAGCGGGGCTTGGGGGAACAACAGACACGGGGCATGAGCAATGGGTGGGGAGAACAGGAGACAGACATGGGGCATGAGCGGGTGGGGGGAACAGGAGACAGACATGGGGCATGAGCAGTTGGGGGGAACAGAAGACAGACATGGGGCATAAGCGGGGGTTGGGGGGAACAGGAGACAGACACGGGGCATGAGCAGGTGGGGAACAAGAGACAGACATGGGGCATGAGTGGTTGGGGGGAACAGGAGACAGACGGGGGCATGAGCGAGGGGTGGGGGGCAACAGACACGGGGCATGAGCAGGGGGTGGGGAGAACAGGAGACAGACATGGGGCATGAGCGGGTGGGGGGAACAGTTGACAGACATGGGGCATGAGCAGTTGGGGGGAACAGAAGACAGACATGGGGCGTAAGCGGGGGGTGGGGGGAACAGGAGACAGACACGGGGCATGAGCAGGTGGGGAACAAGAGACAGACATGGGGCATGAGTGGTTGGGGGGAACAAGAGACAGACACGGGGCGTGAGCGGGGGGTGGGGAAAACAGGAGACAGACACGGGGCATGAGTGGGGGGATGGGGGGCAACAGGAGAAAGACACGGGGCATGAGTGGGGGGTGGGGGGAAGAGGAGACAGATACGGGGCATGAGCGTGGGGTGGGGAGAACAGGAGACAGACACGGGGCGTGAGCGGGGAAACAGAAGACAGACACGGGGCATGAGCGGCGGTTGGGGGGAGACTGACATGGGGCATGAACGGGGGGTGGGGGGAGGGAGAGAGACACATGGGTCATGAGCGGGGAGTGGGGGGAAAGAAGGGAGACACGGGGCATGAGCGACGGGTGGGTGGAACAAGAGGTCAACAAGGGGCATCATAAGAGAGGGGACAAGAGGAAGAAGCGGGGCATGAGCAGGGGGTGGGAGGGAACAGGAGGAAGACACAGGGCATCAGTGAGGAATGGGGGGGACAGGAAGAAGACACGGGGCATGAGCAGGGGGTGGGGGGATCAAGAGGTCCACAAGGGGCATCATAGGAGGGGGGACAAGAGGAAGACATTGGGCATGAGCGGTGGTGGGGGGCAACAGGAGAGAGACATGGGGCAGGAGCGGGGGTGGGGGTTACAGGAGACAGACACGGGGCATGAGCGGGGGGTGGGGGACAACAGGAGAGAGACACGGGGCATGAGCTGGGGATGGGGGGGCAACAGGAGACAGACACGGGGCATGAGTGGGGGGGTGGGGCCAACAGGAGAGAGACACGGGGCATGAGCGAGGGGTGGGGAGAACAGGAGACAGACTCGGGGCATGAGTGGGGGTGGGGAGAACAGGAGACAGACACAGGGCATGAGCAGGGGGTGGGGAACAGGAGACAGATACGGGGCATGAGCAGGGGGTGGGGACAACAGGATACAGACACGGGGCATGAGCGGGGGGTGGGGGGCAACAGGAGACAGACACGGGGCATGAGCAGGGGGTGGGGGGTAAAGGAGACAGACACGGGGCATGGGTGGGGGGCAACAGGAGACAGACACGGGACATGAGCAGGGGTGGGGGGAACAGGAGACAGACATGGGGCATGAGCAGGGGGTGGGGGGAACAGAAGACAGACACGGGGCATGAGCGAAGGGTGGGGGCAACAGGAGAGACACGGGGCATGAGCGGGGGGTGGGGGGTACAGGAGACAGACACAGGGAATGAGCAGGGGGTGGGGGCAACAGGAGAGAGACATGGGGCATGAGAGGGTGGGGGAACAGGAGACACACACGGGGCATGAGCGGGGGGCAACAGGAGACAGACACGGGGCATGAGCGGGGGGTGGAGGGTACAGGAGACAGACACGTGTCATGAACAGGGGTGTGGGGCAACAGGAGAGAGACACGGGGGGTGGGGGGAACAGGAGACAGACACGGGGCATGAGCAGGGGGTGGGGGGAACAACAGAGACAGACACGGGGCATGAGCAGGGGGTGGGGGGCAACAGGAGACAGACACAGGGCATGAGCAGGGGTGGGGGCAACAGGAGACAGACAAGGGGGAATGAGCGGGAGGTGGGGGGCAACAGGAAACAGACACAGGGCATGAGCGGGGGTGGGGGTACAGTAGACAGACACGGGGCATTAGCGGGCATAGGGGGAACAACAGACACAGGGCATGAGCGGGGGGTGGGGAGAACAGGAGACAGACACGGGACATGTGTGGCGGAGTGGGGGGCAACACATGAGACAGACACAGGGCATGAGCGGGGGGTGGGATGAACAGGAGACAGACACGGGGCATGAGCGGGGGGTGGGGAGAACAGGAGACAGGCACGGGCATGAGCGGGGGGGTGGGGGGCAACAAGAGAGAGACATGGGGCATGAGCGGGTGGGGGGAACAGGAGACAGACACGGGGCATGAGCGGGTGGGGAGAACAGGAGACAGACACGCGGCATGAGCGGGGGGTGGGGGTGAACAGGGGAGACACAGGCCATGAGCGGGGGGAAAAGGAGGGAGACAGACACTAAGCATGAGCAGGGGTGAACACGAGAGACACGGGGCATGAGCGGGGGTAGGGCAAGGTGGGACCCCACCCCCGCTCATGCCCCGTGTCTGCCCTGTTCCAAAAGTGCAGACACGGGCATGAGCGGGGGGTAGGGGGGAAAGAAGGGAGACATGGTGAACAAGCGGGGAGTGGGGGGAAGGAAGACACGGGGCATGTGCGGGGGTGGAGGGGAAGAAGGGAGACACAGGGCATGAGCGGGGGTGGGTGGAACAAGAGGTCAACAAGGGGCATCATAGGAGGGAGGACAAGAGGAAGACACGGGGCATGAGCGGTGGTGGGGGGCAACAGGAGAGAGACACGGGGCATGAGCGGAAGCTGGGGGGTACAGGAGACAGACACAGGGCATGAGCAGGGGGTGGGGGGCAACAGGAGACAGACACAGGGCATGAGCTAAGGGTGGGGGGAACAAGAGGTCAACAAGGGGTATCATAGGAGGGAGGACAAGAGGAAGACACGGGGCATGAGCGGTGGTGGGGGGCAACAGGAGAGAGACACGGGGCATGAGCGGAAGCTGGGGGGTACAGGAGACAGACACAGGGCATGAGCAGGGGGTGGGGGGCAACAGGAGACAGACACAGGGCATGAGTGGGGGGTGGGGCCAACAGGAGAGAGACACGGGGCATGAGCGGGGGGTGGGGAGAACAGGAGACAGACACAGGGCATGAGCGAGGGGGTGGGGAGAACAGGAGACAGGCACGGGGCATGAGCGAGGGGTGGGGGGAACAGGAGACAGATACGGGGCATGAGCGGGGGGTGGTGGGGAGGGAGAGAGACACACGGGCCATGAGCGGGGGTGGGGGTGAACAGGGGAGACACAGGCCATGAGGGGGGGAAAGGAGGGAGACAGACATGGAGCATGAGTGGGGGTGGGGGGAAGGAAGACACGGGGCATGAGCTGCGGGTTTGGGAGAAGAAGGGAGACACAGGGCATGAGCGAGGGGTGGGTGGAAAAAGAGGTCAACAAGGGGCATCATAGGAGCAGGGACAAGAGGAAGACATGGGGCATGAGCGGTGGTGGGGGACAACAGGAGAGAGACACGGGGCATGAGCAGGGGATGGGGGGGCAACAGGAGTCAGACATGGGGCATGAGTGTGGGGGTGGGGCCAACAGGAGAGAGACACAGGGCATGAGCGAGGGGTGGGTGGAAAAAGAGGTCAACAAGGGGCATCATAGGAGCGGGGACAAGAGGAAGACACGGGGCATGAGCAGGGGGTGGGAGGGAACAGGAAGAAGACACAGGGCATCAGCGAGGAATGGGGGGACAGGAGGAAGAGACGGGGCATGAGCAGGGTGTGGGGGGAACAAGAGGTCCACAAGGGGCATCATAGGAGGGGGGACAAGAGGAAGACATGGGGCATGAGCGGTGGTGGGGGACAACAGGAGAGAGACACGGGGCATGAGCAGGGGGTGGGGGGGCAACAGGAGTCAGACATGGGGCATGAGTGTGGGGGTGGGGCCAACAGGAGAGAGACACAGGGCATGAGCGAGCGGTGGGGAGAACAGGAGACAGACACGGGGCATGAGCGGGGGGTGGGGAGAACAGGAGACAGACACAGGGCATGAGCAGGGGATGGGGAACAGGAGACAGATACGGGGCATGAGCAGGGGGTGGGGAGAACAGGAGACAGACACAGGGCATGAGCAGGGGGTGGGGGAACAGGAGACAGATACGGGGCATGAGCAGGGGGTGGGGAGAACAGGAGACAGACACGGGGCATGAGCGGCGGGGTGGGGGGCAACAGGAGACAGACACCGGGCATGAGCGGGGGGTGGGGGGTAAAGGAGACAGACACGGTGCATGGGTGGGGGGCAACAGGAGACAGACACGGGACATGAGCGGGGGTGGGGGGAACAGGAGACAGACATGGGGCATGAGCGGGGGGTGGGGGGAACAGAAGACAGACACGGGGCATGAGCGAAGGGTGGGGGGAACAAGAGGTCAACAAGGGGCATCATAAGAGGGAGGACAAGAGGAAGACACGGGGCATGAGTGGTGGTGGGGGCAACAGGAGAGAGACACGGGGCATGAGCGGAGGCTGGGGGGTACAGGAGACAGACACAGGGCATGAGCAGGGGGTGGGGGGCAACAGGAGACAGACACGGGGCATGAGCGGGGGTTGGGGCCAACAGGAGAGAGACACGGGGCATGAGCGGGGGTGGGGAGAACAGGAGACAGACACAGGGCATGAGCGAGAGGGTGGGGAGAACAGGAGACAGATACGGGGCATGAGCGGGGGGTGGTGGGGAGGGAGAGGGACACACGGGGCATGAGCGGGGGTGAGGGTGAACAGGGGAGACACGGGCCATGAGGGGGGGAAAGGAGGGAGACAGACACGGAGCATGAACTGGGGTGGGGGTGAACAGGAGACACACGGGGCATGAGCGGGGGTAGGGCAAGGTGGGGCCCCCACCCCCGCTCATGCCCCATATCTGCCCTGTTCCAACAGTGCAGACACAAGGCATGAGCGGGGGTGGGGGGAAAGAAGGGAGACACGGGGCATGAGCGGGGAGTGGGGGGAAAGAAGGGAGACACGGGGCATGAGCGAGGGGTGGGTGGAACAAGAGGTCAACAAGGGGCATCATAGGAGGGGGGACAAGAGGAAGACACGGGGCATGAGCAGGTGGTGGGAGGGAACAGGAGGAAGACACAGGGCATCAGTGAGGAATGGGGGGGACAGGAGGAAGACACGGGGCATGAGCAGGGGGTGGGGGGAACAAGAGGTCAACAAGGGGCATCATAGGAGGGGGGACAAGAGGAAGACATGGGGCATGAGCGGTGGTGGGGGGCAACAGGAGAGAGACATGGGGCATAAGCAGGGGTGGGGGTTACAGGAGACAGACACGGGGCATGAGCGGGGGGTGGGGGACAACAAGAGAGAGACACAGGGCATGAGCTGGGGGTGGGGGGGCAACAGGAGACAGACACAGGGCATGAGTGGGGGGGTGGGGCCAACATGAGAGAGACACGGGGCATGAGCGAGGGGTGGGGAGAACAGGAGACAGACACGGGACATGAGTGGATGTGGGGAGAACAGGAGACAGACACAGGGCATGAGCAGGGGGTGGGGGAACAGGAGACAGATACGGGGCATGAGCAGGGGGTGGGGAGATCAGGAGACAGACATGGGGCATGAGCGGGGGGTGGGGGGCAACAGGAGACAGACACAGGTCATGAGCAGGGGGTGGGGGTAAAGGAACAGACACAGGGCATGGTTGGGGGGCAACAGGAGACAGACACGGGACATGAGCAGGGGTGGGGGGAACAGGAGACAGACATGGGGCATGAGCGGGGGGTGGGGGGAACAGAAGACAGACACGGGGAATGAGCGAAGGGTGGGGGCAACAGAAAAGACACGGGGCATGAGCGGGGGTGGGGGGTACAGGAGACAGACACAGGGAATGAGCAGGGGGTGGGGGGCAACAGGAGAGAGACATGGGGCATGAGAGGGTGGGGGAACAGGAGACAGACACGGGGCATGAGCGGGGGGCAACAGGAGACAGACACGGGGCATGAGCGGGGGGTGGAGGGTACAGGAGACAGACACGTGTCATGAACAGGGGTGTGGGGCAACAGGAGAGAGACACGGGGGGTGGGGGGAACAGGAGACAGACACGGGGCATGAGCAGGGGGTGGGGGGAACAACAGAGACAGACACGGGGCATGAGCAGGGGGTGCGGGGCAACAGGAGACAGACACAGGGCATGAGCAGGGGTGGGGGCAACAGGAGACAGACAAGGGGGAATGAGCGGGAGGTGGGGGGCAACAGGAGAGAGACACGGGGCATGAGCGGAAGCTGGGGGGTACAGGAGACAGACACAGGGCATGAGCAGGGGGTGGGGGGCAACAGGAGACAGACACAGGGCATGAGCTAAGGGTGGGGGGAACAAGAGGTCAACAAGGGGTATCATAGGAGGGAGGACAAGAGGAAGACACGGGGCATGAGCGGTGGTGGGGGGCAACAGGAGAGAGACACGGGGCATGAGCGGAAGCTGGGGGGTACAGGAGACAGACACAGGGCATGAGCAGGGGGTGGGGGGCAACAGGAGACAGACACAGGGCATGAGTGGGGGGTGGGGCCAACAGGAGAGAGACACGGGGCATGAGCGGGGGGTGGGGAGAACAGGAGACAGACACAGGGCATGAGCGAGGGGGTGGGGAGAACAGGAGACAGGCACGGGGCATGAGCGAGGGGTGGGGGGAACAGGAGACAGATACGGGGCATGAGCGGGGGGTGGTGGGGAGGGAGAGAGACACACGGGCCATGAGCGGGGGTGGGGGTGAACAGGGGAGACACAGGCCATGAGGGGGGGAAAGGAGGGAGACAGACATGGAGCATGAGTGGGGGTGGGGGGAAGGAAGACACGGGGCATGAGCTGCGGGTTTGGGAGAAGAAGGGAGACACAGGGCATGAGCGAGGGGTGGGTGGAAAAAGAGGTCAACAAGGGGCATCATAGGAGCAGGGACAAGAGGAAGACATGGGGCATGAGCGGTGGTGGGGGACAACAGGAGAGAGACACGGGGCATGAGCAGGGGATGGGGGGGCAACAGGAGTCAGACATGGGGCATGAGTGTGGGGGTGGGGCCAACAGGAGAGAGACACAGGGCATGAGCGAGGGGTGGGTGGAAAAAGAGGTCAACAAGGGGCATCATAGGAGCGGGGACAAGAGGAAGACACGGGGCATGAGCAGGGGGTGGGAGGGAACAGGAAGAAGACACAGGGCATCAGCGAGGAATGGGGGGACAGGAGGAAGAGACGGGGCATGAGCAGGGTGTGGGGGGAACAAGAGGTCCACAAGGGGCATCATAGGAGGGGGGACAAGAGGAAGACATGGGGCATGAGCGGTGGTGGGGGACAACAGGAGAGAGACACGGGGCATGAGCAGGGGGTGGGGGGGCAACAGGAGTCAGACATGGGGCATGAGTGTGGGGGTGGGGCCAACAGGAGAGAGACACAGGGCATGAGCGAGCGGTGGGGAGAACAGGAGACAGACACGGGGCATGAGCGGGGGGTGGGGAGAACAGGAGACAGACACAGGGCATGAGCAGGGGATGGGGGAACAGGAGACAGATACGGGGCATGAGCAGGGGGTGGGGAGAACAGGAGACAGACACAGGGCATGAGCAGGGGGTGGGGGAACAGGAGACAGATACGGGGCATGAGCAGGGGGTGGGGAGAACAGGAGACAGACACGGGGCATGAGCGGCGGGGTGGGGGGCAACAGGAGACAGACACCGGGCATGAGCGGGGGGTGGGGGGTAAAGGAGACAGACACGGTGCATGGGTGGGGGGCAACAGGAGACAGACACGGGACATGAGCGGGGGTGGGGGGAACAGGAGACAGACATGGGGCATGAGCGGGGGGTGGGGGGAACAGAAGACAGACACGGGGCATGAGCGAAGGGTGGGGGGAACAAGAGGTCAACAAGGGGCATCATAAGAGGGAGGACAAGAGGAAGACACGGGGCATGAGTGGTGGTGGGGGCAACAGGAGAGAGACACGGGGCATGAGCGGAGGCTGGGGGGTACAGGAGACAGACACAGGGCATGAGCAGGGGGTGGGGGGCAACAGGAGACAGACACGGGGCATGAGCGGGGGTTGGGGCCAACAGGAGAGAGACACGGGGCATGAGCGGGGGTGGGGAGAACAGGAGACAGACACAGGGCATGAGCGAGAGGGTGGGGAGAACAGGAGACAGATACGGGGCATGAGCGGGGGGTGGTGGGGAGGGAGAGGGACACACGGGGCATGAGCGGGGGTGCGGGTGAACAGGGGAGACACGGGCCATGAGGGGGGGAAAGGAGGGAGACAGACACGGAGCATGAACTGGGGTGGGGGTGAACAGGAGACACACGGGGCATGAGCGGGGGTAGGGCAAGGTGGGGCCCCCACCCCCGCTCATGCCCCATATCTGCCCTGTTCCAACAGTGCAGACACAAGGCATGAGCGGGGGTGGGGGGAAAGAAGGGAGACACGGGGCATGAGCGGGGAGTGGGGGGAAAGAAGGGAGACACGGGGCATGAGCGAGGGGTGGGTGGAACAAGAGGTCAACAAGGGGCATCATAGGAGGGGGGACAAGAGGAAGACACGGGGCATGAGCAGGTGGTGGGAGGGAACAGGAGGAAGACACAGGGCATCAGTGAGGAATGGGGGGGACAGGAGGAAGACACGGGGCATGAGCAGGGGGTGGGGGGAACAAGAGGTCAACAAGGGGCATCATAGGAGGGGGGACAAGAGGAAGACATGGGGCATGAGCGGTGGTGGGGGGCAACAGGAGAGAGACATGGGGCATAAGCAGGGGTGGGGGTTACAGGAGACAGACACGGGGCATGAGCGGGGGTGGGGGACAACAAGAGAGAGACACAGGGCATGAGCTGGGGGTGGGGGGGCAACAGGAGACAGACACAGGGCATGAGTGGGGGGGTGGGGCCAACATGAGAGAGACACGGGGCATGAGCGAGGGGTGGGGAGAACAGGAGACAGACACGGGACATGAGTGGATGTGGGGAGAACAGGAGACAGACACAGGGCATGAGCAGGGGGTGGGGGAACAGGAGACAGATACGGGGCATGAGCAGGGGGTGGGGAGATCAGGAGACAGACATGGGGCATGAGCGGGGGGTGGGGGGCAACAGGAGACAGACACAGGTCATGAGCAGGGGGTGGGGGTAAAGGAACAGACACAGGGCATGGGTGGGGGGCAACAGGAGACAGACACGGGACATGAGCAGGGGTGGGGGGAACAGGAGACAGACATGGGGCATGAGCGGGGGGTGGGGGGAACAGAAGACAGACACGGGGAATGAGCGAAGGGTGGGGGCAACAGAAAAGACACGGGGCATGAGCGGGGGGTGGGGGGTACAGGAGACAGACACAGGGAATGAGCAGGGGGTGGGGGGCAACAGGAGAGAGACATGGGGCATGAGAGGGTGGGGGAACAGGAGACAGACACGGGGCATGAGCGGGGGGCAACAGGAGACAGACACGGGGCATGAGCGGGGGGTGGAGGGTACAGGAGACAGACACGTGTCATGAACAGGGGTGTGGAGCAACAGGAGAGAGACACGGGGGGTGGGGGGAACAGGAGACAGACACGGGGCATGAGCAGGGGGTGGGGGGAACAACAGAGACAGACACGGGGCATGAGCAGGGGGTGCGGGGCAACAGGAGACAGACACAGGGCATGAGCAGGGGTGGGGGCAACAGGAGACAGACAAGGGGGAATGAGCGGGAGGTGGGGGGCAACAGGAGACAGACACAGGGCATGAGCGGGGGTGGGGGTACAGTAGACAGACACGGGGCATTAGCGGGCATAGGGGGAACAACAGACACAGGGCATGAGCAAGGGGTGGGGAGAACAGGAGACAGACACGGGACATGTGTGGCGGAGTGGGGGGCAACACATGAGACAGACACAGGGCATGAGCGGGGGGTGGGATGAACAGGAGACAGACACGGGGCATGAGCTGGGGGTGGGGAGAACAGGAGACAGACACGGGCATGAGCGGGGGGGTGGGGGGCAACAAGAGAGAGACATGGGGCATGAGCGGGTGGGGGGAACAGGAGACAGACACGGGGCATGAGCGGGTGGGGGGAACAGGAGACAGACACGCGGCATGAGCGGGGGGTGGGGGTGAACAGGGGAGACACAGGCCATGAGCGGGGGGAAAAGGAGGGAGACAGACACTAAGCATGAGCAGGGGTGAACACGAGAGACACGGGGCATGAGCGGGGGTAGGGCAAGGTGGGACCCCACCCCCGCTCATGCCCCGTGTCTGCCCTGTTCCAAAAGTGCAGACACGGGCATGAGCGGGGGGTAGGGGGGAAAGAAGGGAGACACGGGGAACAAGCGGGGAGTGGGGGGAAGGAAGACACGGGGCATGTGCGGGGGTGGAGGGGAAGAAGGGAGACACAGGGCATGAGCGGGGGGTGGGTGGAACAAGAGGTCAACAAGGGGCATCATAGGAGGGGGGACAAGAGGAAGACACGGGGCATGAGCAGGGGGTGGGAGGGAACAGGAGGAAGACACAGGGCATCAGCGAGGATTGGGAGGACAGGAGGAAGACACAGGGCATGAGCAGGTGGGGGAACATGAGACAGACACGTGGCATGAGTGGGGGGTGGGGGTGAACAGGGGAGACACGGGCTATGAGCGGGGGAAAAGGAGGGAGACAGACACAGAGCATGAGCGGGGTGAACAGGAGAGACACGGGGCATGAGCGTGGGTAGGGCAAGGTGGGACCCCACCCCCGCTCATGCCCCATATCTGCCCTGTTCCAAAGGTACAGACACGGGGCATGAGCGGGGGGTGGGGGGAAAGAAGGGAGACACAGGGCACGAGCGGGGAGTGGTGGGAAAGGAAGACAGGGGGCATGAGTAGGGTGGGGGAGAAGAAGGGAGACACGGGGCATGAGCAGTGGTGGGGGGCAATAGGAGAGAGATACGGGGCATGAGCGGGGGGTGGGGGGTACAGGAGACAGACATGGGGCATGAGCGTGTAGTAGGGGGCAACAGGAGAGAGACATGGGCATAAGCAGGCGTGGGGGGCAACAGGAGACCGACACGGGGCATGAGCGGCGGTGGGGGGCAACAGTAGAGAGACACGGGGCATGAGTGGGGGCTGGGGGGCAAAAGGAGACAGACACGGGTCATGAGCGGGGGGTGGGGCCAACAGGAGAGAGACACGGGGCATGAGCGGGTGGTGGGGAGAACAGGAGACAGACACGGGACATGAGCGCGGGGTGGGGGGCAACAGGAGACAGACACGGGGCATGAGCGGGGGTGGGGGGCAACAGAAGACAGACACGGGGCATGAGCAGGGGGTGGGGGAACAGGAGACAGACACGGGGCGTGAGTGGGGGGTGGGGGAACAGGAGACAGACACGGGGCATGAGCGGGGCTTGGGGGAACAACAGACACGGGGCATGAGCAGGGGGTTGGGAGAACAGGAGACAGACATGGGGCATGAGCGGGTGGGGGGAACAGGAGACAGACATGGGGCATGAGCAGTTGGGGGGAACAGAAGACAGACATGGGGCATAAGCGGGGGGTGGGGAGAACAGGAGACAGACACGGGGCATGAGCAGGTGGGGAACAAGAGACAGACATGGGGCATGAGTAGTCGGGGGGAACAGGAGACAGTCGGGGGGCATGAGCGGGGGGTGGGGGGCAACAGGAGACAGACACAGGGCATGAGCGGGGGGTGGGGAAAACAGGAGACAGACACGGGGCATGAATTGGGGGATGGGGGGCAACAGGAGAAAGACACGGGGCATGAGTGGGGGGTGGGGGGAAGAGGAGACAGATACGGGGCATGAGCGTGGGGTGGGGAGAACAGGAGACAGACACGGGGCATGAGCGGGGAAACAGAAGACAGACACGGGGCATGAGCGGGGGGTGGGGGGAGACTGACATGGGGCATGAGCGGGGGGTGGGGGGAGGGAGAGAGACACACGGGTCATGAGCAGGGGGTGGGGGAGGGAGAGAGACACGGGGCATGAGCGGGGTGGGGGGGAACAGGAGACAGACACGGGGCATGAGCAGGGGGTGGGGGGTAAAGGAAACAGACACGGGGCATGGGTGGGGGCAACAGGAGACAGACACGGGACATGAGCAGGGGTGGGGGGAACAGGAGACAGACATGGGGCATGGGCGGTGGTTGGGGGGAACAGAAGACAGACACGGGGCATGAGCGAAGGGTGGGGGCAACAGGAGAGACACAGGGCATGAGCGGGGGTGGGGGTACAGGAGACAGACACGGGGCATGAGCGGGGGGCAACAGGAGACAGACACGGGGCATGAGCGGGGGGTGGAGGGTACAGGAGACAGACACGTGGCATGAGCAGGGGTTGGGGGCAACATGAGAGAGACACGGGGGTGGGGGGAACAGGAGACAGACACGGGGCATGAGCAGGGGGTGGGGGGAACAACAGAGACAGACACGGGGCATGAGCGGGGGGTGGTGGGCAACAGGAGACAGACACGGGGCATGAGCAGGGGGTGGGGGCAACAGGAGACAGACACAGGGGAATGAGCGGGAGGTGGTGGGCAACAGGAGACAGACACGGGGCATGAGCGGGGGTGGGGGTACAGGAGACAGACATGGGGCATTAGTGGGCATAGGGGGAACAACAGACACAGGGCATGAGCGGGGGGTGGGGAGAACAGGAGACAGACACGGGACATGTGCGGCGGAGTGGGGGGCAACACATGAGACAGACACGGGGCATGAGGGGGGGTGGGATGAACAGGAGACAGACACGGGGCATGAGCGGGGGGTGGGGAGAACAGGAGACAGACACGGGCATGAGCGGGAGGGTGGGGGGCAACAAGAGAGAGACATGGGGCATGAGCGGGTGGGGGGAACAGGAGACAGACACGGGCACGAGAGGGTGGGGGGAACAGGAGACAGACACGCGGCATGAGCGGGGGGTGCGGGTGAACAGGGGAGACACGGGCTATGAGCGGGGGAAAAGGAGGGATCAGACACTAAGCATGAGCAGGGGTGAACACAAGAGACACGGGGCATGAGCGGGGGTAGGGCAAGGTGGGACCCCACCCCCGCTCATGCCCCGTGTCTGCCCTGTTCCAAAAGTGCAGACACGTTATGAGCGGGGGGTGGGGGGGAAAGAAGGGAGACACGGGGAACAAGCGGGGAGTGGGGGGAAAGGAAGACACGGGGCATGTGCGGGGGTGGAGGGGAAGAAGGGAGACACGGGGCATGAGCGGGGGGTGGGTGGAACAAGAGGTCAACAAAGGGCATCATAGGAGGGGGGACAAGAGGAAGACACGGGGCATGAGCAGGGGGTGGGAGGGAACAGGAGGAAGACACAGGGCATCAGCGAGGAGTGGGTGACAGGAGGAAGACACGGGGCATGAACAGGTGGGGGGAACATTAGACAGACACGTGGCATGAGTGGGGGGTGGGTGTGAACAGGGGAGACGCGGGCCATGAGTGGGGGAAAAAGAGGGAGACAGACACGGAGCATGAGCGGGATGAACAGGGGAGACACGGGGCATGAGCGTGGGTAGGGCAAGGTGGGACCCCACCCCCGCTCATGCCCTGTGTCTGCCCTGTTCCAAAAGTACAGATACGGGGCACGAGCGGGGAGTGGGGGGAAAGGAAGACACGGGGCATGAGCAGGGTGGGGGGGAAGAAGGGAGACACGGGGCATGAGCGGTGGTGGGGGGCAATAGGAGAGAGACATGGGGCATGAGCAGGTAGTAGGGGGCAACAGGAGAGAGACATGGGGCAGGAGTGGGGGGCAACAGGAGACAGACACGGGGCATGAGCGGGGGTGGTGGGCAACAGTAGAGAGACATGGGGCATGAGCGGGGGGTGGGGGGCAAAAGGAGACAGACACGGGGCATGAGCGGGGGGTGGGGCCAACAGGAGAGAGACACGGGGCATGAGCGGGTGGTGGGGAGAACAGGAGACAGACACGGGACATGAGCGCGGGGTGGGGGCAACAGGAGACAGACACGGGTCATGAGCAGGGGTGGGGGGCAACAGAAGACAGAAACGGGGCATGAGCAGTGGGTGGGGGAACAGGAGACAGACACGGGGCGTGAGTGGGGGGTGGGGGAACAGGAGACAGACACGGGGCATGAGTGGGGCTTGGGGGAACAACAGACACGGGGCATGAGCAGGGTGTGGGGAGAACAGGAGACAGACATGGGGCATGAGCAGGTGGGGGGAACAGGAGACAGACATGGGGCATGAGCAGTTGGGGGGAACAGAAGACAGACATGGGGCATGAGCGGGGGGTGGGGGGACAGGAGACAGACACGGGGCATGAGCAGGTGGGGGAACAGGAGACAGACATGGGGCATGAGTGGTTGGGGGGAACGGGAGACAGTCGGGGGGCATGAGCGGGAGGTGGGGGGCAACAGGAGACAGACACGGGGCATGAGCGGGGGGTGGGGAAAACAGGAGACAGACACGGGACATGAGTGGGGGGGCAACAGGAGACAGACACGGGGCATGAGTGGGGGGTGGGGGGAAGAGGAGACAGATACGGGGCATGAGTGTGGGGTGGGGAGAACAGGAGACAGACACGGGGCATGAGCGGGGAAACAGAAGACAGACACGGGGCATGAGCGGGGGGTGGGGGGAGACAGACATGGGGCATGAGCGGGGGGTGGGGGGAGGGAGAGAGACACACGGGTCATGAGCAGGGGGTGGGGGGAGGGAGAGAGACACGGGGCATGAGCGGGGGTGAGGGGGAGGGTACAGACACATGGGGCATGAGCAGGGGGTGGGGGAGAGAGTGACACACGGGGCATGAGCGGGGGGTGGGGGAGGGAGAGAGACACACGGGGCATGAGAGTGGGGTGGGGGGAGGGGGAGAGACACATGGGGCATGAGCGGGGGTAGGGGGAGGGAGAGAGTCACACGGGGCATGAGCGGGGGTGTGGGGGAGGGAGAGACACACATGCAGCATGAGCGGGGGGTGGGGGGAGGGAGAGAGACACACGGGGCATGAGCGGGGATGGGGGTGGACAGGGGAGACACGGGCCATGAGGAGGGAGACAGACATGGAGCATGAGCGGGGGTGGGGGTGAACAGGAGACACACGGGACATGAGCGGGGAGTGGGGCCAACAGGAGAGAGACACGGAGCATGAGCGGGGGGTGGGGAGAACAGAAGACAGACACGGGGCATGAGCAGGGTGTGGGGAGAACAGGAGACAGACATGGGGCATGAGCGGGTGGGGGGAACGGGAGACAGACATGGGGCATGAGCAGTTGGGGGGAACAGAAGACAGACATGGGGCATGAGCGGGGGGTGGGGGGACAGGAGACAGACACGGGGCATGAGCAGGTGGGGGAACAGGAGACAGACATGGGGCATGAGTGGTTGGGGGGAACGGGAGACAGTCGGGGGGCATGAGCGGGAGGTGGGGGGCAACAGGAGACAGACACGGGGCATGAGCGGGGGGTGGGGAAAACAGGAGACAGACACGGGACATGATTGGGGGGCAACAGGAGACAGACACGGGGCATGAGTGGGGGGTGGGGGGAAGAGGAGACAGATACGGGGCATGAGTGTGGGGTGGGGAGAACAGGAGACAGACACGGGGCATGAGCGGGGAAACAGAAGACAGACACGGGGCATGAGCGGGGGGTGGGGGGAGACAGACATGGGGCATGAGCAGGGGGTGGGGGGAGGGAGAGAGACACACGGGTCATGAGCAGGGGGTGGGGGAGGGAGAGAGACACGGGGCATGAGCGGTGGGTGAGGGGGAGGGTACAGACACATGGGGCATGATCAGGGGGTGGGGGAGAGAGTGACACACGGGGCATGAGCGGGGGGTGGGGAGGGAGAGAGACACACGGGGCATGAGTGTGGGGTGGGGGGAGGGGGAGAGACACATGGGGCATGAGCGGGGGTAGGGGGAGGGAGCGAGTCACACGGGGCATGAGCGGGGGTGTGGGGGAGGGAGAGACACACAGGGCATGAGCGGGGATGGGGGTGAACAGGGGAGACACGGGCCATGAGGAGGGAGACAGACATGGAGCATGAGCGGGGGTAAGGGTTAACAGGAGACACACCGGACATGAACGGGGAGTGGGGCCAACAGGAGAGAGACACGGAGCATGAGCGGGGGGTGGGGAGAACAGAAGACAGACACGGGGCATGAGCGGGGGTGGGGGCAACAGTAGAGAGACACGGGGCATGAGCAGGGGGTGGGGGGTACAGGAGACAGACACAGGGCATGGGTGGGGGTCAACAGGAGACAGACACGGGGCATGAGCCGGGGGTGGGGGGCAACAGGAGAGAGACATGGGGCATGAGCGGGTGGGGGAACAGGAGACAGACACGGGGCATGAGCGGGGGGCAACAGGAGAGAGACACGGGGCATGAGCAGGTGGGGGGAACAGGAGACAGACACGAGACATGAGTGGGGGGGTACAGGAGAGACACGGGGCATGAGTGGGGGGTGGGGGGTACAGGAGACAGACACGGGGCATGAGCAGGGGGGGCAACAGGAGACAGACACGGGACATGAGCAGGGGTGGGGGGTACAGGAGAGACACGGGGCATGAGCGGGGTGTGGGGGGTACAGGAGACAGACACGGGGCATGAGCAGGGGGTGAGGGACAACAGGAGAGAGGCACGGGGCAAGAGCAGGTGGGGGAACAGGAGACAGACACGGGGCATGAGCGGGGGGGCAACAGGAGAGAGACACGGGGCACGAGCGGGTGGGGGGAACAGGAGACAGACACGGGCATGAGGGGGGGCGGGGGTACAGGAGACAGACACGGGGCATGAGCAGGTGTGGGGGGCAACAGGAGAGAGATGCGGGCGGTGGGGGAACAAGAGACTGACACGGGGCATGAGCGGGGGGTGGGGGGAACAACAGAGACAGACACGGGGCATGAGCGGTGGTGGGGGGCAACAGGAGACAGACACGGTGCATGAGCGGGGGTGGGGGGCAACAGAAGACAGACACGGGGCATGAGCGGGGGTGGGGGGCAACAGGAGACAGACACGGTGCATGAGCGGGGGTGGGGGGCAACAGAAGACAGACACGGGGCATGAGCAGGGGGTGGGGAGAACAGGAGACATACATGGGGCATGAGCGGGTGGGGGAACAGGAGACAGACATGGGGCATGAGCAGTTGGGGGAACAGGAGACAGACACGGGGCATGAGCGGGGGGTGGGGGAACAGGAGACAGACATGGGGCATGAGCAGGTGGGGGAACAGGAGACAGACATGGGGCATGAGCGGTGGAGTAGGGGGAAACAGGAGAGAGACATGGGGCATGAGCGGGGGTGGGGAGCAACAGGAGACAGACACGGCATGAGCGGGGAGTGGGGCCAACAGGAGAGAGACACGGAGCATGAGCGGGGGGTGGGGAGAACAGAAGACAGACACGGGGCATGAGCGGGGGTAGGGGGCAACAATAGAGAGATACGGGGCATGGGCAGGGGGTGAGGGGCAACAGGAGAGAGACACGGGGCAAGAGCAGGTGGGGGAACAGGAGACAGACACGGGGCATGAGCGGGGAGTGGGGCCAACAGGAGAGAGACACGGAGCATGAGCGGGGGGTGGGGAGAACAGAAGACAGACACGGGGCATGAGCGGGGGTAGGGGGCGACAATAGAGAGAAATGGGGCATGAGCAGGGGGTGAGGGGCAACAGGATAGAGACACGGGGCAAGAGCAGGTGGGGGAACAGGAGACAGACACGGGGCATGAGCTGGGGGTGGGGGGAAAGAAGGGAGACACGGGGAGCGAGCGCGGAGTGGGGGGGAAAGGAAGACACAGGGCATGAGCAGGGTGGGGGGGAAGAAGGGAGACACGGGGCATGAGCAGTGGTGGGGGGCAATAGGAGAGAGACACGGGGCATGAGCGGGGGGTGGGGGGTACAGGAGACAGACATGGGGCATGAGCGGGGAGTAGGGGGAAACAGGAGAGAGACATGGGGCATGAGCGGGGGTGGGGGGCAACAGGAGACAGACACGGGGCATGAGCGGGGAGTGGGGCCAACAGGAGAGAGACACGGAGCATGAGCGGGGGGTGGGGAGAACAGAAGACAGACACGGGGCATGAGCGGCGGTGGGGGGCAACAGTAGAGAGACACGGGGCATGAGCGGGGGTGGGGGGTACAGGAGACAGACACAGGGCATGGGTGGGGGTCAACAGGAGACAGACACGGGACATGAGCCGGGGGTGGGGGGCAACAGGAGAGAGACACGGGGCAGGTGGGGGGAACAGGAGACAGACACAGGGCATGGGTGGGGGTCAACAGGAGACAGACACGGGGCATGAGCCGGGGGTGGGGGGCAACAGAAGACAGACACGAGGCATGAGCGGGGGTGGGGGGCAACAGGAGACAGACACGGGGCATGAGCGGGGGTGGGGGGCAACAGAAGACAGACACGGGGCATGAGCAGGGGGTGGGGAGAACAGGAGACATACATGGGGCATGAGCGGGTGGGGGAACAGGAGACAGACATGGGGCATGAGCAGTTGGGGGAACAGGAGACAGACACGGGGCATGAGCGGGGGGTGGGGGAACTGGAGACAGACACGGGGCATGAGCAGGTGGGGGGAACAGGAGACAGACATGGGGCATGAGCGGGGAGTAGGGGGAAACAGGAGAGAGACACCGGGCATGAGCAGGGGGTGGGGAGAACAGGAGACATACATGGGGCATGAGCGGGTGGGGGAACAGGAGACAGACATGGGGCACAAGCAGTTGGGGGAACAGGAGACAGACACGGGGCATGAGCGGGGGATGGGGGAACAGGAGACAGACACGGGGCATGAGCAGGTGGGGGGAACAGGAGACAGACATGGGGCATGAGCGGGGAGTAGGGGGAAACAGGAGAGAGACATGGGGCATGAGCGGGGGTGGGGGGCAACAGGAGACAGACACAGGCATGAGCGGGGAGTGGGGCCAACAGGAGAGAGACACGGAGCATGAGCGGGGAGTGGGGAGAACAGAAGACAGACACGGGGCATGAGCGGGGGTAGGGGGCGACAATAGAGAGAAACGGGGCATGAGCAGGGGGTGAGGGGCAACAGGAGAGAGACACGGGGCAAGAGCAGGTGGGGGAACAGGAGACAGACACGGGGCATGAGCTGGGGGTGGGGGGAAAGAAGGGAGACACGGGGAGCGAGCGCGGAGTGGGGGGGAAAGGAAGACACAGGGCATGAGCAGGGTGGGGGGGAAGAAGGGAGACACGGGGCATGAGCAGTGGTGGGGGGCAATAGGAGAGAGACACGGGGCATGAGCGGGGGGTGGGGGGTACAGGAGACAGACATGGGGCATGAGCGGGGAGTAGGGGGAAACAGGAGAGAGACATGGGGCATGAGCGGGGGTGGGGGGCAACAGGAGACAGACACGGGGCATGAGCGGGGAGTGGGGCCAACAGGAGAGAGACACGGAGCATGAGCGGGGGGTGGGGAGAACAGAAGACAGACACGGGGCATGAGCGGCGGTGGGGGGCAACAGTAGAGAGACACGGGGCATGAGCGGGGGTGGGGGGTACAGGAGACAGACACAGGGCATGGGTGGGGGTCAACAGGAGACAGACACGGGACATGAGCCGGGGGTGGGGGGCAACAGGAGAGAGACACGGGGCAGGTGGGGGGAACAGGAGACAGACACAGGGCATGGGTGGGGGTCAACAGGAGACAGACACGGGGCATGAGCCGGGGGTGGGGGGCAACAGAAGACAGACACGAGGCATGAGCGGGGGTGGGGGGCAACAGGAGACAGACACGGGGCATGAGCGGGGGTGGGGGGCAACAGAAGACAGACACGGGGCATGAGCAGGGGGTGGGGAGAACAGGAGACATACATGGGGCATGAGCGGGTGGGGGAACAGGAGACAGACATGGGGCATGAGCAGTTGGGGGAACAGGAGACAGACACGGGGCATGAGCGGGGGGTGGGGGAACTGGAGACAGACACGGGGCATGAGCAGGTGGGGGGAACAGGAGACAGACATGGGGCATGAGCGGGGAGTAGGGGGAAACAGGAGAGAGACACCGGGCATGAGCAGGGGGTGGGGAGAACAGGAGACATACATGGGGCATGAGCGGGTGGGGGAACAGGAGACAGACATGGGGCACGAGCAGTTGGGGGAACAGGAGACAGACACGGGGCATGAGCGGGGGATGGGGGAACAGGAGACAGACACGGGGCATGAGCAGGTGGGGGGAACAGGAGACAGACATGGGGCATGAGCGGGGAGTAGGGGGAAACAGGAGAGAGACATGGGGCATGAGCGGGGGTGGGGGGCAACAGGAGACAGACACAGGCATGAGCGGGGAGTGGGGCCAACAGGAGAGAGACACGGAGCATGAGCGGGGAGTGGGGAGAACAGAAGACAGACACGGGGCATGAGCGGGGGTAGGGGGCGACAATAGAGAGAAACGGGGCATGAGCAGGGGGTGAGGGGCAACAGGAGAGAGACACGGGGCAAGAGCAGGTGGGGGAACAGGAGACAGACACGGGGCATGAGCTGGGGGTGGGGGGAAAGAAGGGAGACACGGGGAGCGAGCGCGGAGTGGGGGGGAAAGGAAGACACGGGGCATGAGCAGGGTGGGGGGGAAGAAGGGAGACACGGGGCATTCTGCAGTGGTGGGGGGCAATAGGAGAGAGACACGGGGCATGAGCGGGGGGTGGGGGGTACAGGAGACAGACATGGGGCATGAGCGGGGAGTAGGGGGAAACAGGAGAGAGACATGGGGCATGAGCGGGAGTGGGGGCAACAGGAGACAGACACGGGGCATGAGCGGGGAGTGGGGCCAACAGGAGAGAGACACGGAGCATGAGCGGGGGGTGGGGAGAACAGAAGACAGAAACGGGCATGAGCGGGGAGTGGGGCCAACAGGAGAGAGACACGGAGCATGAGCGGGGGTGGGGAGAACAGAAGACAGACACGGGGCATGAGCGGGGGTAGGGGGCGACAATAGAGAGAAACGGGGCATGAGCAGGGGGCGAGGGGCAACAGGAGAGAGACACGGGGCAAGAGCAGGTGGGGGAACAGGAGACAGACACGGGGCATGAGCTGGGGGTGGGGGGAAAGAAGGGAGACACGGGGAGCGAGCACGGAGTGGGGGGGAAAGGAAGACACGGGGCATGAGCAGGGTGGGGGGAAGAAGGGAGACACGGGGCATGAGCAGTGGTGGGGGGCAATAGGAGAGAGACACGGGGCATGAGCGGGGGGTGGGGGGTACAGGAGACAGACATGGGGCATGAGCGGGGAGTAGGGGGAAACAGGAGAGAGACATGGGGCATGAGCGGGGGTGGGGGGCAACAGGAGACAGACACGGGCCATGAGCGGGGAGTGGGGCCAACAGGAGAGAGACACGGAGCATGAGCGGGGGGTGGGGAGAACAGAAGACAGATACGGGGCATGAGCGGGGGTGGGGGGCAACAGTAGAGAGACACGGGGCATGAGCAGGGGTGGGGGGTACAGGAGATAGACACAGGGCATGGGTGGGGGTCAACAGGAGACAGACACGGGGCATGAGCCGGGGGTGGGGGGAAACAGGAGAGAGACACGGGGCAGGTGGGGGGAACAGGAGACAGACACAGGGCATGGGTGGGGGGTCAACAGGAGACAGACACGGGGCATGAGCCGGGGGTGGGGGGCAACAGAAGACAGACACGGGGCATGAGCGGGGGTGGGGGGCAACAGAAGACAGACACGGGGCATGAGCAGGATGTGGGAAGAACAGGAGACATACATGGGGCATGAGCGGGTGGGGGAACAGGAGACAGACATGGGGCATGAGCAGTTGGGGGAACAGGAGACAGACACGGGGCATGAGCGGGGGGTGGGGGAACAGGAGACAGACACGGGGCATGAGCAGGTGGGGGTAACAGGAGACAGACATGGGGCATGAGCGGGGAGTAGGGGGAAACAGGAGAGAGACATGGGGCATGAGCGGGGCTGGGGGGCAACAGGAGACAGACACGGGCATGAGCGGGGAGTGGGGCCAACAGGAGAGAGACACGGAGCATGAGCGGGGGGTGGGGAGAACAGAAGACAGACACGGGGCATGAGCGGGGGTAGGGGGCGACAATAGAGAGAAACGGGGCATGAGCAGGGGGTGAGGGGCAACAGGAGAGAGACACGGGGCAAGAGCAGGTGGGGGAACAGGAGACAGACACGGGGCATGAGCTGGGGGTGGGGGGAAAGAAGGGAGACACGGGGAGCGAGCGCGGAGTGGGGGGGAAAGGAAGACACGGGGCATGAGCAGGGTGGGGGGGAAGAAGGGAGACACGGGGCATGAGCAGTGGTGGGGGGCAATAGGAGAGAGACACGGGGCATGAGCGGGGGGTGGGGGGTACAGGAGACAGACATGGGGCATGAGCGGGGAGTAGGGGGAAACAGGAGAGAGACATGGGGCATGAGCGGGGAGTAGGGGGAAACAGGAGAGAGACATGGGGCATGAGCGGGGGTGGGGGGCAACAGGAGACAGACACGGGGCATGAGCGGGGAGTGGGGCCAACAGGAGAGAGACACGGAGCATGAGCGGGGGGTGGGGAGAACAGAAGACAGACACGGGGCATGAGCGGGGGTGGGGGGCAACAGTAGAGAGACACGGGGCATGAGCGGGGGTGGGGGGTACAGGAGACAGACACAGGGCATGGGTGGGGGTCAACAGGAGACAGACACGGGGCATGAGCCGGGGGTGGGGGGCAACAGGAGAGAGACACAGGGCAGGTGGGGGGAACAGGAGACAGACACAGGGCATGGGTGGGGGTCAACAGGAGACAGACACGGGGCATGAGCCGGGGGTGGGGGGCAGCAGAAGACAGACACGGGGCATGAGCGGGGGTGGGGGGCAACAGGAGACAGACTAGGGGCATGAGCGGGGGTGGGGGGCAACAGAAGGCAGACACGGGGCATGAGCAGGGGGTGGGGAGAACAGGAGACATACATGGGGCATGAGTGGGTGGGGGAACAGGAGACAGACATGGGGCATGAGCAGTTGGGGGAACAGGAGACAGACACGGGGCATGAGCGGGGGGTGGGGGAACTGGAGACAGACACGGGGCATGAGCAGGTGGGGGGAACAGGAGACAGACATGGGGCATGAGCGGGGAGTAGGGGGAAACAGGAGAGAGACACGGGGCATGAGCAGGGGGTGGGGAGAACAGGAGACATACATGGGGCATGAGCGGGTGGGGGAACAGGAGACAGACATGGGGCATGAGCAGTTGGGGGAACAGGAGACAGACACGGGGCATGAGCGGGGGGTGGGGGAACAGGAGACAGACACGGGGCATGAGCAGGTGGGGGTAACAGGAGACAGACATGGGGCATGAGCGGGGAGTAGGGGGAAACAGGAGAGAGACATGGGGCATGAGCGGGGGTGGGGGGCAACAGGAGACAGACACGGGCATGAGCGGGGAGTGGGGCCAACAGGAGAGAGACACGGAGCATGAGCGGGGGGTGGGGAGAACAGAAGACAGACACGGGGCATGAGCGGGGGTAGGGGCGACAATAGAGAGAAACGGGGCATGAGCAGGGGGTGAGGGGCAACAGGAGAGAGACACGGGGCAAGAGCAGGTGGGGGAACAGGAGACAGACACGGGGCATGAGCTGGGGGTGGGGGGGAAAGGAAGACACGGGGCATGAGCAGGGTGGGGGGGAAGAAGGGAGACGCGGGGCATGAGCAGTGGTGGGGGGCAATAGGAGAGAGACACGGGGCATGAGCGGGGGGTGGGGGGTACAGGAGACAGACATGGGGCATGAGCGGGGAGTAGGGGGAAACAGGAGAGAGACATGGGGCATGAGCGGGGAGTAGGGGGAAACAGGAGAGAGACATGGGGCATGAGCGGGGGTGGGGGGCAACAGGAGACAGACACGGGGCATGAGCGGGGAGTGGGGCCAACAGGAGAGAGACACGGAGCATGAGCGGGGGGTGGGGAGAACAGAAGACAGACACGGGGCATGAGCGGGGGTGGGGGGCAACAGTAGAGAGACACGGGGCATGAGCGGGGGTGGGGGGTACAGGAGACAGACACAGGGCATGGGTGGGGGTCAACAGGAGACAGACACGGGGCATGAGCCGGGGGTGGGGGGCAACAGGAGAGAGACACAGGGCAGGTGGGGGGAACAGGAGACAGACACAGGGCATGGGTGGGGGTCAACAGGAGACAGACACGGGGCATGAGCCGGGGGTGGGGGGCAACAGAAGACAGACACGGGGCATGAGCGGGGGTGGGGGGCAACAGGAGACAGACTAGGGGCATGAGCGGGGGTGGGGGGCAACAGAAGACAGACACGGGGCATGAGCAGGGGGTGGGGAGAACAGGAGACATACATGGGGCATGAGTGGGTGGGGGAACAGGAGACAGACATGGGGCATGAGCAGTTGGGTGAACAGGAGACAGACACGGGGCATGAGCGGGGGGTGGGGGAACTGGAGACAGACACGGGGCATGAGCAGGTGGGGGGAACAGGAGACAGACATGGGGCATGAGCGGGGAGTAGGGGGAAACAGGAGAGAGACACGGGGCATGAGCAGGGGGTGGGGAGAACAGGAGACATACATGGGGCATGAGCGGGTGGGGGAACAGGAGACAGACATGGGGCATGAGCAGTTGGGGGAACAGGAGACAGACACGGGGCATGAGCGGGGGGTGGGGGAACAGGAGACAGACACGGGGCATGAGCAGGTGGGGGTAACAGGAGACAGACATGGGGCATGAGCGGGGAGTAGGGGGAAACAGGAGAGAGACATGGGGCATGAGCGGGGGTGGGGGGCAACAGGAGACAGACACGGGCATGAGCGGGGAGTGGGGCCAACAGGAGAGAGACACGGAGCATGAGCGGGGGGTGGGGAGAACAGAAGACAGACACGGGGCATGAGCGGGGGTAGGGGTCGACAATAGAGAGAAACGGGGCATGAGCAGGGGGTGAGGGGCAACAGGAGAGAGACACGGGGCAAGAGCAGGTGGGGGAACAGGAGACAGACACGGGGCATGAGCTGGGGGTGGGGGGAAAGAAGGGAGACACGGGGAGCGAGCGCGGAGTGGGGGGGAAAGGAAGACACGGGGCATGAGCAGGGTGGGTGGGAAGAAGGGAGACACGGGGCATGAGCAGTGGTGGGGGACAATAGGAGAGAGACACGGGGCATGAGCGGGGGGTGGGGGGTACAGGAGACAGACATGGGGCATGAGCGGGGAGTAGGGGGAAACAGGAGAGAGACATGGGGCATGAGCGGGGAGTAGGGGGAAACAGGAGAGAGACATGGGGCATGAGCGGGGGTGCGGGGCAACAGGAGACAGACACGGGGCATGAGCGGGGAGTGGGGCCAACAGGAGAGAGACACGGAGCATGAGCGGGGGGTGGGGAGAACAGAAGACAGACACGGGGCATGAGCGGGGGTGGGGGGCAACAGTAGAGAGACACGGGGCATGAGCGGGGGTGGGGGGTACAGGAGACAGACACAGGGCATGGGTGGGGGTCAACAGGAGACAGACACGGGGCATGAGCCGGGGGTGGGGGGCAACAGGAGAGAGACACGGGGCAGGTGGGGGGAACAGGAGACAGACACAGGGCATGGGTGGGGGTCAACAGGAGACAGACACGGGGCATGAGCCGGGGGTGGGGGGCAACAGAAGACAGACACGGGGCATGAGCGGGGGTGGGGGGCAACAGGAGACAGACACGGGGCATGAGCGGGGGTGGGGGGCAACAGAAGACAGACACGGGGCATGAGCAGGGGGTGGGGAGAACAGGAGACATACATGGGGCATGAGTGGGTGGGGGAACAGGAGACAGACATGGGGCATGAGCAGTTGGGGGAACAGGAGACAGACACGGGGCATGAGCGGGGGGTGGGGGAACTGGAGACAGACACGGGGCATGAGCAGGTGGGGGGAACAGGAGACAGACATGGGGCATGAGCGGGGAGTAGGGGGAAACAGGAGAGAGACACGGGGCATGAGCAGGGGGTGGGGAGAACAGGAGACATACATGGGGCATGAGCGGGTGGGGGAACAGGAGACAGACATGGGGCATGAGCAGTTGGGGGAACAGGAGACAGACACGGGGCATGAGCGGGGGATGGGGGAACAGGAGACAGACACGGGGCATGAGCAGGTGGGGGGAACAGGAGACAGACATGGGGCATGAGCGGGGAGTAGGGGGAAACAGGAGAGAGACATGGGGCATGAGCGGGGGTGGGGGGCAACAGGAGACAGACACGGGAATGAGCGGGGAGTGGGGCCAACAGGAGAGAGACACGGAGCATGAGCGGGGAGTGGGGAGAACAGAAGACAGACACGGGGCATGAGCGAGGGTAGGGGGCGACAATAGAGAGAAACGGGGCATGAGCAGGGGGTGAGGGTCAACAGGAGAGAGACACGGGGCAGGTGGGGGGAACAGGAGACAGACACAGGGCATGGGTGGGGGTCAACAGGAGACAGACACGGGGCATGAGCCGGGGGTGGGGGGCAACAGAAGACAGACACGGGGCATGAGCGGGGGTGGGGGGCAACAGGAGACAGACACGGGGCATGAGCGGGGGTGGGGGGCAACAGAAGACAGACACGGGGCATGAGCAGGGGGTGGGGAGAACAGGAGACATACATGGGGCATGAGTGGGTGGGGGAACAGGAGACAGACATGGGGCATGAGCAGTTCGGGGAACAGGAGACAGACACGGGGCATGAGCGGGGGGTGGGGGAACTGGAGACAGACACGGGGCATGAGCAGGTGGGGGGAACAGGAGACAGACATGGGGCATGAGCGGGGAGTAGGGGGAAACAGGAGAGAGACACGGGGCATGAGCAGGGGGTGGGGAGAACAGGAGACATACATGGGGCATGAGCGGGTGGGGGAACAGGAGACAGACATGGGGCATGAGCAGTTGGGGGAACAGGAGACAGACACGGGGCATGAGCGGGGGATGGGGGAACAGGAGACAGACACGGGGCATGAGCAGGTGGGGGGAACAGGAGACAGACATGGGGCATGAGCTGGGAGTAGGGGGAAACAGGAGAGAGACATGGGGCATGAGCGGGGGTGGGGGGCAACAGGAGACAGACACGGGCATGAGCGGGGAGTGGGGCCAACAGCAGAGAGACACGGAGCATGAGCGGGGAGTGGGGAGAACAGAAGACAGACACGGGGCATGAGCGGGGGTAGGGGGCGACAATAGAGAGAAATGGGGCATGAGCAGGGGGTGAGGGGCAACAGGAGAGAGACACGGGGCAAGAGCAGGTGGGGGAACAGGAGACAGACACGGGGCATGAGCTGGGGGTGGGGGGAAAGAAGGGAGACACGGGGAGCGAGCGCGGAGTGGGGGGGAAAGGAAGACACGGGGCATGAGCAGGGTGGGGGGGAAGAAGGGAGACACGGGGCATGAGCAGTGGTGGGGGGCAATAGGAGAGAGACACGGGGCATGAGCGGGGGGTGGGGGGTACAGGAGACAGACATGGGGCATGAGCGGGGAGTAGGGGGAAACAGGAGAGAGACATGGGGCATGAGCGGGAGTGGGGGGCAACAGGAGACAGACACGGGGCATGAGCGGGGAGTGGGGCCAACAGGAGAGAGACACGGAGCATGAGCGGGGGGTGGGGAGAACAGAAGACAGAAACGTGCATGAGCGGGGAGTGGGGCCCAATAGGAGAGAGACACGGAGCATGAGCGGGGGTGGGGAGAACAGAAGACAGACACGGGGCATGAGCGGGGGTAGGGGGCGACAATAGAGAGAAACGGGGCATGAGCAGGGGGCGAGGGGCAACAGGAGAGAGACACGGGGCAAGAGCAGGTGGGGGAACAGGAGACAGACACGGGGCATGAGCTGGGGGTGGGGGGAAAGAAGGGAGACACGGGGAGCGAGCTCGGAGTGGGGGGGAAAGGAAGACACGGGGCATGAGCAGGGTGGGGGGAAGAAGAGAGACATGGGGCATGAGCAGTGGTGGGGGGCAATAGGAGAGAGACACGGGGCATGAGCGGGGGGTGGGGGGTACAGGAGACAGACATGGGGCATGAGCGGGGAGTAGGGGGAAACAGGAGAGAGACATGGGGCATGAGCGGGTGTGGGGGGCAACAGGAGACAGACACGGGGCATGAGCGGGGAGTGGGGCCAACAGGAGAGAGACACGGAGCATGAGCGGGGGGTGGGGAGAACAGAAGACAGACACGGGGCATGAGCGGGGGTGGGGGGCAACAGTAGAGAGACACGGGGCATGAGCGGGGGTGGGGGGTACAGGAGACAGACACAGGGCATGGGTGGTGGTCAACAGGAGACAGACACAGGGCATGAGCCGGGGCTGGGGGGCAACAGGAGAGAGACACGGGGCAGGTGGGGGGAACAGGAGGCAGACACAGGGCATGGGTGGGGGGTCAACAGGAGACGGACACGGGGCATGAGCCGGGGGTGGGGGGCAACAGAAGACAGACACGGGGCATGAGCGGGGGTGGGGGGCAACAGAAGACAGACACGGGGCATGAGCAGGGGGTGGGAAGAACAGGAGACATACATGGGGCATGAGCGGGTGGGGGAACAAGAGACAGACATGGGGCATGAGCAGTTGGGGGAACAGGAGACAGACACGGGGCATGAGCGGGGGGTGGGGGAACAGGAGACAGACACGGGGCATGAGCAGGTGGGGGTAACAGGAGACAGACATGGGGCATGAGCGGGGAGTAGGGGGAAACAGAAGAGAGACATGGGGCATGAGCGGGGGTGGGGGGCAACAGGAGACAGACACGGGCATGAGCGGGGAGTGGGGCCAACAGGAGAGAGACACGGAGCATGAGCGGGGGGTGGGGAGAACAGAAGACAGACACGGGGCATGAGCGGGGGTAGGGGGCGACAATAGAGAGAAACGGGGCATGAGCAGGGGGTGAGGGGCAACAGGAGAGAGACATGGGGCAAGAGCAGGTGGGGGAACAGGAGACAGACACGGGGCATGAGCTGGGGGTGGGGGGAAAGAAGGGAGACACGGGGAGCGAGCGCGGAGTGGGGGGAAAGGAAGACACGGGGCATGAGCAGGGTGGGGGGGAAGAAGGGAGACACGGGGCATGAGCAGTGGTGGGGGGCAATAGGAGAGAGACACGGGGCATGAGCGGGGGGTGGGGGGTACAGGAGACAGACATGGGGCATGAGCGGGGAGTAGGGGGAAACAGGAGAGAGACATGGGGCATGAGCGGGGGTGGGGGGCAACAGGAGACAGACACGGGGCATGAGCGGGGAGTGGGGCCAACAGGAGAGAGACACGGAGCATGAGCGGGGGGTGGGGAGAACAGAAGACAGACACGGGGTATGAGCGGGGGTGGGGGGCAACAGTAGAGAGACACGGGGCATGAGCGGGGGTGGGGGGTACAGGAGACAGACTCAGGGCATGGGTGGGGGTCAACAGGAGACAGACACGGGGCATGAGCCGGGGGTGGGGGGCAGCAGGAGAGAGACACGGGGCAGGTGGGGGGAACAGGAGACAGACACAGGGCATGGGTGGGGGTCAACAGGAGACAGACACGGGGCATGACCCGGGGGTGGGGGGCAACAGAAGACAGACACGCGGCATGAGCGGGGGTGGGGGACAACAGAAGACAGACACGGGGCATGAGCAGGGGGTGGGAAGAACAGGAGACATACATGGGGCATGAGCGGGTGGGGGAACAGGAGACAGACATGGGGCATGAGCAGTTGGGGGAACAGGAGATAGACACGGGGCATGAGCGGGGGGTGGGGGAACAGGAGACAGACACGGGGCATGAGCAGGTGGGGGGAACAGGAGACAGACATGGGGCATGAGCGGGGAGTAGGGGGAAACAGGAGAGAGACATGGGGCATGAGCGGGGGTGGGGGGCAACAGGAGACAGACACGGGCATGAGCGGGGAGTGGGGCCAACAGGAGAGAGACACGGAGCATGAGCGGGGGGTGGGGAGAACAGAAGACAGACACGGGGCATGAGCGGGGGTAGGGGGCGACAATAGAGAGAAACGGGGCATGAGCAGGGGGTGAGGGGCAACAGGAGAGAGACACGGGGCAAGAGCAGGTGGGGGAACAGGAGACAGACACGGGGCATGAGCTGGGGGTGGGGGGAAAGAAGGGAGACACGGGGAGCGAGCGCGGAGTGGGGGGGAAAGGAAGACACGGGGCATGAGCAGGGTGGGGGGGAAGAAGGGAGACACGGGGCATGAGCAGTGGTGGGGGGCAATAGGAGAGAGACACGGGGCATGAGCGGGGGGTGGGGGGTACAGGAGACAGACATGGGGCATGAGCGGGGAGTAGGGGGAAACAGGAGAGAGACATGGGGCATGAGCGGGGGTGGGGGGCAACAGGAGACAGACACAGGGCATGAGCGGGGAGTGGGGCCAACAGGAGAGAGACACGGAGCATGAGCGGGGGGTGCGGAGAACAGAAGACAGACACGGGGCATGAGCGGGGGTGGGGGGCAACAGTAGAGAGACACGGGGCATGAGCGGGGGTGGGGGGTACAGGAGACAGACACAGGGCATGGGTGGGGTGCAACAGGAGACAGACACGGGGCATGAGCCGGGGGTGGGGGGCAACAGGAGAGAGACACGGGGCAGGTGGGGGGAACAGGAGACAGACACAGGGCATGGGTGGGGGTCAACAGGAGACAGACACGGGGCATGAGCCGGGGGTGGGGGCAACAGGATAGAGACACGGGGCATGAGCGGGTGGGGGAACAGGAGACAGACACAGGACATGAGTGGGGGTGGGGGGTACAGGAGAGACACGGGGCATGAGTGGGGGGTGGAGGGTACAGGAGACAGACACGGGGCATGAGCAGGGGGTGGGGGGCAACAGGAGAAACACAAGGGGCAAGAGCGGGTGGGGAACAGGAGACAGACACAGGGCATGAGAGGGTGGGGGAACAAGAGACAGACACGGGACATGAGCAGGGGTGGGGGGGTACAGGAGAGAGACACGGGGCATGAGTGGGTGGGGGAACAGGAGACAGACACAGGACATGAGTGGGGGTGCGGGGTACAGGAGAGACACGGGTCATGAGTGGGGGGTGGAGGGTACAGGAGACAGACACGGGGCATGAGCAGGGGGTGGGGGGCAACAGGAGAAACACAAGGGCAAGAGCGGGTGGGGAACAGGAGACAGACACAGGGCATGAGAGGGTGGGGGAACAAGAGACAGACACGGGACATGAGCAGGGGTGGGGGGGTACAGGAGAGACACGGGGCATGAGCGGGGGTGGGGATACAGGAGACAGACATGGGGCATGAGCAGGGGTGAGGGGCAACAGGAGAGAGACACGGGGCAAGAGCAGGTGGGGGAACAGGAGACAGACACGGGGCATGAGCGGGGGCAACAGGAGAGAGACACGGGGCACGAGCGTGTGGGGGAACAGGAGACAGACACGGGCATGAGGGGGGTAGGGGTACAGGAGACAGACACGGGGCATGAGCAGGTGTGGGGGGGCAACAGGAGAGAGATGCGGGTGGTGGGGGGAACAAGAGACAGACACAGGGCATGAGCGGGGGTGGGGGGAACAACAGAGACAGACACGGGGCATGAGCGGGGGTGGGGGCAACAGGAGACAGACACGGGGCATGAGCGGGGGTGGGGGGCAACAGAAGACAGACACGGGGCATGAGCAGGGGGTGGGGGAACAGGAGACAGACACGGGGCATGAGTAGGCGGTGGGGGACAGGAGACAGACACGGGGCATGAGTGGGGTGTGGCGGGAACAACAGAGACGACACGGGGCATGAGCGGGGGTGGGGGGCAACAGGAGACAGACACAGGGCATGAGCGGGGGTGGAGGGCAACAGAAGACAGACACGGGGCATGAGCAGGGGGTGGGGAGAACAGGAGACATACATGGGGCATGAGCGGGTGGGGAACAGGAGACAGACATGGGCATGAGCAGTTGGGGGAACAGGAGACAGACACGGGGCATGAGCGGGGGTGGGGGGAACAGGAGACAGACACGGGGCATGAGCAGGTGGGGGGAACAGGGGACAGACATGGGGCATGAGTGGTTGGGGGAACAGGAGACATTTGGGGGGCATGAGCTGGGGAAAACAGGAGACAGACACGGGGCATGAGTGGGGTTTGGGGGGCAACAGGAGACAGACACGGGGCATGAGTGGGGGGTGGGGGGAAGAGGAGACAGATACGGGGCATGAGCGTGGGGTGGTGAGAACAGGAGACAGACAGGGGGCATGAGCAGCGAAACAGAAGACAGACACGGGGCATGAGCGGAGGGTGGGGGGAGACAGACACGGGGCATGAGGGGGGTGGGGGGAGGGAGAGAGACACACGGGGCATGAGCAGGGGGTGGGGGGAGGGAGAGACACACGGGGCATGAGCGGGGGGTGGGTGGAACAAGAGGTCAACAAGGGGCATCATAGGAGGGTGGACAAGAGGAAGACACGGGGCATGAGCGGTGGTGGGGGGCAACAGGAGAGAGACACGGGGCAAGAGCAGGGAGTGGGTGGGTACAGGAGACAGACACGGGGCATAAGCGGGAGGTGGGGGGCAACAGGAGAGAGACACGAGGCATGAGCAAGGGGTGGGAGGAACAGGAGACAGACATGGGGCATGAGCGGGTGGTGGGGGGAACAACAAAGAGACATGGGGCATGAGCGGGGTGGTGGGGGCAAAAGGAGACAGACACGGGGCATGAGAGGGGGTGGGGCCAACAGAAGAGAGACACAGGGCATGAGCGGGTGGTGGGGAGAACAGGAGACAGACACGGGACATGAGCGCAGGGTGGGGGGAACAGGAGATAGATATGGGGCATGAGCAGGGGGGTGGGGGGCAACAGGAGACTGAGACGGGGCATGAGCGGGGGTGGGGGGCAACAGGAGACAGACATGGGGCATGAGCGGTGGGTGGGGGGTACAGGACACAGACACAGGGCATGGGTGGGGGGCAACAGGAGACAGACACGGGGCATGAGTGGGGGAACAGGAGACAGACACGGGACATGAGAGGGGGTGGGGGGAACAGAAGACAGACACGGGGCATGAACAGGGGGGTGGGGGGCAACAGGAGACAGACACGGGGCATGAGTGGGGGGTTGGGGAGGAACAGGAGACAGACACGGGGCATGAGCAGGGGGTGGGGGGCAACAGGAGAGAGATGCGGGGGTGGGGGTACGGGACACATACATGGGGCATGAGCGGGGGGTGGGGAGAACAGAAGACAGACACGGGGCATGAGCGGGGGTGGGGGGCAACAGTAGAGAGACACGGGGCATGAGCGGTGGTGGGGGGTACAGGAGACAGACACAGGGCATGGGTGGGGGTCAACAGGAGACAGACACGGGGCATGAGCCGGGGGGTGGGGGCAACAGGAGAGAGACACGGGGCATGAGCGGGTGGGGAAACAGGAGACAGACACAGGACATGAGTGGGGGTGGGGGGTACAGGAGAGACACGGGGCATGAGTGGGGGTTGAGGGTACAGGAGACAGACACGGGGCATGAGCAGGGGGTGGGGGGCAACAGGAGAAACACAAGGGGCAAGAGCGGGTGGGGAACAGGAGACAGACACAGGGCATGAGAGGATGGGGGAACAAGAGACAGACACGGGACATGAGCAGGGGTGGGGGTACAGGAGAGACACGGGGCATGAGTGGGGGTGGGGGGGTACAGGAGACAGACATGGGGCATGAGCAGGGGGTGAGGGGCAACAGGAGAGAGACACGGGGCAAGAGCAGGTGGGGGAACAGGAGACAGACACGGGGCATGAGCGGGGGGGCAACAGGAGAGAGACACTGGGCACGAGCGTGTGGGGGGAACAGGAGACAGACATGGGCATGAGGGGGGGTAGGGGTACAGGAGACAGGAGACATGAGCTGGTGTGGGGGGGCAACAGGAGAGAGATGCGGGCGGTGGGGGGAACAAGAGACAGACACGGGGCATGAGCGGGGGGTGGGGGGAACAACAGAGACAGACACGGGGCATGAGCGGGGGTGGGGGGCAACAGGAGACAGACACGGGGCATGAGCGGGGTGGGGGGCAACAGAAGACAGACACGGGGCATGAGCAGGGGGTGGGGGAACAGGAGACAGACACGGGGCATGAGTAGGCGGTGGGGGAACAGGAGACAGACACGGGGCATGAGTGGGGTGTGGCGGGAACAACAGAGACGACACGGGGCATGAGCGGGGGTGGGGGGCAACAGGAGACAGACACAGGGCATGAGCGGGGGTGGAGGGCAACAGAAGACAGACACGGGGCATGAGCAGGGGGTGGGGAGAACAGGAGACATACATGGGGCATGAGCGGGTGGGGGAACAGGAGACAGACATGGGGCATGAGCAGTTGGGGAACAGGAGACAGACACGGGGCATGAGCGGGGGGTGGGGGGAACAGGAGACAGACACGGGGCATGAGCAGGTGGGGGGAACAGGGGACAGACATGGGCATGAGTGGTTGGGGGAACAGGAGACATTTGGGGGGGCATGAGCTGGGGAAAACAGGAGACAGACATGGGGCATGAGTGGGGGTTTGGGGGGCAACAGAGACAGACACGGGGCATGAGTGGGGGTGGGGGGAAGAGGAGACAGATACGGGGCATGAGCGTGGGGTGGTGAGAACAGGAGACAGACAGGGGGCATGAGCAGCGAAACAGAAGACAGACACGGGGCATGAGCGGAGGGTGGGGGGAGACAGACACGGGCATGAGGGGGGGTGGGGGAGGGAGAGAGACACACGGGGCATGAGCAGGGGGTGGGGGAGGGAGAGAGACACGGGGCATGAGCGGGGGGGTGGGTGGAACAAGAGGTCAACAAGGGGCATCATAGGAGGGTGGACAAGAGGAAGACACGGAGCATGAGCGGTGGTGGGGGGCAACAGGAGAGAGACACGGGGCAAGAGCAGGGAGTGGGTGGGTACAGGAAGACAGACACGGGGCATAAGCGGAAGGTGGGGGGCAACAGGAGAGAGACACGAGGCATGAGCAAGGGGTGGGAGGAACAGGAGACAGACATGGGGCATGAGCGGGTGGGGGGAACAACAAAGAGACATGGGGCATGAGCGGGAGGTGGGGGGCAAAAGGAGACAGACACGGGGCATGAGAGGGGGTGGGGCCAACAGAAGAGAGACACAGGGCATGAGCGGGTGGTGGGGAGAACAGGAGACAGACACGGGACATGAGCGCAGGGTGGGGGGAACAGGAGATAGATATGGGGCATGAGCAGGGGGTGGGGGCAACAGGAGACTGAGACGGGGCATGAGCGGGGGGTGGGGGGCAACAGGAGACAGACATGGGGCATGAGCGGTGGGTGGGGGGTACAGGACACAGACACAGGGCATGGGTGGGGGGCAACAGGAGACAGACACGGGGCATGAGTGGGGGGAACAGGAGACAGACACGGGACATGAGAGGGGGTGGGGGGAACAGAAGACAGACACAGGGCATGAACAGGGGGGTGGGGGGCAACAGGAGACAGACACAGGCATGAGTGGGGGGTGGGGAGGAACAGGAGACAGACACGGGGGCATGAGCAGGGGGTGGGGGGCAACAGGAGAGAGATGCGGGGGTGGGGGTACAGGAGACCTACATGGGGCATGAGTGGGGGGCACCAGGAGAGAGACACTGGGCATAAGCGGGTGGGGGGAACAGGAGACAGACACAAGGCATGAGCGGTGGGTGGGGGGATACAGGAGACAGACACGGGGTATGAGCGGGGTGTGGGGGGCAACAGGAGAGAGACACGGGGCATGAGCAGGGGGTGGGGTGACAAGAGACAGACACGGGGCATGAGCGGGGGTGGGGGGAACAACAGAGACAGACACGGGGCATGAGCGGGGATAAGGGAAACAACAGGAGAGAGACACGGGGCATGAGCAGGGGATGGGGGGTACAGGAGACAGACACGGGGCATGAGAAGGGGGGCAACAGGAGAGAGACACGGGGCATGAACGGGTGGGGGAACAGGAGACAGACACGGGGCATGAGCAGGAGGTGGGGGGTACAGGAGACAGACATAGGGCATGAGTGGGGGGTGGGGGGCAAACAGAAGAGAGACACCGGGCTTGAGCGGGGGGTGGGGGGAACATGAGACAGACACAGGGCATGAGCGGGGGTGGGGGGAACAACAGAGAAAGACACGGGGCATGAGCGGGGCTGGGGGGCAACAGGAGACAGATACGGGGCATGAGCGGGGGGTGGGGTGCAGCAGGAGACAGACACGGGGCTTGAGCGGGGGTGGGGGGAACAGGAGACAGACATCGGGCATGAGCGGGGGGTGGGGAGAACAGGAGACAGACATAGGGCATGAGCAGGGGGTGAGGCAACAGGAGACAGATGCAGGGGGTGGGGGGCAACAGGAGAGACATGGGGCATGAGTGGGGGGTGGGGGGAACAGGAGACAGACACGGGGCATGAGCAGGGGGTTGGGGGGCAACAGGAGACAGACACGGGGCATGAGTGGGGGGTGGGAGGAACAGGAGACAGAGATGGGGCATGAGCGGGGGGTGGGGGGCAACAGGAGACAGACACGGTTCATGAGCAGGGGGTGTGGGGGATACAGGAGACAGACACGGGGTATGAGCGGGGTGTGGGGTGCAACAGGAGAGAGACACGGGGCATGAGCAAGGGGTGGGGTGACAGGAGACAGAGACGGGGCATGAGCGGGGGTAGGGGGATCAACAGAGACAGACACGGGGCATGAGTGGGGGTGGGGGACAACAGGAGAGAGACACGGGGCATGAGCAGGAGGTGGGGGGTACAGGAGACAGACACGGGGCATGAGCAGGGGGGCAACAGGAGAGAGACACGGGGCATGAACGGATGGGGGAACAGGAGACAGACACGGGGCATGAGCATGGGGTGGGGGGGTACAGGAGACAGACATAGGGCATGAGCGGGGGCCAACAGGAGAGAGACACGGGGCTTGAGCGGGGGTGGGGGGAACAGGAGACAGACACAGGGCATGAGCGGTGGTGGGGGAACAGGAGACAGACACGGGGCATGAGCAGGGGGTGGGGAGAACAGGAAACAGACACGGGGCATGAGCAGGGGGCGGGGCAACAGGATACAGACGCAGGGGCACGGGGGCAACAGGAGAGACACGGGGCATGAGTGGGGACGTGGGGGGCACAGGAGACAGACAAGGGGCATGAGCGGGGGGGTGGGGGGAACAACAGACATGGGTCATGAGCGGGGGGTGGGGAGAACAGGAGACAGACACGGGGCATGAGCGCGGGGTTGGGGGGCAACAGGAGACAGAAACGGGGCATGAGTGGGGGAGTGGGGGAGTGGGGGTGGGAGGAACAGGAGACAGACACAGGGCATGAGCGGGGGTGGGGAGAACAGAAGACAGACACGGGGCATTAGCAGGGGGTGGGGGGCAACAAGAGAGAGACACATGGCATGAGCGGGTGGGGCAACAAGAGAGAGACATGGGGCATGAGCAGGGGATGGGGGAACAGGAGACAGACACGGTTCATGAGCTGGGGTGGGGAGAACAGGAGACAGACACGGTGCATGAGCAGGGGGTGTGGGGGACACAGGAGACAGACACGGGGCATGAGAGGGGGTGGGGAGAACAGGAGACAGATACGGGACATGAGCGGGGGATGGGGAGAACAGTAGACATACACGGGGCATGAGCGGGGAGAAAAAAAGACAGACATGGGGCATGAGCGTGGGGTGGGGGAGACAGACACGGGGCATGAGCGGGGGACAACAGGAGAGACACTGCGCATGAGCGGGGGTGGGGGGAACAGGAGACAGACACGGGGCATGAGTGGGGGGGTGGGGGGAACAGGAGAAAGAGACACGGGGCATGAGCAGGGGGTGGGGGAGCAACAGAGACAGACACGAGGCATGAGCGGGGGGTGGGGAGCAACAGGAGACATACATGGGGCATGAGCGGGGTGTGGGGGGGAGAGACACATAGGGCATGAGCAGGGGGTGGGGGGAAGGGGAGAGACACACCGGGCATGAGCGGGGGGGTGGGGGGAGGGACACACGGGGCCTGAGCGGGGGGTTGGGTTGGAGGGTCCGAGACACACGGGGCATGAGCGGGGAGTGCGGGGGAGGGTAGAAACACACGGGCATGAGCGGGGGGTGGGGGGAGGAGAGACACACGGGCGTGAGCGGGGGTGAGGGAGAGAGACACACAGGGCATGAGCGGGGGGGTGGGGAGGAGGGAGAGAGACACACTGGGCATGAGCGGGAGTGGGGTGAGGGAGAGAGAGACACACAGGGCTTGAGCGGGGGGTGGGGGGAGGGAAGAGACACATGGGGCATGAATGTGGGTGGGGGGAGAGAGAGACACATGGGGCATGAGCGGGGGGTGGGGGGAAGGAGAGAGACACATGGGGCAGGAGCGGGGGGGTTGGGGGAGGGAGAGAGACACACGGGGCATGAGTGGGGGGTTGGGTAGGGGGAGACACATACCTGGCATGAGTGGGGGTGGTGGGGAGGGAGAGAGTCACACAGTGTATGAGCGGGGGTGGGGGGAGGGAGAGAGACACATGCAGAATGAGCAGGGGGTGGGGGAGAGACACACGGGGCATGAGTGGGGGTGGGGCGGAGGGGAGAGACACGGGTCAGGAGCGGGGGGTGGGGGAAGGGAGAGAGACACACAGGGCGGGGGTGAGGGTGAACAGGAGAGACACGGGGCATGAGCGGGGGTAGGGCAAGGTGGGGCCCCCTCCCCCGCTCATGCCCCGTGTCTGCCCTGCTCCAACAGTACAGACACGGAGCATGAGCGGGGGGTGGGGGGAAGAAGGGCGACACGGGGCATGAGCGGGGGGTGGGTGGAATAAGAGGTCAACAAGGGGCATCATAGGAGCGGGGACAAGAGGAAGACACGGGGCATGAGCAGGGGGTGGGAGGGAACAGGAGGAAGACACACACAGGGCATAAGCGAGGAGTGGGGAGGACAGGAGGAAGACACGGGGCATGAGCGGGGGGTGGGGGGAACAAGAGGTCAACAAGGGGCATCATAGGAGGGGGGAAAAGAGGAAGACACGGGGCATGAGCGGTGGTGGGGGCAACAGGAGAGAGACACGGGGCATGAGCGGGGGTGGGTGGGTACAGGAGACAGACATGGGGCATGAGCGCGGGGTGGGGAGCAACAGGAGAGAGACACGAGGCATGAGCAGGGGGTGGGGGGAACAGGAGACAGACACTGGGCATAAGCGGGGGGTGGGGGGCAAAAGGAGACAGACACAGGGCATGAGCGGGGGTGGGGCCAACAGGAGAGAGACACAGGGCATGAGCGGGGGTTGGGGAGAACAGGAGACAGACACGGGGCATGAGCGCGGGGTGGGGGGAACAGGAGATAGATATGGGGCATGAGCGGGGGTGGGGAGAACAGTAGACAGACACAGGGCATGAGCGCGGGGTGGGGGGCAACAGGAAAAAGACACGGGGCATGAGCGGGGGTGGGGGGCAACAGGAGACAGACATGGGGCATGAGCGTGGGTGGGGGGTACAGGAGACAGACACAGGGCATGGGCGGGGGGCAAGAGGAGACAGACATGGGGCATGAGTGGGGGGTGGGGGAACAGGAGACAGACACGGGACATGAGAGGGAGTGGGGGGAACAGAAGACAGACACGGGGCATGAACGGGGGTGGGGGGCAACTGGAGACAGACACGGGGCATGAGTGGGGGGTGGGGAGGAACAGGAGACAGACAGGGGGCATGAGCAGGGGGTGGGGGGCAACAGGAGAGAGATGCGGGGCTGGGGGGTACAGGAGACATACACGGGGCATGAGCAGGGGGTGGGGGGCAACAGGAGAGAGACATGGGGCATAAGCGGGTGGGGGCAACAGGAGAGAGACACGCAGCATGAGCGGGGGGAGGGGTGACAGGAGACAGACACGGGGCATGAGCGGGGGATGGGGGAACAACAGAGACAGACACAGGGCATGAGCAGGAGTGGGGGACAACAAGAGAGAGACACGGGGCATGAGCAGGGGGTCGGGGGGTACAGGAGAGAGACATGGGGCATGAACGTGTGGGGGGAACAGGAGACAGACACGGGGCATGAGCAGGAGGTGGGTGGGTACAGGAGACAGACACAGGGCAGGAGCAGGGGGTGGGGGGCAAACAGGAGAGAGACACGAGGCAGGAGCAGGGGGTGGGGGGAACAGGAGACAGACACAGGGCATGAGCGGGGGTGGGGGGAACAACAAAGAGTCATGGGGCATGAGCGGGGGGTGGGGGGCAAAAAGGAGACAGACACAGGGCATGAGCGGGGAGTGGGGCCAACAGGTGAGAGGCACGAGGCATGAGCGGGGGTGGGGAGAACAGGAGACAGACACTGGGCATGAGCGCGGGGTGGGAGGAACAGGAAATAGATATGGGGCATGAGCGGGGGTGGGGAGAACAGTAGACAGACATGGGGCATGAGCGCGGGGTGGGGGGCAACAGGAGACAGACACGGGGCATGAGCAGGGGGCAACAGGAGACAGACATGGGGCATGAGCGGGGGGTGGGGAGTACAGGAGACAGACACAGGGCATGGGTGGGGGCAACAGGAGACCGACTCGGGGCATGAGTGGGGGGTGGGGGGAACAGGAGACAGACACGGGACATGAGAGGGGGTGGGGGGAACAGAAGACAGACACAGGGCATGAACATGGGGGTGGGGGGAAACAGGAGACAGACACGGGGCATGAGTGGGAGGTGGGGAGGAACAGGAGACAGACACGGGGCATGAGCAGGGGGTGGGGGGCAACTGGAGACAGACACGGGGCATAAGCGGGGGACAACAGGGGAGACACGGGGCATGAGCGGGGGGTGGGGGGCAGCTGGAGACAGACACGGGGCATGAGCGGGCTGTGGGGGGAAGGGGGTGTGACAGACGGGGCATGAGTGGGGGTGGGGGGAAGGGGAGAGACACACAGGGCATGAGCGGGGGGTGGAGGTGAGGGGAGAGACACACGGGTCTGAGCGGGGGGTGGAGGGGATTGGAGAGACACACAGGGCCTGAGCGGGGGGTGGGAGGAGGGGAGAGACACACAGGGCATGAGCAGGGAGTGCGGGGAAGGGGAGAGACACACGGGGCATGAGTGGGGGGTGGGTGGAGGGGAGACACACAGGGCGGGGGTGCGGGGGAAGGAGAAACACACGGGGCATGAGCGGGGGGTGGGGGGAGGGAGAGAGACACACGGGGCATGAGCGGGGGTGGGAGGAGGGAAAGAGACACACGAGGCATGAGTGGGGGTGGGGGCAGGGAAGAGGCACATGGGGCATGAGCGGGGGGTGGGGGAGGGGGAGAGACACACGGGGGATGAGCGGGGGTGGGGGGGAGGGAGAGAGTCACACAGGGCATGAGCCTTTGTGGGGGAGGGAGAGAGACACATGCAGCATGAGCGGGGGTGCGAGAGAGACACACGGGTCATGAGCGGGGGGTGGGGGTAGGGAGAGAGACACACGGGGCATGAGTGGGGGTCGGGGTGAACAGGGGAGACACGGGCCATGAGGGGGGGAAAGGAGGGAGACAGACAAAGAGCATGAGCGGAGGTGGGGGTGAACAGGAGAGACACGGGGCATGAGCAGGGGTAGGGCATGGTGGGGCCCCCACCCCCGCTCATGCCCTGTGTCTGCCCTTCTTCAACAGTGCGGACACGGGGCATGAGCGGTGGTGGGGGCAACAGGAGAGAGACACGGGGCATGAGCGGCGGTGGGTGGGTACAGGAGACAGACATGGGGCATGAGCGCGGGGTGGGGAGCAACAGGAGAGAGACACGAGGCATGAGCAGGGGGTGGGGGGAACAGGAGACAGACACTGGGCATAAGCGGGGGGTGGGGGGCAAAAGGAGACAGACAGAGGGCATGAGCGGGGGTGGGGCCAACAGGAGAGAGACACAGGGCATGAGCGGGGGTTGGGGAGAACAGGAGACAGACACGGGGCATGAGCGCGGGGTGGGGGGAACAGGAGATAGATATGGGGCATGAGCGGGGGTGGGGAGAACAGTAGACAGACACGGGGCATGAGCGCGGGGTGGGGGGCAACAGGAAAAAGACATGGGGCATGAGCGGGGGTGGGGGGCAACAGGAGACAGACATGGGGCATGAGCGGGGGTGGGGGGTACAGGAGACAGACACAGGGCATGGGTGGGGGGCAAGAGGAGACAGACATGGGGCATGAGTGGGGGGTGGGGGAACAGGAGACAGACACGGGACATGAGAGGGAGTGGGGGGAACAGAAGACAGACACGGGGCATGAACGGGGGTGGGGGGCAACTGGAGACAGACACAGGGCATGAGTGGGGGGTGGGGAGGAACAGGAGACAGACAGGGGGCATGAGCAGGGGGTGGGGGGCAACAGGAGAGAGATGCGGGGCTGGGGGGTACAGGAGACATACACGGGGCATGAGCAGGGGGTGGGGGGCAACAGGAGAGAGACATGGGGCATAAGCGGGTGGGGGCAACAGGAGAGAGACACGCAGCATGAGCGGGGGGTGGGGTGACAGGAGACAGACACGGGGCATGAGCGGGGGATGGGGGGAACAACAGAGACAGACACAGGGCATGAGCGGGGGTGGGGACAACAAGAGAGAGACACGGGGGCATGAACGTGTGGGGGGAACAGGAGACAGACACGGGGCATGAGCAGGAGGTGGGTGGGTACAGGAGACAGACACAGGGCAGGAGCAGGGGGTGGGGGGCAAACAGGAGAGAGACACGAGGCAGGAGCAGGGGGTGGGGGGAACAGGAGACAGACACAAGGCATGAGCGGGGGTGGGGGGAACAACAAAGAGTCATGGGGCATGAGCGGGGGGTGGGGGGCAAAAAGGAGACAGACACAGGGCATGAGCGGGGAGTGGGGCCAACAGGTGAGAGGCACGAGGCATGAGCGGGGGTGGGGAGAACAGGAGACAGACACTGGGCATGAGCGCGGGGTGGGAGGAACAGGAAATAGATATGGGGCATGAGCGGGGGTGGGGAGAACAGTAGACAGACATGGGGCATGAGCACGGGGTGGGGGAACAGGAGAGAGACATGGGGCATGAGTGGGGATAAGGGAAACAACAGGAGAGAGACACGGGGCATGAGCAGGGGATGGGGCCAACAGGTGAGAGGCACGAGGCATGAGCGGGGGTGGGGAGAACAGGAGACAGACACTGGGCATGAGCGCGGGGTGGGAGGAACAGGAAATAGATATGGGGCATGAGCGGGGGTGGGGAGAACAGTAGACAGACATGGGGCATGAGCACGGGGTGGGGGGCAACAGGAGACAGACACGGGGCATGAGCAGGGGGCAACAGGAGACAGACATGGGGCATGAGCGGGGGGTGGGGAGTACAGGAGACAGACACAGGGCATGGGTGGGGGCAACAGGAGACTGACTCGGGGCATGAGTGGGGGGTGGGGGGAACAGGAGACAGACACGGGACATGAGAGGGGGTGGGGGGAACAGAAGACAGACACAGGGCATGAACATGGGGGTGGGGGGCAACAGGAGACAGACACGGGGCATGAGTGGGGGGTGGGGAGGAACAGGAGACAGACACGGGGCATGAGCAGGGGGTGGGGGGCAACTGGAGACAGACACGGGGCATAAGCGGGGGACAACAGGGGAGACACGGGGCATGAGCGGGGGTGGGGGGCAGCAGGAGACAGACACGGGGCATGAGCGGGCTGTGGGGGGAAGGGGGTGTGACAGACGGGGCATGAGTGGGGGTGGGGGGAAGGGGAGAGACACACAGGGCATGAGCGGGGGGTGGAGGTGAGGGGAGAGACCCACAGGGCCTGAGCGGGGGGTGGGAGGAGGGGAGAGACACACAGGGCATGAGCAGGGAGTGCGGGGAAGGGGAGAGACACACGGGGCATGAGTGGGGGGTGGGTGGAGGGGAGACACACAGGGCAGGGGTGCGGGGGAAGGAGAAACACACGGGGCATGAGCGGGGGGGGGAGGGAGAGAGACACACGGGGCATGAGCGGGGGGTGGGGGGAGGGTGAGAGACACACGGGGCATGAGCGGGGGTGGGAGGAGGGAAAGAGACACACGAGGCATGAGTGGGGGTGGGGGGAGGGAAGAGGCACATGGGGCATGAGCGGGGGGTGGTGGGAGGGGGAGAGACACACGGGGGATGAGCGGGGGTCGGGGGGAGGCAGAGAGTCACACAGGGCATGAGCCTTTGTGGGGGAGGGAGAGAGACACATGCAGCATGAGCGGGGGTGCGAGAGAGACACACAGGTCATGAGCGGGGGGTGGGGGTAGGGAGAGAGACACACGGGGCATGAGTGGGGGTCGGGGTGAACAGGGGAGACACGGGCCATGAGGGGGGGAAAGGAGGGAGACAGACAAAGAGCATGAGCGGAGGTGGGGGTGAACAGGAGAGACACGGGGCATGAGCAGGGGTAGGGCATGGTGGGGCCCCACCCCCGCTCATGCCCTGTGTCTGCCCTTCTTCAACAGTGCAGACACGGGGCATGAGCGGGGGGTGGGGGGCGACAAGGGAGACACAGGGCATGAGCGGGGGGTGGGTGGAACAACAGGTCAACAACGGGCATCATAGGAGAGGGGGACAAGAGGAAGACACGGGGCATGAGCAGGGGGTGGGAGGGAACAGGAGGAAGACACAGGGCATCAGTGAAGAGTGGGGGGACAGGAGGAAGACACGGGGCATGAGCGGGTGGTGGGGGAACAAGAAGTCAACAAGGGGCATCATAGGAGGGGGAAAAGAGGAAGACATGGGGCATGAGCAGTGGTGGGGGCAACAGGAGAGAGACACGGGGCATAGTCGGGGGATGGCTGGATACAGGAGACAGACACGAGGCATGTGTGGGGGGCAACAGGAGAGAGACACAAGGCAGGAGCAGGGCGTGGGGGGAGCAGGAGACAGACACGGTGCATGAGCGGTGGGTGGGGGGAACAACAAAGAGACATTGGGCATGAGCGGGGGGTGGGGGGCAGAAAGGAGACAGACACGGGGCATGAGCAGGGGTGGGGCCAACAGGAGAGAGACACGGGGCATGAGCAGGGGGTGGGGAGAACAGGAGACAGACACGGGGCATGAGTGCGAGATGGGGAACAGGAGATAGATATGGGGCATGAGCTTTGAGTGGGGAGAACACTAGACAGACACGGGGCATGAGCGGGGGGTGGGGGCAACAGGAGACAGACACGGGGCATGAGCAGGGGGTGGGGGGCAACAGGACACAGACATGGGGCATGAGCAGGGGGTGGGGGGTACAGGAGACAGACACTGGGTATGGGTGAGGGGCAACAGGAGACAGACACGGGGGATGAGTGGGGCGTGGGGGGAACAGGAGATAGACATGGGACATGAGAGGGGGTGGGGAACAGAAGACAGACACGGGGCATGAACGGGGGTTGGGGCAACAGGAGACAGACACATGGTATGGGTGGGGGGCAACAGGAGACAGACACGGGGCATGAGTGGGGGTGGGAGGAACAGGAGACAGACACGGGGCATGAGCATGGGGTGGGGGGCAACAGGAGAGAGATGCGGGAGTGGGGGGTACAGGAGACATACACAGGGCATGAGCGGGGGGTGGGGGGCAACAGGAGGGAGACACGGGGCATAAGCGGGTGGGGGAAACAGGAGACAGACACAGGGCATGAGCAGGCGGTGTGGGGATACAGGAGATAGACACGGGGTATGAGCGGGGGGTGGGGGGCAACAGGAGAGAGACACATGGCATGAGCGGGGTGGGGTGACAGGAGACAGACACGTGGCATGAGCAGGGGGTGGGGGGAACAACAGAGACAGACACGGGGCATGAGCGGGGGTGGGGGACAACAGGAGAGAGACACGGGGCATGAGCAGGGGGTGGGGGGTACAGGAGACAGACATGGGGCTTGAGCAGGGGGGACAACAGGAGAGAGACACGGGGCATGAACGGGTGGGGGAACAGGACACAGACACGGGGCAGGAGGTGGGTCGGTACAGAAGACAGACACAGGGCATGAGCAGGGGGTGGGGGGCCAACAGGAGAGAGACACGGGGCTTGAGCGGGGGTGGGGGGAACAGGAAATAGATATGGGGCATGAGCGGGGGTGGGGAGAACAGAAGACAGACACGGGGCATGAGCAGAGGGGTGGGGGGCAACAGGAGACAGACAAGGGGCATGAACAGGGGGCAACAGGAGACAGACATGGGGCATGAGCGGGGGGTGGGGGGTACAGGAGACAGATGCAGGGCATGGGTGGGGGCAACAGGAGACAGACTCGGGGCATGAGTGGGGGGTGGGGGGAACAGGAGACAGACACTGGACATGAGAGGGGGTGGGGGAACAGAAGACAGACACAGGGTATGAACACGGGGGTGGGGGGCAACAGGAGACAGACACGGGGCATGAGTGGGGGGTGGGGAGGAACAGGAGACAGACACGGGGCATGAGCAGGGGGTGGGGGGCAACTGGAGACAGACATGAGGCATGAGCGGGGGGTGGGAGGCAGCAGGAGACAGACACGGGGCATGAGCGGGGTGTGGGGAGGGGGAGTGACACACGGGGCATGAGCGGGGGGTGGGGGGAGGGGAGACACACAGGGCGGGGGATGGGGGAAGGAGAGACACACAGGGCATGAGCGGGGGGTGTGGGGAGGGTGAGAGACACACGGGGCATGAGCGGGGGGTGGGGGAGGGAGAGAGACACACGGGTCATGGGTGGGGGGAGGGAAGAGGCACATGGGGCATGAGCGGGAGGTGGGGGGAGTTGGAGAGACACACGGGGCATGAGCGGGGGTGGGGGGAGGTTGAGAGTCACACAGGGCATGAGCGTTTGTGGGGGGAGGGAGAGAGACACATGCAGCATGAGCGGGGGTGCGAGAGAGACACACGGGACATGAGCGGGGGTGGAGGGAAGGGAGAGACACGGGTCATGAGCGGGAGGTGAGGGGGAGGGAGAGAGACACACGGGGCATGAGCGGGGGTGGGGGTGAACAGGAGAGACACGGGGCATGAGAAGGGGTAGGGCATGGTGGGGCCCCCACCCCCGCTCATGCCCTGTGTCTGCCCTTCTCCAACAGTGCAAACACGGGGCATGAGCGGGGGGTAGGGGGAAACAAGGGAGACACAGGGCATGAGCGGGGGGTGGGTGTAACAAGAGGAAAACAACGGGCATCATAGGAGAAGGGGACAAGAGGAAGACACGGGGCATGAGCAGGGGGTGGGAGGGAACAGGAGGAAGACACAGGGCATCAGCGAGGAGTGGGGGGACAGGAGGAAGACACAGGGCATGAGCGGGTGGTGCGGGAACAAGAGGTCAACAAGGGGCATCATAGGAGGGGGAAAAGAGGAAGACATGGGGCATGAGCAGTGGTGGGGGGCAACAGGAGAGAGACACGGGTCATGAGCGGGAGGTGAGGGGGAGGGAGAGAGACACACGGGGCATGAGCGGGGGTGGGGGTGAAGAGGAGAGACACGGGGCATGAGAAGGGGTAGGGCATGGTGGGGCCCCCACCCCCGCTCATGCCCTGTGTCTGCCCTTCTCCAACAGTGCAAACACGGGGCATGAGCGGGGGGTAGGGGGAAACAAGGGAGACACAGGGCATGGTCGGGGGATGGGTGGGTACAGGAGACAGACACGAGGCATGTGTGGGGGGCAAAAGGAGAGAGACACGAGGCAGGAGCAGGGGGTGGGGGAACAGGAGACAGACACGGGGCATGAGCGGTGGGTGGGGGGGACAACAAAGAGACATGGGGCATGAGCGGGGGGTGGGGGGCAGAAAGGAGACAGACACGGGGCATTAGCGGGGGGTGGGGCCAACAGGAGAGAGACACGGGGCATGAGCGGGGGGTGGGGAGAACAGGAGACAGACACGGGGCATGAGTGCAAGGTGGGGGAACAGGAGATAGATATGGGGCATGAGCTTTGAGTGGGGAGAACAGTAGACAGACACGGGGCATGAGCGGGGGATGGGGGGTAACAGGAGACAGACACGGAGCATGAGCGGGGGGAGGAGGGCAACAGGAGACAGACATGGGGCATGAGCGGGGGGTGGGGGGTACAGGAGACAGACACAGGGTATGGGTGGGGGGCAACAGGAGACAGACACGGGGCATGAGTGGGGCGTGGGGGGAACAGGAGACAGACACGGGGCATGAGCAGGCGGTGGGGGGCAACAGGAGAGAGATGTGGGGGTGGGGGGTACAGGAGACATACACAGGGCATGAGCGGGGGGTGGGGGGCAACAGGAGGGAGACATGGGGCATAAGCGGGTGGGGGGAACAGGAGACAGACACAGGGCATGAGCGGGCGGTGTGGGGATACAGGAGACAGACACGGGGTAAGAGCGGGGGGTGGGGGGCAACAGGAGAGAGACACATGGCATGAGCGGGGTGGGGTGACAGAAGACAGACACAGGGCATGAGCGGGCGGTGTGGGGATACAGGAGACAGGCACGGGGTATGAGCGGGGGGTGGGGGGCAACAGGAGAGAGACACGTGGCATGAGTGGGGGTGGGGTGACAGGAGACAGACACGTGGCATGAGCGGGGGGTGGGGGAACAACAGAGACAGACTCGGGGCATGAGCGGGGCTGGGGGACAACAGGAGAGAGACACGGGGCATGAGCAGGGGGTGGCGGGTACAGGAGACAGACATGGGGCATGAGCAGGGGGGACAACAGGAGAGAGACACGGGGCATGAACGGGTGGGGGAGCAGGACACAGACACGAGGCATGAGCAGGAGGTGGGTGGGTACAGAAGACAGACACAGGGCATGAGCAGGGGGTGGGGGGCCAACAGGAGAGAGACACAGGGCTTGAGCGGGGGGTGGGGGAACAAGAGACAGACACAGGGTATGAGCGGGGGTGGGGGGAACAACATAGACAGACACGGGGCATGAGCGGGGCTGGGGAGCAACATGAGACAGATACGGGGCATGAGCGGAGGGTGGGGTGCAACAGGAGACATACACAGGGCATGTGCGGGGGTGGGGGGAACAGGAGACAAACACGGGGCATGAGCGGGGGGTGGGGAGAACAGGAGACAGACACAGGGCATGAGCGGGTGGCGGTGGCAACAGGAGACAGACGCGGGGGGTGGGGGGCAACAGGAGAGACATGGGGCATGAGCGGGGGATGGGGGAACAGGATACAGACAAGGGGCATGAGCGGGGCTGGGGGGCAACAGGAGACAGATATGGGGCATGAGCGGAGGGTGGGGTGCAACAGGAGACATACACGGGGCATGAGCGGGGGTGGGGCAAACAGGAGACAGACACGGGGCATGAGCAGGAGGTGGGTGGGTACAGAAGACAGACACAGGGCATGAGCAGGGGGTGGGGGGCCAACAGGAGAGAGACACAGGGCTTGAGCGGGGGGTGGGGGAACAGGAGACAGACACAGGGCATGAGCGGGGGTGGGGGGAACAACAGAGACAGACACGGGGCATGAGCGGGGACGGGGGGCAACAGGAGACAGATACGGGGCATGAGCGGAGGGTGGGGTGCAACAGGAGACATACACGGGGCATGAGCGGGGGTGGGGGAACAACAGACATGGGGCATGAGCAGGGGGTGGGGATAACAGGCGACAGACACGGGGCATGAGCTGGGGGTGGGGAGAACAGAAGAAAGACATGGGGCATGAGCAGGGGGGTGGGGGGCAACAAGAGAGAGACACTGGGCATGAGCTAGGGGTGGGGAGAACAGGAGACAGACACGGGGCATGAGGAGGGGGCGTGGGGGGCAACAGGAGACAGACACAAGGCATGAGCGGGGGGTGGGGAGAAGAGAAGACAGATACGGGACATGAGCGGAGGTGGGGAGAACAATAGACAGACACGGGGCATGAGCGGGGGGTGGGGGAGACAGACACGGGGCATGAGTGGGGGTGGAGGGCAACAGGATACAGACGCATGAGCGGGGGGTGGGGAGAACACTAGAGAGACACGGGGCATGAATGGGGGTGGGGGGCAACTGGAGACAGACACGGGGCATGAGCGGGGGACAACAGGGGAGACACGGGGCATGAGCGAGGGTGGGGGAACAGGAGACAGACACGGGGCATGAGTGGGGGGTGGGGGGAACAGGAGACAGACATGGGGCATGAGCACGAGGTGGGGGAACAGGAGATAGATATGGGGAATGAGCGGAGGGTGGGGAGAACAGTAGACAGACATGGGGCATGAGCGGGGGGGTGGGCGGCAACAGGAGACAGCAGACACGGGGCATGAGCGGGGGGTGGGGGGCAGCAGGAGACAGACATGGGGCATGAGCGGGGGGTGGGGGGTACAGGAGACAGACACAGGGCATGGGTGGGGGGCAACAGGAGACAGACATGGGGCATGAGCAGGGGGTGGGGGGCAACAGGAGACAGACATGGGGCATTAGAGGAGGGGTGGGGGGCAACAGGAGACAGACACGGGGCATGAGCAGGGGGCAACAGGAGACCGACATGGGGCATGAGCGGGGGGTGGGGAGTACAGGAGACAGACACAGGGCATGGGTGGGGCAACAGGAGACCGACTCGGGGCATGAGTGGGGGTGGGGGGAACAGGAGACAGACACGGGACATGAGAGGGGGTGGGGGGACAGAAGACAGACACAGGGCATGAACATGGGGGTGGGGGGCAACAGGAGACAGACACGGGGCATGAGTGGGGGGTGGGGAGGAACAGGAGACAGACACGGGGCATGAGCAGGGGGTGGGGGGCAACTGGAGACAGACACGGGGCATACGCGGCGGACAACAGGAGAGACACGGGGCATGAGCGGGGGGTGGGGGCAGCAGGAGACAGATACGGGGCATGAGCGGGCTGTGGGGGGAAGGGGGTGTGACAGACGGGCATGAGCGGGGGGTGGGGGGAAGGGGAGAGACACACAGGGCATGAGCGGGGGTGGAGGGGAGGGGAGAGACACACGGGTCTGAGCGGGGGGTGGAGGGGATTGGAGAGACACACAGGGCCTGAGCGGGGGGTGGGAGGAGGGGAGAGACACACAGGGCATGAGCAGGGAGTGCGGGGAAGGGGAGAGACACACGGGGCATGAGTGGGGGGTGGGGGGAGGGGAGACACACAGGGCGGGGGTGGGGGGAAGGAGAGACACACGGGGCATGAGCGGGGGGTGGGGGGAGGGAGAGAGACACACGGGGCATGAGCGGGGGGTGGGGGGAGGGTGAGAGACACACGGGGCATGAGCGGGGGTGGGAGGAGGGAAAGAGACACACGGGGCATGAGTGGGGGTGGGGGGAGGGAAGAGGCACATAGGGCATGAGCGGGGGGTGGGGGGATGGGGAGAGACACACGGGGCATGAGCGGGGGTGGGGGGGAGGGGGAGAGTCACACAGGGCATGAGCGTTTGTGGGGGGAGGGAGAGAGACACATGCAGCATGAGCGGGGGGTGCGAGAGAGACACACAGGGCATGAGCGCGGGTGGGGGGAGGGGAGAGACACGGGTCATGAGCGGGGGGTGGGGGGAGGGAGAGAGACACACGGGGCATGAGCGGGGGTGGGGGTGAACAGGGGATACACGGGCCATGAGGGGGGGAAACGAGGGAGACAGACAAAGAGCATGAGCGGGGGTGGGGGTGAACAGGAGAGACACGGGGCATGAGCAGGGGTAGGGCATGGTGGGGCCCCCACCCCCGCTCATGCCCTGTGTCTGCCCTTATCCAACAGTGCAGACATGGGGCATGAGCGGGGGGTGGGGGGGGACAAGGGAGACACAGGGCATGAGCGGGGGGTGGGTGGAACAACAGGTCAACAACGGGCATCATAGGAGAGGGGGACAAGAGGAAGACACGGGGCATGAGCAGGGGGTGGGAGGTAACAGGAGGAAGACACAGGGCATCAGCGAAGAGTGGGGGGACAGGAGGAAGACACGGGGCATGAGCGGGTGGTGGGGGAACAAGAAGTCAACAAGGGGCATCATAGGAGGGGGAAAAGAGGAAGACATGGGGCATGAGCAGTGGTGGAGGCAACAGGAGAGAGACACGGGGCATGGTCGGGGGATTGCTGGATACAGGAGACAGACACGAGGCATGTGTGGGGGGCAACAGGAGAGAGACACGAGGCAGGAGCAGGGCGTGGGGGGAACAGGAGACAGACACGGGGCATGAGCGGTGGGTGGGGGGAACAACAAAGAGACATGGGGCATGAGCGAGGGTGGGGGGCAGAAAGGAGACAGACACGGGGCATGAGCAGGGGTGGGGCCAACAGGAGAGAGACACGGGGCATGAGCAGGGGGTGGGGAGAACAAGAGACAGACACGGGGCATGAGTGCGAGGTGGGGGGAACAGGAGATAGATATGGGGCATGAGCTTTGAGTGGGGAGAACACTAGACAGACATGGGGCATGAGCGGGGGGTGGGGGCAACAGGAGACAGACACGGGGCATGAGCAGGGGGTGGGGGGCAACAGGACACAGACATGGGGAATGAGTGGGGGGTACAGGAGACAGACACTGGGTATGGGTGAGGGGCAACAGGAGACAGACACGGGGCATGAGTGGGGCGTGGGGGGAACAGGAGATAGACACGGGACATGAGAGGGGGTGGGGAACAGAAGACAGACACGGGGCATGAACGGGGGTTGGGGGGCAACAGGAGACAGACACATGGTATGGGTGGGGGGCAACAGGAGACAGACACGGGGCATGAGTGGGGGTGGGAGGAACAGGAGACAGACACGGGGCACGAGCAGGGGGTGGGGGGCAACAGGAGAGAGATGCGGGGGTGGGGGGTACAGGAGACATACACAGGGCATGAGCAGGGGATGGGGGGCAACAGGAGGGAGACACGGGGCATAAGCGGGTGGGGGAACAGAAGACAGACACAGGGCATGAGCGGGCGGTGTGGGGCAACAGGAGAGAGACACGTGGCATGAGCGGGGTGGGGTGACAGGAGACAGACACGTGGCATGAGCGGGGGGTGGGGGGAACAACAGAGACAGACAAGGGGCATGAGCGGGGGTGGGGGACAACAGGAGAGAGAGACGGGGCATGAGCAGGGGGTGGGGGGTACAGGAGACAGACATGGGGCTTGAGCAGGGGGGACAACAGGAGAGAGACACGGGGCATGAACGGGTGGGTGAACAGGACACAGACACGGGGCATGAGCAGGAGGTGGGTCGGTAGAGAAGACAGACACAGGGCATGAGCAGGGGGTGGGGGGCCAACAGGAGAGAGACACGGGGCTTGAGCGGGGGTGGGGGGAACAGGAGACAGACATGGGGCTTGAGCAGGGGGGACAACAGGAGAGAGACACGGGGCATGAACGGGTGGGTGAACAGGACACAGACACGGGGCATGAGCAGGAGGTGGGTCGGTAGAGAAGACAGACACGGAGCATGAGCAGAGGGGTGGGGGGCAACAGGAGACAGACAAGGTGCATGAACAGGGGGCAACAGGAGACAGACATGGGGCATGAGCGGGGGGTGAGACGTACAGGAGACAGACACAGGGCATGGGTGGGGGCAACAGGAGACAGACTCGGGGCATGAGTGGGTGGTGGGGGGAACAGGAGACAGACACGGGACATGAGAGGGGGTGGGGGAACAAAAGACAGACACAGGGCATGAACACGGGGGTGGGGGGCAACAGGAGACAGACACGGGGCATGAGTGGGGGGTGGGGAGGAACAGGAGACAGACACGGGGCATGAGCAGGGGGTGGGGGGCAACTGGAGACAGACATGAGGCATGAGCGGGGGTGGGGGGCAGCAGGAGACAGACACGGGGCATGAGCGGGGTGTGGGGGGGAGTGACACACGGGGCATGAGCGGGGGGTGGGGGAGGGGAGACACACAGGGCGGGGGATGGGGGAAGGAGAGACACACGGGGCATGAGCGGGGGGTGTGGGGAGGGTGAGAGACACACGGGGCATGAGCGGGGGGTGTGGGAGGGAGAGAGACACACAGGGCATGGGTGGGGGGAGGGAAGAGGCACATGGGGCATGAGCGGGGGTGGGGGGAGTTGGAGAGACACACGGGGCATGAGCGGGGGTGGGGGGGAGGTCGAGAGTCACACAGGGCATGAGCGTTTGTGGGGGGAGGGAGAGAGAAACATGCAGCATGAGCGGGGGTGCGAGAGAGACACACGGGACATGAGCGGGGGTGGGGGAAGGGAGAGACACGGGTCATGAGCGGGGGTTGAGGGGGAGGGAGAGAGACACACGGGGCATGAGCGGGGGTGGGGGTGAACAGGAGAGACACGGGGCATGAGCAGGGGTAGGGCATGGTGGGGCCCCCACCCCCGCTCATGCCCTGTGTCTGCCCTTCTCCAACAGTGCAAACACGGGGCATGAGCGGGGGGTGGGGGGAAACAAGGGAGACACAGGGCATGAGCGGGGGGTGGGTGGAACAAGAGGAAAACAACGGGCATCATAGGAGAAGGGGACAAGAGGAAGACACGGGGCATGAGCAGGGGGTGGGAGGGAACAGGAGGAAGACACAGGGCATCAGCGAGGAGTGGGGGGACAGGAGGAAGACACAGGGCATGAGCGGGTGTTGGGGGAACAAGAGGTCAACAAGGGGCATCATAGGAGGGGGAAAAGAGGAAGACATGGGGCATGAGCAGTGGTGGGGGGCAACAGGAGAGAGACACGGGGCATGGTCGGGGGATGGGTGGGTACAGGAGACAGACACGAGGCATGTGTGGGGGGCAAAAGGAGAGAGACACGAGGCAGGAGCAGGGGGTTGGGGAACAGGAGACAGACACGGGGCATGAGCGGGGGCTGGGGGGAACAACAAAGAGACATGGGGCATGAGCGGGGGGTGGGGGGCAGAAAGGAGACAGACACGGGGCATTAGCGGGGGGTGGGGCCAACAGGAGAGAGACACGGGGCATGAGCGGGGGGTGGGGAGAACAGGAGACAGACACGGGGCATGAGAGGGGGGTGGGGGCAACAGGAGACAGACACGGAGCATGAGCGGGGGGTGGGGGGCAACAGGAGACAGACATGGGGCATGAGCGGGGGGTGGGGGGTACAGGAGACAGACATGGGTATGGGTGGGGGGCAACAGGAGACAGACACGGGGCATGAGTGGGGTGTGGGGGGAACAGGAAATAGACATGGGGCATGAACGGGGGGTTGGGGGGCAACAGGAGACAGACACATGACATGAGTGGGGGTGGGGAGGAACAGGAGACAGACACAGGGCATGAGCAGGCGGTGGGGGGCAACAGGAGAGAGATGTGGGGGTGGGGGGTACAGGAGACATACACAGGGCATGAGCGGGGGGTGGGGGGCAACAGGAGGGAGACACGGGGCATAAGCGGGTGGGGGGAACAGGAGACAGACACAGGGCATGAGCGGGCGGTGTGGGGATACAGGAGACAGACACGGGGTATGAGCAGGGGGCAACAGGAGAGAGACACGTGGCATGAGTGGGGGTGGGGTGACAGGAGACAGACACGTGGCATGAGCAGGGGGTGGGGGGAACAACAGAGACAGACTCGGGGCATGAGCGGGGGTGGGGGACAACAGGAGAGAGACACGGGGCATGAGCAGGGGTGGGGGGTACAGGAGACAGACATGGGGCATGAGCAGGGGGGACAACAGGAGAGAGACACGGGGCATGAACGGGTGGGGGAACAGGACACAGACACGGGGCATGAGCAGGAGGTGGGTGGGTACAGAAGACAGACACAGGGCATGAGCAGGGGGTAGGGGGCCAACAGGAGAGAGACACAGGGCATGAGCGGGGGTGGGGGAACAGGAGACAGACACAGGGCATGAGCGGGGGTGGGGGGAACAACAGAGACAGACACGGGGCATGAGTGGGGCTGGGGGCAACAGGAGACAGATACGGGGCATGAGCGGAGGGTGGGGTGCAACAGGAGACATACACGGGGCATGTGCGGGGGTGGGGGGAACAGGAGACAGACACGGGGCATGTGCAGGGGGTGGGGAGAACAGGAGACAGACACAGGGCATGAGCGGGTGGCGGTGGCAACAGGAGACAGACGTGGGGGGTGGGGGGCAACAGGAGAGACACGGGGCATGAGCAGGGGGTGGGGGGAACAGGAGACAGACAAGGGGCATGAGCGGGGGTGGGGCAAACAGGAGACAGACACGGGGCATGAGCAGGAGGTGGGTGGGTACAGAAGAAAGACACAGGGCATGAGCAGGGGGTGGGGGGCCAACAGGAGAGAGACACAGGGCTTGAGCGGGGGTGGGGGAACAGGAGACAGACACAGGGCATGAGCGGGGGTGGGGGGAACAACAGAGACAGACACGGGGCATGAGCGGGGCTGGGGGGCAACAGGAGACAGATACGGGGCATGAGCGGAGGGTGGGGTGCAACAGGAGACATACACGGGGCATGAGCGGGGGTGGGGGAACAACAGACATGGGGCATGAGCAGGGGGTGGGGAGAACAGGCGACAGACACGGGGCATGAGCTGGGGGTGGGGAGAACAGAAGAAAGACATGGGGCATGAGCGGGGGGCAACAAGAGAGAGACACGTGGCATGAGTGGGTGGGGGCAACAAGAGAGAAACACGGGGCATGAGCGGGTGGGGGAACAGGAGACAGACATGGGGCATGAGCGGGGGGTGGGGGGCAACAAGAGAGACACTGGGCATGAGCTAGGGGTGGGGAGAACAGGAGACAGACACGGGGCATGAGCAGAGGGCGTGGGGGGAAACAGGAGACAGACACAGGGCATGAGCGGGGGTGGGGAGAAGAGAAGACAGATACGGGACATGAGCGGGGGTGGGGAGAAAAATAGACAGAGACAGGGCATGAGCGGGGGGTGGGGGAGACAGACACGGGGCATGAGTGGGGGTGGAGGGCAACAGGATACAGACGCATGAGCGGGGGGTGGGGAGAACACTAGAGAGACACGGGGCATGAATGGGGGTGGGGGACAACTGGAGACAGACACGGGGCATGAGCGGGGGACAACAGGGGAGACACGGGGCATGAGCGGGGGTGAGGGGAACAGGAGACAGACACGGGGCATGAGTGGGGGGTGGGGGAACAGGAGACAGACATGGGGCATGAGCACGAGGTGGGGGGAACAGGAGATAGATATGGGGAATGAGCGGGGGGTGGGGAGAACAGTAGACAGACATGGGGCATGAGCGGGGCGTGGGGGGCAGCAGGAGACAGACATGGGGCATGAGCAGGGGGTGGGGGGTACAGGAGACAGACACAGGGCATAGGTGGGGGGCAACAGGAGACAGACATGGGGCATGAGCGGGGGGTGGGGGGCAACAGGAGACAGACATGGGGCATGAGCGGGGGGTGGGGGGTACAAGAGACAGACACAGGGCATGGGTGGGGGGCTACAGGAGACAGACACGGGGCATGAGTGGGGCGTGGGGGGAACAGGAGACAGACACGGGACATGAGAGGGGGTGGGGGAAGAGAAGACAGACACGGGGCATGAATTGGGGGTGGGGGGCAACAGGAGACAGACACGGGGCATGAGTGGTGGGTGGGGAGGAACAGGAGACAGACACGGGGCATGAGCAGGGGGTGGGGGCTACAGGAGAGAGATGCGGGGGTGGGGGTACAGGAGACATACACGGGGCATGAGCGGGGTGTGGGGGGCAACAGGAGAGAGACACGGGACATAAGCGGGTGGGGGAACAGTTGACAGACACAGGGCATGAGCGGGCAGTGGGGGGATACAGGAGACAGACACGGGGTATGAGCGGGGGTAGGGGGCAACAGGAGAGAGACACAGGGCGTGAGGGGGTGGGGTGACAGGAGACAGACACGGGGCATGAGCGGGGGGTGGGGGAACAACAGAGACAGACACGGGGCATGAGCAGGGGTGGGGGACCAACAGGAGAGAGACATGGGCATGAGCAGGGGGTGGGGGGTACAGGAGACAGACACGGGGCATGAGCAGGGGGGGCAACAGGAGAGAGACACAGGGCATGAACGGGTGGGGGGAACAGGAGACAGACACGGGGCATGAGCAGGAGGTGAGTGGGTACAGGAGACAGACACAGGGCATGAGCGGGGGAACAACAGAGACAGACACGGGGCATGAGCGGGGCTGGGGGCAACAGGAGACAGATACGGGTCTTGAGCGGGGGGTGGGGTGCAACAGGAGACAGAGACGGGGCATGTGCAGGGGTGGGGGGAACAGGAGACAGACACGGGGCATGAGCAGGGGTGGGGAGAACAGGAGACAGACACAGGGCATGAGCAGGGGGCGGTGGCAACAGGAGACAGATGTGGGGGGCAACAGGAGAGACACGGGACATGAGCGGGGCTGGGGGGCAACAGGAGACAGATACGGGGCATGAGCGGGATGTGGGGTGCAACAGGATACAGACACAGGTCATGTGCGGGAGTGTGGGGAACAGGAGACAGACACGGGGCTTGAGCGGGGGTGGGGGAAACAGGAGACAGACACAGGGCATGAGCGGGGGTTGGGGGAACAACAGACATGGGCATGAGCAGGGGGTGGGGAGAACAAGAGACAGACAGGGGGCGGCATGAGTGGGTGGGGGCAACAAGAGAGAGACACAGAGCATGAGCGGGTGGGGGAACAGGAGACAGACATGGGGCATGAGCGGGGGTGTGGGGGGCAACAGGAGACAAACATGGGGCATGAGCGGGGGGTGGAGGGCAACAGGATACAGAGGCATGAGCGGGGGGTGGGGAGAACAGGAGAGAGACACGGGGCATGAATGGGGTGGGGGCAACTGGAGACAGACACAGGGCATGAGCGGGGACAACAGGAGAGACACGGGGCATGAGCAGGGGTGGGGGGAACAGGAGACAGACACAGGGCATGAGTGGGGGATGGGGAACAGGAGACAGACACGGGGCATGAGCAGGGGGTGGGGGGAACAACAGAGACAGACACGGGGCATGAGCGGGGCTGGGGGGCAACAGGAGACAGATACGGGTCTTGAGCGGGGGGTGGGGTGCAACAGGAGACAGAGACGGGGCATGTGCAGGGGTGGGGGGAACAGGAGACAGACACGGGGCATGAGCGGGGGGTGGGGAGAACAGAGACAGACACAGGGCATGAGCAGGAGGTGAGTGGGTACTGGAGACAGACACAGGGCATGAGCGGGGGGCCAACAGGATAGAGACACAGGGCTTGAGCGGGGGTGGGGGGAACAGGAGACAGACACAGGGTATGAGCGGGGGTGGGGGGAACAACAGAGACAGACACGGGGCATGAGCGGGGCTGGGGGGCAACAGGAGACAGATACGGGTCTTGAGCGGGGGGTGGGGTGCAACAGGAGACAGAGACGGGGCATGTGCAGGGGTGGGGGGAACAGGAGACAGACACGGGGCATGAGCGGGGGGTGGGGAGAACAGGAGACAGACACAGAGGCATGAGCAGGGGGCGGTGGCAACAGGAGACAGATGTGGGGGCAAGGCAACAGGAGAGACACGGGACATGAGCGGGGCTGGGGGGCAACAGGAGACAGATACGGGGCATGAGCGGGATGTGGGGTGCAACAGGATACAGACACAGGTCATGTGCGGGAGTGTGGGGAACAGGAGACAGACACGGGGCTTGAGCGGGGGGTGTGGGAAACAGGAGACAGACACAGGGCATGAGCGGGGGTGGGGGAACAACAGACATGGGCATGAGCAGGGGGTGGGGAGAACAGGAGACAGACAGGGGGCAGCATGAGTGGGTGGGGGCAACAAGAGAGAGACACAGAGCATGAGCGGGTGGGGGAACAGGAGACAGACATGGGGCATCAGCGGGGGTGGGGGACAACAGGAGAGACACTAGGCATGAGCTGGGGGTGGGGAGAACAGGAGACAGACACGGGGCATGAGCAGTGGGTGTGGGGGGCAACAGGAGACAAACATGGGGCATGAGCGGGGGGTGGAGGGCAACAGGATACAGAGGCATGAGCGGGGGGTGGGGAGAACAGGAGAGAGACACGGGGCATGAATGGGGTGGGGGCAACTGGAGACAGACACAGGGCATGAGCGGGGACAACAGGAGAGACACGGGGCATGAGCAGGGGTGGGGGGAACAGGAGACAGACACAGGGCATGAGTGGGGGATGGGGGGAACAGGAGACAGACACGGGGCATGAGCAGGGGGTGGGGGGAACAACAGAGACAGACACGGGGCATGAGCGGGGCTGGGGGGCAACAGGAGACAGATACGGGTCTTGAGCGGGGGGTGGGGTGCAACAGGAGACAGAGACGGGGCATGTGCAGGGGTGGGGGGAACAGGAGACAGACACGGGGCATGAGCAGGGGTGGGGAGAACAGGAGACAGACACAGGGCATGAGCAAGGGGCGGTGGCAACAGGAGACAGATGTGGGGGGCAACAGGAGAGACACGGGACATGAGCGGGGCTGGGGGGCAACAGGAGACAGATACGGGGCATGAGCGGGATGTGGGGTGCAACAGGATACAGACACAGGTCATGTGCGGGAGTGTGGGGAACAGGAGACAGACACGGGGCTTGAGCGGGGGACAACAGGGGAGACACGGGGCATGAGCGGGGGTGAGGGGAACAGGAGACAGACACGGGGCATGAGTGGGGGGTGGGGGGAACAAGAGACAGACATGGGGCATGAGCACGAGGTGGGGGGAACAGGAGATAGATATGGGGAATGAGCGGGGGGTGGGGAGAACAGTAGACAGACATGGGGCATGAGCGGGGCGTGGGGGGCAGCAGGAGACAGACATGGGGCATGAGCAGGGGGTGGGGGGTACAGGAGACAGACACAGGGCATAGGTGGGGGGCAACAGGAGACAGACATGGGGCATGAGCGGGGGGTGGGGGGCAACAGGAGACAGACATGGGGCATGAGCGGGGGGTGGGGGGTACAAGAGACAGACACAGGGCATGGGTGGGGGGCTACAGGAGACAGACACGGGGCATGAGTGGGGCGTGGGGGGAACAGGAGACAGACACGGGACATGAGAGGGGGTGGGGGAAGAGAAGACAGACACGGGGCATGAATTGGGGGTGGGGGGCAACAGGAGACAGACACGGGGCATGAGTGGTGGGTGGGGAGGAACAGGAGACAGACACGGGGCATGAGCAGGGGGTGGGGGGCTACAGGAGAGAGATGCGGGGGTGGGGGTACAGGAGACATACACGGGGCATGAGCGGGGTGTGGGGGGCAACAGGAGAGAGACACGGGACATAAGCGGGTGGGGGAACAGTTGACAGACACAGGGCATGAGCGGGCAGTGGGGGATACAGGAGACAGACACGGGGTATGAGCGGGGGTAGGGGGCAACAGGAGAGAGACACAGGGCGTGAGGGGGGTGGGGTGACAGGAGACAGACACGGGGCATGAGCGGGGGGTGGGGGAACAACAGAGACAGACACGGGGCATGAGCAGGGGTGGGGGACCAACAGGAGAGAGACATGGGGCATGAGCAGGGGGTGGGGGGGTACAGGAGACAGACACGGGGCATGAGCAGGGGGGGCAACAGGAGAGAGACACAGGGCATGAACGGGTGGGGGGAACAGGAGACAGACACGGGGCATGAGCAGGAGGTGAGTGGGTACAGGAGACAGACACAGGGCATGAGCGGGGGAACAACAGAGACAGACACGGGGCATGAGCGGGGCTGGGGGGCAACAGGAGACAGATACGGGTCTTGAGCGGGGGGTGGGGTGCAACAGGAGACAGAGACGGGGCATGTGCAGGGGTGGGGGGAACAGGAGACAGACACGGGGCATGAGCAGGGGTGGGGAGAACAGGAGACAGACACAGGGCATGAGCAGGGGGCGGTGGCAACAGGAGACAGATGTGGGGGGCAACAGGAGAGACACGGGACATGAGCGGGGCTGGGGGGCAACAGGAGACAGATACGGGGCATGAGCGGGATGTGGGGTGCAACAGGATACAGACACAGGTCATGTGCGGGAGTGTGGGGAACAGGAGACAGACACGGGGCTTGAGCGGGGGTGGGGGAAACAGGAGACAGACACAGGGCATGAGCGGGGGTGGGGGAACAACAGACATGGGGCATGAGCAGGGGGTGGGGAGAACAAGAGACAGACAGGGGGCGGCATGAGTGGGTGGGGGCAACAAGAGAGAGACACAGAGCATGAGCGGGTGGGGGAACAGGAGACAGACATGGGGCATGAGCGGGGGTGGTGGGGGCAACAGGAGACAAACATGGGGCATGAGCGGGGGGTGGAGGGCAACAGGATACAGAGGCATGAGCGTGGGGGTGGGGAAACAGGAGAGAGACACGGGGCATGAATGGGGTGGGGGCAACTGGAGACAGA